>NC_071392.1:60401428-60731428 GCF_022682495.2 Desmodus rotundus
TAGCAGACTTGTGAAAAAATGTAGTTTTGGTTTTGTTGTGTAGTTTTAAAATAATTCTAGAGAATTGCTGGGGTTTTTTTTTTTTGTCTTTTCATGGTTAAGGTGATCTCAGATTGAATTTTTCAGTTTTTATTATTTTAAATCTTGTTATATTTGAATTTAAATCTATATAGATTATGAGTTGAGGTGGTTTAAGAAATAAAAATTTCTCAGTAGTTTCATTATAAAGATGAATGCTAATGTATATAATATTTATGTGCCAACACCTGAAAACAATATTTTTTGTTTTCCCCCTGATTTTAAGAATCATTGTCATAAAGCACCATTTTATTTCCCACTGCCATAATTTTAATGCAGAATTATATAAACTTCTATATGTCGTATTCAACTCTGTATTTCCAGTGCCTAGAATGGTGCTGGTACACAGTCCACATTTATTAAGTACTTGGTGAATGAATTGATTTTGAATTTCTCAGAAAAGGACATTGGCTATTTATACTTTACTACAAGGAGAATGTTAGTCTCTTGCCTTCAGGTGCAGTCCTCTGGAAGACTATGTTGAAGTGAGTATTAAGACTTACAATTGTTGAGCAGTTAACATCTTTTAAGGCTGTGCTTAAAGAAATACTATCTTTGTTAATTAAGCCAAAAATAGTTTAGTTGAGTTAAAAAAAGGTAAACAAAAAAAAAACAGTGGCTTAATTAGAGTTCTTAGAGTTCTCATCTTCTTTTAAAAAATGTAAAATATAAGTATTGCCAGTTTAAGTCCACTTTGGGGGAGACAGGGAAGTTGTTATTGGTTTTTGAATATTTTTTCTGGAGTGTAACTCCTGTTTAATTTCTCACCTGCACTTTTTTTGATTGTGCAGGTTGATTTGTGGCTTCTTTTGAATAAAAACAAAAAGTCTTATATTTTCTTAGCATCTCCTATAATGTCTAAGTCTAATGAATAATTTATCTTTTGCATGTAGAATAATTATGGTATATACTCTCTTCATAACTTAATTTTATGGACAGAACTTCAAGTACTTTCAAATAGAGTAAAGCAATTGATAATTAGTTTATACATACCAACAATTGGAATCATTAATGCATGTGAATAATAAAAATAACTCTTTAGTACTGTATTTAATATCTTTTAAAGGAAGAAAATACTCAAGTATGCATAATGAAAAGGACATACTCAGTGAAGAAAAGCAGTTTTCATTGGATCTAGGATAGAAGTTAGGTTAAACATTTAACTAGTAGGTGATTTTATATATCCATGCAACTCCATCTTAGAACTTATTTTACCTTTAACTTTTCATTTTCTTTTGAATATGAAGAGATAGTCACACTTGAAAGGACATGCTCTTATTAACTCTAAAGAGTTTTTTTGGTCAATGACTTGAATATAAACACTTATTGTGTTTGTCTTGTTTTCTGTAAGGAGGATTTCAACCTGAACATCTTTTTTTTTTTTTTTTTTTTTGGCATAGTTGAATGATGTTTATTAGCTTATGAAATTCCAATATTTTACCCTCATATTAATTTTCCTTTTTTAATTATTATTCAACTACAGTTGTTTTCATTTTCTCCCCATCCCTCCACCCCACCCCAGCCAAACCTACCTCCCTCCCCCACGTCCACCCTCCCCCTTGATTTTATCCATGTGTCCTTTATAGTAGTTCCTGTAATCCCCTCTCTCCACTATCCCCTCCCCACTCCCCTCTGAACATCTTAGTCATATAATTAAAAGGACTAATCCCTTTCAACCCTTGAATCTGTCTATAGAAATAGAATTCTAAAACCTATACAGAAAAGTGAATATGGTGCCTGTTGAATTTAATATTATGTTCAGTTGAACTATTGTATTTTTAAAACAAATTTAATTTTAATTATGATGAAAGACTCTTTTTTTTTCTTTTTGGAGTAATTATAAGTGTAAACATAGGCCACCTCTGGCACTAGAAAAGTTAAGGAGGGGGGAGAAGTAACACTTGTGTTATGCTAAATCAGAGAAATAATTGCACTTGTCAGTTTTTGTTTGCAAAATGCAACAAAGACTGAAGGGTTTTGTACAGTTCAAAGAGTACATTCCACAGATACAGCAGATTGTTACCTGCAGGGATTTTCAGAATTAGGGGTGGTATTGGAGGTCTGTATCACAAAAGTCCAGGCATATTGGGCTATGTGTTTGTTGAAAAAAATACTGGCACCCTTTTGAAAAGTTATTTAGAATTAGCCTTATAATGATTAAGTATATTTTACATATAGCATTGTTGCATGATTTTTAAAAATCTTTACAATAATCAGATGGCATTCTTGTTTAGACTTTGTTGTCTCATATTCTTTAATAATTTGTTTTCAGATTAAGGTTGCTAAACAACTTAAATAGGTTAACTTAAGTTCCTTAAGAGAGCCTTCTTTACCTGAAAATATGCCAAAGGCTTTTCTTCTGGCCTGTCATACTTGTGCTGAATTAACACTTGTATCAGTTCCCTACAGAATATGCAAGTTACAGTCTCTACTGTTATAACTGAAATGATATAGCTGAGAGTTCTCTGAAAACTGTATATTGTAGGTAGGATAAATATTGGGTTGGCCAAAAAGTTTGTTTAGTTTTTTCCCATGAAGTAAAAGACATATTTTTAATTTTCATCAATAACTTTATTGATTTGGATATTTTGAGTATGTCAGCTATTTCCTACATGCTGTAACTTTGATTGTTCTCAATTAATGTCTTAATTTGATCACTATCAACTTCAACTGGCCTATTCAGCCATGGAGCATTGTCCAGTGAAAAATCTCCAGCATGAAACTTCACAAACTACTTTTGACAAGTTTGATCAGTCACAGAACTTCTCCATACACTGCACATTTTTTTTTTTTTGCATTTTTACCTTTCTTGAAATGTAAAGCATAATATGCTGCAAATGTTGTGTATTTTCTTCAATCTTCATTATTAAAATGACTACATAGAATTTCACTGATTTTGATTAGGTGTTTTTAATGCATGCTGATATAATAGCTGTCACAATACAAACTAACAAAATTGTTTCAAATGAAGTTAAAGACAACTACACACTACTAGAGCCATCTCATGGAAAAAAACGAAAATAACTTTTTTGACCAACCCAATATAAATTAGCATTATTGAGTTTCTTGAAATGCCTAGTTTACATATTTATGTATGTGCTTTATATTATTCATATTAAGTTCTGACAAAACATGTCAACATAGTTTTGGCAGATATATTCTTTGATTTAAAAAAATTGCTAATTAGTGATGTTCTGTTATAATTTTGGTTATAGGGATTGTCCCCAAAGCCTTATTTTGACTCAATCCTAAATTCACAAGAAGGTGGGATAAAGTGTTATGTTGCATCTGGGTGTGTTTTATCCAGCCTGTCATACTTAATTGCCAGAAGATTAGTTAGTGTGTACAAAACAAGAGAAACATTTAAATTGGAATTAGCTGTTGAACATACTTCTGTGTCCATTGTTAAGAACTTTTAAAAAATATTGTATTTATTTTTAGAGAGAGGAGAAGGGAGGAAGAAAAAGAGGGTGGCAAACAGTGATGTCAGAAAGAAATCAGTCTTTCTGACAGTGATATCAGTCTACTGCCTCTTGCATGCTCCCAACTGGGGGCTTGCAACCCAGGCACATGCCCTGACTAGGAATCAATTGGCGACCTTTCCATTCACAGGCCAGCACTCAAACTATTGAGTCACACCAGCCTGGGCTAGAACCTTTTAAGTTTTACTTTTTAAGATTTATTTTTTTACAAGATAAGAGTTGCTCAAAACATACAAAAAAAAAGAGAAACTAAGTTTGCAGAATCCATGTATCCACCATTCAAATTTAATAGATATTGCTATTTTGCCATTTTATTTTGCCTTTTTATTAAGAAATATTAAAAGATAGAAATCTTCATTTTTAGTCTTGAAATGCCCATTTCATTCTTTATTTTTTCATGCATATATTTCTTTTATTATTGTTGTTGAAGTATAGTTGTCCCCATTTTTACCCCACCACAGCCTTCACCCCACCCATCCGTGCCTCCCACCTTCAAACCTGCCCTCTTTGGCTTTGTCCATGTGTCCTGTATATGTGTTCCTTGATGGCCCTTCCCCTATTTTCCCCCATTTTCTCTCTCCACCCTTCTCTCTGGTTACTGTTGGTTTGTTCTTTATTTCAGTGTCTCTGGTTGTATTTTACTTGCTTGTTTGTTTTGTTGATTAGGTTCTAATTATAGATGAGATCATATGGTATTTGTCTTTCACTGCCTGGCTTATTTCATTTAGCATAATGCTCTCTAGTTCCATCCATGCTGTCACTTGACAGCAACAGCTTAAGGTTGTCAAATGATATTTCTTTCCAATTTTAATATTCTATTGGTTATTATAGTATCCTCAAAATGGCTACAGCTCCTCGGTGATGAAGCTTAAAGAAGACCAAGGGACATTCTGTCACAGAATTTCAATTTTCCTACTCATTATTTCCATAACACCTGAAATTATTTTATTTTCCAATTTTTAGCAAAAGGACATTGGGGGTTATTATTAAGCTTGAATGCTTTATGAATGGAATAACACATTAAGATGTTATAAGCTGTTATCATCATCACTCAGAAGCTAATATGATAGAATTGGAACCCAAGAAGATAGGGTGACTGGAAGAACAAGAAGGCATAAGGTTAGGTTCACCTTTGCATTTCATAGATGTGTAGAAATGAGAGAAGCCATATGACACATATAAAAAAGAATAATATACTATATCATAAAATTCTTCAGTGGGACTGTATGTGGCAAGAGAAACAAACAAAAGCAACATCATATTTAGGCAGATTTGTCTTTTGGCAAAGTAAAACTCAGCTGTTACTATGCTGTTTAATATGTATGTAAAACTACTAAGTAAGCTCCTTTTTGGTTTCAACATACATTCAGATAATTTCATAAGTAGCTGTTTTAAAACACATTTACTAATGAGAATATTGTCTAAAAAAGGGAGTTAATTAACTTTGTAAGATCTCACAGCTAAGAGGTTGAGATTCTAGAATTCCTACTTTTAAGTCTATCTGTTGACTATACTTTAATACTTCATGTAATTGATTGTGTTCATTACCAAAAGTTACTTCCTCCACCTTTTATCTTACCTAAAGTTTACCTAGCTTTAAAGAAACAGTGCAAGTCCTATACTTTCCATAAAATGTTGCCCACAAAATTCAGTGCTCTCCTTTCTCTGAATACTTAGTGCTTTCAATACATAAGTAAGTGCAGATTTTTATGGTTTCCCATATTCCACTAATGTTGTACCTGTGTTCATTATCCTTTTAAACTGTTTTATTGGCTCCTTTTCACATGGGCCCCTTTATACTATTTGGTTGCAATTATTACTAATCTAGTGCTAAACACTTGGTGGATCTCAGTGGCACATGTTTCTGAATTTAATCCAGGGCTCCATTCCCAGTGCTGACAATTACCAGCTCTATGACATCAGGCAAATTAAGATCTCTGAGCTTTAATTTCCTCATTTGTAAAAAAGGTAACAAAATAAACCTATCTCAAAGGGTTGCTATGGAAATTAAATAAGACATTATAATGTAAAGAAGTTAGCTTAGTGTGTGGAACATAGAAAGTGTTCAATAAATGTTAGCTGTAGTTATCATTTTTTATCGTTATAATCAATTAATGTTCACAGAGTGAGGGACTACCCATAGAATAACCTTTATTAGAGAAATTCTCTAATTTAAATTTTTGTGTACTATATAACAAAATATCTTTTTAAAGTAAACATTTAATTCAGAAGAGTGTGATCAAATAGAAAACACATATGCACACAGACGTACACACAATTTTTCTTTTTGTTCTTTTTTTATTGTTCAAGTACAGTTGTCTCCATTTTCACCTCACCACACCCCGCTGCCCTACCCAACCCCACCTCCCACCCTCAAACCTACCCCCTTTGACTTTGTCCATGCGTCCTTTATATATGTTCCTTGATGGCCTTTCCTGTATTATCCCTCTGCCCCTTCCTCTCTGGTAACTCTCAGTTTGTTCTTTATTTCAATGTGTCTGATTGTATTTTGCCTGCTTGTTTGTTTTGTTGATTAGGCTCCACTTATAGTTGACCTCATATGGTACTTGTCTTTCCCTGCCTGTCTTATTTCACTTAACATAATGCTTTCCAGTTCCATCTATGTTGTGGCAAATGGTAGGAACTCCTTCTTTCTTTCTGCTGCATAGTATTCCATTGTGTAAATATACTACAGTTTTTTGATCCACCCATTTACTGATGGACACTTAGGTTGCTTCCAGCACTTGGCTATTGTAAATTGTGCTGCTCTGAACACTGCAATGTGTAGGCTCTTTTGAATTGGTGTTTCAGGATCCTTAGGGTATAATCCCAACAGTGATATTGCTGGGTCAAAAGGCAGTTCCATTTTTAGCTTTCTGAGGAAGTTTCATACTGTTTTCCACAGTGACTGCACCAATCTACATTCCCACCAACAGTGCACTAGGATTCTCTGTTCTCCACATCCTCTTCCACACTTGTTTGTTGATTTGGTTATGATGGCCATTCTGACCAGTGTGAAGTAGTATCTCATTGTGGTTTTAATTTTCATCTCTCTGATGGCTAGTGATGCTGAACATCTTTTCATATGTCTCTGGGCCCTTTGTCTGTCCTCCTGGAGAAGTGTCTGTTCTGGTCCTTTGCCCATTTTTTAATTGAGTTGTCTTCCTGGAGTGGAATGATGTGAGTTTACACATTTTATCCATGATCAGAAATTTGAATCTATCTAGTAAGCAAAGAACCCAGAAACCCCAAGTTTTTCTTAAAGTCATTCACTCCTCTTCATATACATTGCAATAACCTTTTAAATTCTATGTTCACTAATGTTCACTAGCAGGCATTCTTAACCCTGGAACTTTTGCCTCCACAGGTTCCCCATAGAAATGACTTTCAGCATAATTAGTTCTTTTTGTAATCTTATACATTTTGTATATTTTAAATTATTATTCTGAGAAGGGATTCATCAGCTTCACTGAACTGACTGACAGAAGGGCCCAAGGAACCCAAAATATCTAAGAATCCACATCAGAAATCTATTTTTTACAGAGCACCATCATGGTGCTGTGTTAATAATGTTAATTGGATCACCTCACTCTTCAGTTTTAAAGCCTGAACTGTACTTGGAATAAAATATGAACTTCTTACTCTCTGTACTGGCTTTTGCCTAACTTTTTTGCCTCATCTATTGCCACCTTCTCCCTTGCTTACTTGGCTTGGCATAGCTGGTTTTCTGTTAGTTCTTGAAAGCCTCTCTGACTCAGGGCATTTGCACTTGGTGTTTCCATGATTTGGAATGCTCCTCTTCCACTGGGTCTGTGCCTTCTTATCCTTTAGATCTCAGTCTAAGTGAAACCTTCTCTGGGAGCTTTTGCTCTTCACTCCTCTTTATTCTCTTGTTCTCATATCATCTACTTACCTTATTTTTCAGACTATAAGATGCACGTTCTGCCCCCCCCCCCCCAGATTTGGGAGGAAAATGGGGGTGTGTCTTATAGTCCAAATGTAGCTTACCTGGCTTGCTGGGGGTGGGGGACGGTGGAGTAGGGTCACAGGAGGCAGGAGCAGGACCACATTTTTTGCTTCAAAATTTTTTTTCCTATTTTCCTCCTCTAAAACTTAGGTGCATCTTATGGTCCGGTGCTTCATATAGTCTGAAAAACATGGTAATTATTTGTAATACATGAATGTTCATTTAATTCCTGGTTTTGTATTAATTTGTAAATTCCATGGGGGAATAGAATGTGTCTTATTCAGGTTGTCACTTTGTATAGAGCCTGACCAATTGTAGATCAATAAATATCTACTGAAGGAAGGAAGAAAGGAAGGAAGGAAGGAGGGAAGGAAGGAAGGAAGTGGGGGTATGTGAATGGCCTGCTAATTGGAATATATGAATTAATGTGTTTATTTATAAATTCATTTATTAGACAGTGAAAAATGAGAGAGCAGCTACTACATGGACATTCTGAATAGCTTTCCAAGTGATTCACAAGCTGCAATTGGATGTTTTAATTTATTCAGTTATTCATAAATTAAATGTAACAGTTCATTATATGACAAGAGAAAGCACCCAGAAAGTTCAAAAATTATGTTTAACTCCTTTCATATGTTATACTTTGTATCTGCCACACACTCAGCCTATATCCAATTAACACTATTTCATAACTTTGTCTTTTAATTTATTCATTTAATTATACCAAAATCATGTATGTATTTAAATTAATTCTCTGTCATATATAACATTATTTTAAAAAAATATCTTATCATTTATGTAGAAAGTTATATCTCAAACTTATTATAAATATTTTGATCCTGTTACAGGGTAAGTCAATTGCCTTTTAGTATTTTCTAACTTAAGGTATTGGGTTAGCCAAAAAGTCCCTTTAGTTTTTCCATAATGTAAGAGACATATTTTTCATTTCCTCCAATAACTTTATTGATTTGGATATTTTTGGTATATCAGCTATGTCCCACGTGGAATAATTTTGGTTGTTCTCAGTTAATGTTTTGATTTGATTGCTATCAACTTCAACTGGTCTACTTGGCTGTGGAGCATCATCCAGTGAGAAATCTCTAGCACAAAACTTTGCAAACCATTCTTGACATGTTTGATCAGTCACAGCACCTTTTCCATACACTGTACAAATCTTTTTCTTCTTCTGCATTTCAGTTGTGTTTTACCTTTCTTGATAAAGCATAATATACCAAAAGTGTTTTGTATTTTCTTCCATCTTCAAAATTAAAATGGCTACGCAAAAATTAATCAGTTTGGTAAGTTTTTTTAAATGTGCACTGATATGATAGCTGTCACAATACAATCTAACAAAATTGTTTAGAATGAAGTTAAAGACAACTAAATGCTCCTAGAGCCATCTTACAGAGAAAACCAAATAAACTTTTTCATCAACCCAATATGTTTATTGAGCTGATATTTTTCTATTAAAATAGAAGATATCTTTTAATGATAAATAGATTTGAACAGTAGCTCTTTTATTTATATGTGGAAATAAATCCCAGAAAGGTATATTCTTCTATTACCCATGTCTCTTTTGGAGAGAAAGTATACTTTAGTGGAGTTGGAGAAAGGTTGTGTACAGTACACTATTTCTCTAAGTAGGTCAGTGATAACCTAAGAATAGTTTTATTATTTATTATTTTCTTAAATAACCAGAATAATCTTATCCTGGATGACTTTGTGATCTATAAAAATGAAAAAAAGTAAAATATACTTTATATCTTTATCATTATTTAGAGGACTTTTGCTGGACAGAAAGAAAACCAGGTGATTTTCTTCTTGGAGAGAAATTTACCTTTTTTTTTTTTTTTTTTGCTTTAGTACCTTTGTTACTTTAATTCATTAGATCACAAAATACCAAATGGTTCCAATAATAATAAAAGATGTTCTTTTTCTTTATTTCACTTGTGCCTCAATATATTTCCATAATTGATTACTTTTAGTCTTGTTCTTTTCTTGGTTGTACTGACTCTTTGTAGAGAATTTCATGCAGATGAATGTATTTTTATAAACACATATTAATGAAAGAAATTTTACTTTAGGTCTCTTAGGATATAACAGGAAGGAGAAAGAAGGCATATACACTTATTTGATGTACTTTATTACTTCTTTTAGGACTCCGAGAACACAGGGGACAATGTTCATATGCTATTACTTAAGTGATAAGTGCCAAATCCTGCTATTACTTCTCTCCTCATTGTGGAATTTAACTACATTATGTCTAATCCAAGTTCTTAATATTCGTATGTCTTGTTTATGTCCCGTATCCCTTCTTTTTTTTATTTCCTTCCTTCTTCTCTCCCTCTCTCTATCTGTTCCTATTCTTCTTCCAAAAATATATAAAGAAATGAATTCAATATCATAAAATATAAGCAAACAAAGAAATCAATCAATATAAGAAGAAAAACTGGTATCAAATAGTAAAACGGGTTTCTGCTTGGGTTGGGGAAGGAGGTGTTTTCTGGTTTTGTGGAATAAGGGAGGGGAAGCAAGGTATTCTAATTCCTTCTTAAATGTCTTCATTCTTATTCCAGAGGTACCTAGTACTACAATGATGTGATATGGATCAGGTTTACCCCTAGTGTCAGCCAAGGATTCAGCTATTTTTTTTATAATTTTAATTTTTTATTGTTATTCAAGAGTTGTGTGCCTTTTCTCCCCATCCCTCCACCCCACCCCAGCTGAACCCACCTCCCTCCCCCACCTCCACCCTCCCCCTTGATTTTGTCCTTGTGTCCTTTATAGTAGTTCCTGTAATCCCCTCTCCTCACTGTCCCCTCCCCACTCCCCCCTGACCATTGTTAGATTGTTCTTAACTTCAATGTCTCTGGCTATATAAAAACTATGGTATATTTACACAATGGAATTCTATGCAGCAGAGAGAAAGAAGGAGCTCCTACCCTTTGCAACAGCATGGATGGAACTGGAGAGCATTATGCTAAGTGAAATAAGCCAGACGGTGAGGGACAAATACCATATGATCTCACCTTTAACTGGAACATAATAAATAGAAGAAAAAAGGAAACAAAAAAAAAGGATTCAGCTTTTTAAATGTTTGCTTAATCAACTATAACTCAGGTGTCAGATTTTCCAGCTTCCAAAGTTTTCTTGTTATTGCCTTTTATTTTGAATTTTCTATCTCTGAATGTTTATTCATTTTTTGAACAGTCTTTAGCTGTCATTTTTATGTAGCTTATGGAGGGATTAGGAACAAGTGAGTTCCATTTCTATTTTTAACTGCAAGTTCTTGTTTCATTTTGACAGGTATATCTGAGGTATCTAGTTATACATGGAATGAAAAAAGCATTGTAGAGTAATACAAAATCTCAAGAGATTTCATTGTGACACATACCTGTGTACAATAAAAGTATTTAACCTCATCTATACTTATTAGTTCCCTACTTCCCTAGAGTGTGATTTGAGGCGAGGATGAAAGTAAAAACTAGAGGCACATATGCCGCCAGATACTTAAGCACAATTGCTTAGAAGACATATAGCATCAGTCCATCCATAAAAATTTTCCATTGAAGGATTATGACAATATAACCTGATTTATTAGCTTTTTAAAAAAAATATAGACTTAATTTATAAGAGGTGTATTATGTTTACAGGAAAAAAGTGAGCAGTAAGTACAGAGTTTCAATATTACTTAACCTGTCTCCTCAAAGTAGTTTTCCCTATTATTAACATCTTGCATTACAGTCGTACATTTGCTACTATTGATGAACCAAAATTGAATATACTATTAACTAAGTTCCATAGTTCACATTAGGATTAATTTTTTGTCTTATAAAATTCTATCAGTTTTAACGTATATAATGTCATGATAATATATAATGTCATGCAGTATTAAAGAGAAAAATATCACTGTCTTAAAAATCCTGTGGTTTACCTATTTTTTCTCCCCATTTTTTCTGTCCCCTAAAGCCCAGTGCAGCAGTTGATATTTTATTATCTCTATAGTTTTGCCTTTTACAAAGTGTCATGTAGTTCAGTCATACAGAAATGTAAAATTTTCAGACTGACTACTTTTACTTTGCAATATACATTTAAGGTTCATCCATGTCTTGTCCTGGTTCAATATGATAGCTAATTTCTTATTGTTGTTGAAATATTCCCTCTTTTGTATGAGGGAATATTTGTATCCCAGTGTGTTTATCCATTCACTTATTGAAGGACATACGGGTTGCTTCAGAATTCTTGAAGTAATAAATACAGCTGCTATAAACATTACTGTGCAGGTTTTTGTGTGAATATATGTTTTCAACATATTGGGTAAATGGCTAGAATGTAATTTCTGGATCATATGGTAAAACTGCATTTACCTTTGTAAAATAAATAAATAATTAAATAAAAACTGGCAAAATGTTTTCCAAAGTGGCTACACATGAAAATTTTTTAGTAAATCTCGCCGAGGATATGTTTATTAATTTTAGAGAGAGAGGGGGGTTGGAGAGAGAGAGAGAGAGATGTGTGAGAGAAGCATTGATTGGTTGCCTCCTGTATGCACCCAAACTAAGAATTGAACCCTCAACCCTCCTATATGACCTGACTGGGATGGAATCTCCAAACTTTTGGAGAACGGGACAATGTTCCAGCCAACGGAGCCATGTGGCTAGGTCTGCATTAACATTATTAATAGTTTAGAAATGATCTAGATTGTTTATAGAGTGATATATATGGTAATCAATAGTCATATGTATTCACTCATTATTTACACAAGGAAAAATTCATTGTAAAGATATTATGATTTTAGTATTTATTGCAATATTACTTTATAATGTTGCCTTGAGCCTAACATTGCTAGAAGAGAGGTTTGAATTAAAAGAAGATGTTGTTGTGTAAGTTTAAAATAATCACATTAGCATTCTTTACTTTTCATATAGTGAAGGAGTTCTTAACACCTTAGAAATAAGTATACATAAATGGAGAACTATGGACTGTGTTGGAATGATGATGTTTTGTCTGATACTTCATTTACTCATTTAGTAAACATTTATTAAGCACCTATGGGCTATGATCTTGAAGTGGCTTAAATAATTATAAACATGTTTATATCTTAAAGAATGTACCACAGGAAATTGCAGGACATCTAGTAAACCCCTCACCTTTATCTATTAAGTACTACCAGTTCCTATCAATTATTATGAGAACTAAAAATGCCTTCTCAAAATTTTTTTATTTTTTAATTTTTTATTGTTGCTCATTACAGTTGTTCCCATTCGCCCCTATAACTCTCCCCTACTCTACCCACCCACATCTCCCACATTCAATCCTCCCCCACTGCCATGACCTTCTCAAATTTTTGAATTTCAGTGACACTAACATTGTTAAGGACTGTTTGATTGTTTAAAAGTGAGTCTATTTGTAATTCAGTTTGTCCTTTATTATAGATTATATTTCACTATAACATAAGTTAGTGGTTTCAGAAATCAGTCAGTGATGGATTAAAATAATGTTACAACATTTAGTCAGCTAAGGATGTCAGAAATCTGGTGAGAAGTGTTTCAACAGGTAAATTAGAAAACTGAGAGATGTATTATGGGATAGAAGGTAAGTTAATTGCACAACATAATAAAGCCTGTGGGTAGTAGCACACTTTTTATAAGCCCATACTGTATTTCTGTACACTGGTTCTAAATCTCTTGTGCATAACAACTGATTTTTCTTCTTATCAATAACAGCCAGGGAGATTAAAAAAACCTGAAAGCTCATTAACATTGTATCTTTTCTATTTCGTGTTTAAAATTAATTTACAACTGCTTTTATTTTACTTTTTATTTTTCTGTCTTAAATACTTTGAGTATCTTTTCTTAAGTACTTGCTATTCCTTTGTAATCACTGTATGTTGTCTTTTTACTGGCTTCCTGAATCCTGCCATGTTGCTTTTTGCCTTTCTTTCTTTAATCTTTTCTCTTCTGTTTAATTTTTAAAGTCATTGCTTTTTATCTTTCTTTCAGTCTTTTTAGCTTCTCTCCCTTTCTTTGATTTCCTCACAAATGGTACTTCTTCTTAACATTGTGCTATTTCATTGGTTTTTTTGTTTCATTGGTTGTAAGGTTTTCATTGTATATAAGGACAACCTACTTTGCCTACCCATACTGAATTAAAAAGAGAAGATACTACTAAATTATCCATATTAAATGAGAAAACAACAACAACAGTGTTTAGCCAAACTAATTGTGTGTATACCGAAAGATTTATGACACATTTTCTTTGGTTTCTTTTTTGTTTTGTTTTTTTTAAATAAAGCTCAGATAATTGATGTACTGCTATATACAGCAAATTCAGTTACCTTTCATCATACACTGACTTTTATTGTATACCAAATATACTTTTGAGACAAATATTTATTGTAATATCAATTGTGCCTTTTATAAAATGTTTAGGATTAACTGTAATACATTTATAATACTATTATAAGCACATATCAAAGGCATAATAAAAAACAAGATCATGATGAAGTTTTTTCCCTTAAATTATGATACTTTATCTGTCCAAATATTTAATAAATTTAGTTTAATATATGCTAGATTTTAATATTAATATCCATTTATCTTAGAATTTAAGGAAGATCTAAAGAAAATACATAAACAAAACTTTGCTCAACTAGGTTGCTTCTTGGTTTATGTGTCTGTCTTCAGGCATTCTAAGAAATCACTAAGATAGTGTTCTAGATAGTCACTTTTCACAGAGGGAGAGGAGCAGATAAGGATTATAAGGAAAAAGAGAAGTGCATGAAATCTTGGATATATCATGTCTGCTTCAAACAAGTGAAAAATTTATTGAGGGACATTCTATAGTTGAAGAAAGAGAGATCAAGAGAGATCAAGAGACTTGCCTTAGTTCACCCAGAGAAAATGGCAGAGTTAGGAATTAAATTCAGATTTACTTTATTGATCATCTTTCTTCTCATTTATCTTATATATTTATACATTATGCTGAGTATAATTTCTGTTCATACTCAAGCTTGATTTTATAGTTTATTCAAAAGATAAAATATAATATTCTCAAATTGTTATTGCTGCTTATGATAGCTTTATATGTATATATTTATATAAATAATAAATATATAAAATTGTTATTTATAAGTAACATTATTTACTATATAGTGCATTGATATTTTAAACAATAGTTATTTTTTCATTAATTTTATTGAATAACAATTACCGAAGCTTACTAAAGTTAACTGATACAGTTATTTTTCTCTGTCATGTGATTATTTTAAAATTCTTATATGCTCTTTTGGATAATTTTGTGTTATCTGTGGATTCTTTATGCCTATAGTTGGAAAAGTTTACATTTATTATGCTCAAAAGGAAGAGGCTTATTGAGTATATTAGGTAATACACAGAATTTTAGAGATGCATATTAAATATATTCAAAATAACAAACTATTTTCTGACAATGGTGCACTTTAGAAATAATAATAGTATTTTAATAGTATATTTCATAAGAAAATCTTGAAAAGACCTTTTCCTAAATAGTATTTTAAACTATTTTTTGTTGTATTCTAATTAAGGCAATGAAAGTTTCCTTGCTAATTTTCAAATTTTAGAATATTAATTCCTTGTTAAAACAAACTGGAGATTTTAAAAAACTTCCTTTTGAAAACATGCCCTACTCGAGATACCCAGGGTGAAAATCTTGTAAATTCAGTTTGATATTATGTATATATATGTGTGTTTAAAATGCACTCTTGGTGTTCCTAATATATTGTGATTTATACCTTTCCTCAATCTATATAAATAATTTATGGAATATGGCTTTGTAAGCATAAATATCACCTGGGAACTATTGTTAGAAATGCATATGTTTGCGCCCCTACCTGGACTTGTTGAATCACACACTGTGGGGTATGTGATCAGTAATCTATGTTTCAATAAACTTTTCAAGAGATTATGATGCAGCCCATGTGCAATTTTGGCTATTTATATGGACTTCCTCTTTGATTAGAACAATTTTTCTTATTAGAAAAAAAAATAATTGTTCCTAATATATAATATCAATAACACCAAAAGTTTATAAATGCACATATTATTTATCATTGGCTGGCATAACAAAATACAATAGACAAGGTTGCTTAAACATAGAAATATATCTGTCATAGTTTTAGAAGTTGGAAGTTCAAAATAAGAGTGCCGACATGGGTGAGTTCTAGTGAGAGTTTTCTTCCTGGCTTGCCTTCTCACTGTATCCTCACACAGAGGGAGCAGGGTAGAGAGAATGTGTGTGTGTGAGAGAGAGAGAGACAGACAGACAGACAGAGAGAGACAGAGACAGAGAAAGAAAGAGATCATATATCTGGTGTCTCTTCTTATAAGGGCCCATCACGTGAACCCCACCCTCATTACCTCGTCTAAACTTAATTACCTCAATATAAGCTTAAAGTCCTCATCTCCAAATAATATCACATTGGGGATTTGAGGGGGATTTCACACTACAGTCCATAGCAATCCAATTTCTTATATAAAACAAGAGGTAATGATAAAAGGACTTCTAGAGTCTAGTTTGTAGTCATAATTCATTCCTTAAGTAATAGTGCACCTCTTTGATCTTAGCTTCTGTATTTGGAAATGTAATAAAAATGTAAACTAAATGTGGGTTAGGATTGTTGGGAAATTCAAATGTAATAAATATGTGAAAGACTGGTATATAGACCACATCACTGTATAACTATAATAAAAGGTTATTATTATTTTTAAGCAGTATATTTTATTGTAAGTCAGCTGCCTATAATTAGTAACTATAATCCCATCTAAGTGGTGAACCATGTGATACCCAAATACTATATTGATTGAAATGATAGGTTACTGGCAGTCATGAAGGAATATTGAAGATGATAATAGAAATTATCCAGATTACTCTATTTTCCACCCGATACAGAAACCCACTCAAGAGAATATCAACCTTGGAATGAATGCCATCATTTCCCTTATTATTCAGCACACTCCAGAGTAAAAGAGACAATAGGATGTATGTGTGTGTGTGGAGAGAGAGCGAGAGAGCTTTACTTTAAGAAATTGGGTACTGATGATTCTGATATCTGCAGACCGGGCTCCCAGGCTGGATATTCTTGGAAGATTTGATGTTGAAGCTCAAGTCTGAAAGCACTTTGGAGGCAGAATTCTCTCTTTATCAGAAGATCTCAGTCTTTTTTTCCCTTAAGACTTTTAACAAGTTGAATGAGGCCCACCCACATTATGGAGGCTAATCTGCTTTACCCAAATGTTAACACCATCTAAGTAGTACCTCCATGGTGACATCTAGACTGGCATTTGATCAAATATCTAATAGCCATAGGCTAGCAGATTTTTTTAAAAAATTTTTATTGTTATTCAATTACAGTTGTATGCCTTTTCTCTCCATCCCTCCACCCCACCCCAGCTGAACCCACCTCCCTCCCCCACCTCCAAGGCTAGCAGATTTGACACATAAAATTAACCATCACACCATTCCTTAATATTTAGGGTCATTTGAATGTGAAAATATGTAACTTTACAATTTTGAAATGATATGTACATGACATATAGTAAATTGATATGAGGTCTATCTGGAAGGTATCTAGCCATGTAATATGAAAAATAAAGACATTTATTGAAGAAGATTCAAGATACAAGAAACATTGTACATAGAACAATGACACCTCAGACCCTTTCAAAGTAGGTCCCACCTTGGGACCTCACACAGTTCTCCCAATTGCTATCAGCTGCCCCATCATATTTTCCTGAATCTTATCAACATACTCAAATCTCTGCCTTTTCAAAGGTGATTTTAAGTTTGGGAAAAGCCAGAAGTCACAGGGCACCAAATCTGGGCTATAGAGGGGCTGAGTGACCTGGGTGATTTCATGTTTCACCAAAACACTCTGCATGAGACATGATTCATGAGCAGGCATGCTGTTGTGATGAAGCTACCCATCACTAGTTGCCCATAGCTTCAGACTTCTGAATCATCCGAATAGTTTCTGTGGAGGGATGTTCAAGCTTAATGCAAAATTTGGTGCAGATTCATTGGTCTACTCGTTCAGTCATTTTGAATGTGACGGCTCACTCAATGACATCTACCACCCCCACTGACTAGTAATACAGTGAAGTCATTATTGTTCATGCATGTGCCTTCTAGTCCACTCTCCTTGGCTGCCAGGTTACACTGATATCAAACAAACCATTCTTGTTATATTAACAATGGCTGGACTTTTCTGGACAGGCCTCATATATGTAAATCAATGAATGGATAAATAGAAAAATGCAGTTTAATACCACATACATTACCTTTACTTATTCCTTAATAAAAAAAGATTCAACTTTCTCTCAACTTTGTGGAAATTTTAGAAACAGAGCAGCTAACAGAAGTGTGTGTAAAGTGCATTGATTCAAAGACACAGTGATGTATCACAGAGTTCTTTTTCTGGCCTTAGCTGGCATGATTATCACATCAAGCAAAATATACAAACTTGGGAAAGGTAACTACTATATTGAATGTCTGATTTGAGATCCAACAAAATTTTTGGCACAGTGGTTTGAGTACAGCAACATGAAAATTAACGGGGTGGACAAAAATTTTGCTCTCAAGTTTCAAAAAGTTGGGCAAGTATGATTGAAAATGACAATTAAAAATACATCAATTCACTTCTCCTCTCACACTCCTGCCTTCTTGCCCCCAATGCCTGTGTATGGTTTGAAACTTGCTTGGTGGGGTGGGCATTATTTGTGTTCAGCTGTTTGTAGAAGACGGTGGTGGTGTGGTTGATCTTACACTTATCTCCTCCCAAAACCAAACCAGAGATATAATTAAATTAAAGAACAATCACCCTAAATAACTAACTAATGACTAGCCGAAGAGGAGTCTTATAACCAAGGATTTGCAGAAGAAACCACATCAGGACTGCATCTGCAGAGCAGCTTGCACACCATAGACAGGGTTGAGCCTCCCAGTCAGCCAGTCTGAGGCTCTATCCCATGCATGAATGGAACAACAGCAATTCAGATTCAATCAGAAGGGCCCACATTACCTTCAAATGTGACAATCCTAGAACACCCAGCTCAGGAGATAAAGGAGACTGCACCACTGGATCCTCCAGGACATCCACTACATAAGGTCACCCCATGAAGACTAAGAGTCATAGTAGATCTATATTACATAGTAAGAAACACAAAGCAGCAGCCAAAATAGGGTGACAAAGAATCAGGTCCCAAGAGAAAGAAAAGGAGAAATCTCCAGAAAAGAGCTAAGTGAAATGGAGGCAAGCAATATATCAAACATAGAGTTCATTATAATGGTTATAAGCAGGCTCGAGGAACTTGATGAGAACTACAGAAACATGAAAAAGAACATAGAAACCATGAAAGAGAACCAGTGAAAAATGAAGAATACCATATATTGTCGGGGGGCTGTAATGCAGCCCCCCGGTTCCGCCACGGATGAAGAAAAAGACTACCAAGACATGATCTGCTTGGGGAGGAAAGGTGGCCGTTTCTCTCAAGGGGAGAAGGGCCCAGAGCCTCTCTCTCCAGGGGCTTTTATTAGGTTCATTCGCATAGGAATACAGATAAAGCTCATCAATCATTGTCAGCCAGTAAGGGTTAAACAATACATGATTTACAGAGAACTCTGAGGGCTTATTCTGAGTTACAGCCAATTAGTTAGAGGGCCATAAAACTTTAGGCGCCAGACTCATCTCAGGTCTGGACCCTTATCTCTTAAACTGAGGGTACAAATTAAGTAGGTTTCACAGGAATGTATGTATTTTTGTTAGGCCTGATTCCCCAGGGAATCCGCCCCTCCCAGCACAGGACTGCACTGCCCTCTGTTATTGCTTCAGGCTTAAGTCAGGCAAGGGAAGTAAGGCAGCCAAGAGATTAGGAGACTTCTTGCAGACAGAATGAGGACTCAGGCTATCTCAAAGCCGAGGGGCGAGGGTCCATCACCCCCTTTTTCCACAGCCCCCCGAGTCCTTCCCTGTGGGCCTCTTCCGTGACCAGAGCCTGTCTTAGGTTGATCCTCCCTTGAGGATTTTTACCCGTCATTGGCTAACTTGGCCAAGCTCAGGGCCAAGCAGGGTGAAGTGGGCAGAGGTGGTACACCTGCCAGGGAGACAAGCTTTGTCTCCATAGTGGCTTATGGTCCCAACTCTGAGTCAGCCTTAACCATGAGGGGTTACAGCCTCTGAAACCAGGCAGGGCGGTTCCCAACATCATATGACATCAATAACACACTGGAAGAAATAAAAAGTAGGTTGGATGAAGTAGAGGATAGAATCAACAATTTGGAACACAAGGTAAAAAAAATCAGAGCAGTGAAAAAAAAAAGAATGAGGATAGTTTAAGGGACCTTTGGGGCAACATAAAACATAACAATATCTGCATCATAGGGTACCAGAAGAAGAGAGAGAGAAAGGGATTGAAAACCTATTTGAATAAATAATGACTGAAAACTTCCCTAATTTGGTGAAGGAAAAAGACATACAAGTCCAGGAAGCACAGAGAATCCCAAACAAGATGAACCCAAAAAGGCCCATGCCAAAACACATCATAATTAAGACAAAAAAAGTTAAAGACAAAGAGAATGTCTTTAAAACAGCAAGAGAAAAATCAGTTAATTACCCACAAGGGAATTCCCATAAGACTGTCGGTTGATTCCTCCAGAGAAATATTTCAGGCCAGAAGGGATTGGCATGCAGTATTCCAAGTGATGAAAAGCAAGGACCCACATTTAAAATTGAAGGAGAAATAAAAAGCTTCCCAAACAAGAAAAACATAAAGGAATTTGTTAACACCAAACCAGTATTACAAGAAATGTTAAAGGGATTTCTTTTAGAAGAAAGAGGAGGGGGCAGAGGAGGATGAGAAGAAGAAGAAAACAAAACAACAACAAGATCAAAGTTAAAAGAATAAAGTGGCAATAAATACAGACATATCAATGATTGCTTTAAATGTAGAGGGTGTAAATACTCCAATCAAAAGATCTAGTGCAGCTGTATTGACAAGAAAGCAAGAGCCATCCACAAAAGATATTTTATGCAAATGGCAATGAATAAATAAGCTGGGATAGCAATACATATATGACAAAACTAACTTTAAAACAGAGGCTATAGTAAGAGACAAAGAAGCCCACTACATAAGGATAAAAGGAGCAATACAATAAGAGGATATAACTACTGTAAACATTTATGTACTAAACATAGTAGCACCTAAATAGGTAAAGCAAATCTTGATGGACATAAAGGGAGGAGTGGACAGTCATACAGTCATAGTAGGGTATTTTAACACACCATTGACATCAATGGAAAGATCTTCCAGGCAGCAAATCAACAAGGAAATGGTGGTCTTAAATGACCCAATAGATCAGATGGATTTAATGGATATCTTCAGAGCACTTCACTCCAGAGAAGAGAAATACACATTCCTTTCAAGTACATATGAAACATTTGAGGATAGACTACATGTTAAGACACAGAAAACAGAACAATAAGTTTAAGAACATTGAAATCATATCAAGCATCATTTTTTTTATCATAATGGTAGGAAAGTTGAAATCCACCACAAGAAAAAAATTAAAAATACACAAAGACATGAAGACTAAGTAATATGTTACTACACAATGAATTAGTAAATGATATCAAAAGATACTTTGAAACAAATGGCATGAGAATACAGAAACCCACAATCTATAGGACACAGCAAAAGCAGTCTTAAGAGGGAAATTCATGGCATTACAGGACTACCTCAGGAAACAAGAAAAATCTCAAATAAACAATCTAAGTTTGACTTACAAGTGCTGGAAAAAAGAAGACAACAAAAAAGAACAATGTGAATTGAAGGGAGGAAATGATAAAGATCAAAGAAATAAAAGAAATAGAGTATAAAAAACAAAAGATCAATGAAAACAAAAGCTGGGTTTTTTTAGGATAAACAAGATTAACAAACTACTAGCCATATCACTGTGAAAAAAAAAGAGAGAACTCAAATAAAATTGGAAATGAAAGGGAGAAGTAACAACCGACACTAAAGAAATAAAAAAGACTGTGAGAAACATTGTGAGAAACTATATTCCAACAATGTAGACAATCTAGAAGGAATGGATAAATTTCTAGAAATAGTGTCTTACAAAATTGAATCAGGGACTTTTAATGGACAGACTACAACTAGTGAAACTGAAGCAATAATCAAAAATTTCCCAGCAAACAAAAGTCCTGCACCAGATGGCTTCACAGGAGAATTTTATGAAGCCAGTGTTATCCTGATGTCAAAGCCAGATAAAGACACTACAAAGAAAGAAAATTATAGGCCAATATCCCTCATGAACAGAGATGCTAAATTCCTCAACAGAATCTTCACAAACTGCATCCAGCAATATGTTTAAAAGATTATACACCATGATCAAGTGGGATTTATTCTGCGGATGTAAGTTTGGTACAATATACTCAAATCAATTAACATGATATATCATATTTTAAAAAAGATAAAAACCACATGATCATATCAATAGATGCAGAAAAGAATTTAGTAAAATTCAACACCCATTTGTGATTAAAAAATAAAAACAAACAAACAGCAAAGTGGGAATAGAGGGGACATAACCTCAATGTAATATAGGTCATATATGACAAACCCATGCTAACATCATAGTCAGTGAGCAAAATTTACAAGCATCCCCTTAAGAATGGGAAAAAGACAAGGATATCCACTTTATGACCCTTATTCAACATTGTACTGGAAGCCTTGTCTCAGCAATCAGACAAGCAGAAGAAATAAAAATCCAACTGGATATGAGGAGATAAAAATATAATTATTTGCAGATGACATTCTATTGACCATGGAAAACCCCAAAGACTGCACAAAAAAGCTACTAAGTCTAATTAATGAATTTGTCAAAGCAGCAGGACACAAAATTAATATTCAGAAATTGGTTGCCTTTCCATACAACAATAATGAAACTACCAGAAAGAGAAACTAAATAAACTTCCGAATTACTAATGCAGCAACAGCAAAAAATAAGGTATTTTAGATTAATTTAACCAAGTCGGTAAAATACCTGTATTTGGAAAACTATAGGACATTGAAGAAACAATTCAAGGAAGATACAAATAAATTGAAGCATATACCATGTTCATGGATTGGGAGAATTAACATCACTAAATATGCATACTATCCAAACAATCTAAAAATTTACTGTAATTCCTATTAAAATACCAATGACATATTTCACAGATCTAGAATAAATATTTAAAAAAATTATATGGAACCAAAAAGGGCCTGGAATGCCTCAGAAATCTTGAGAAAGAAGAACAAAATTGGGGGTATCACAATACCTGATATCAAACTATACTATAAGGCCATTGTAATAAAAACAGACTGGTACTGGCATAAGAATGGGCATACAGACCAGTGAAACAGAACAGAGAGCCCAGAAATCAACTATGCATATACAATGAATTAATATTTGACAAAGTAAACAAGGGAAAACAATGGAGTATGGACAGTTTCTTCATAAATGGTGTTGGTAAAATTGGACATACTAGTTACACGCAAAATAATGAAACTAGACCATCTATTTACACCATGCAGAAGAATACACTCAAAATGTTAAAAGACTTAAATGTAAGTCATGAAACCATAACAACCCTTGGTCAAAACTTGGGCAGTAAAATCTCAGAAATCTCTCAGCAATGTTTTCATTGACCTATCTCTTAGGGCAGGGAAACAAAGGGAAAAATAAACAAATAGGACTACATCAAACTAAAAAGCTT
Organism: Desmodus rotundus; assembly: GCF_022682495.2. Classification (NCBI taxonomy): domain Eukaryota; kingdom Metazoa; phylum Chordata; class Mammalia; order Chiroptera; family Phyllostomidae; genus Desmodus; species Desmodus rotundus. The sequence continues at coordinate 60,424,749 of NC_071392.1, forward strand.
CTTCACAGCCAAAGAAACTATTAAAAACTTAACACAGGACCAACTGTATGGGAGAACGTATTTGCTGATGATACTTCTAATAAGAGTTTAATTTCCAAAATATATAAAAAACTCATAGAACATGAGGTGGACAAACAATCCAATTAAAAATTGGGGCAAAGGACCTGAAAGGGCCTCCAAGGAGGCCATGCAGAGGGCCAAGAGACATTAAAAAATGTTCAGTGTCACTAATCATCAGAGTGATGTAAATTAAAACTACAATAAGATATTACATCACACCTGTCAGAATGGTTTTCATCAATAAATCAACAAACAACAAGTGCTGGCAAGGATGTGGAGAAAAGGGAACCCTAGTGCACTACTGGTGGGGAATGCAGACTGATGCAGAAACTGTGGAAAACAGTATGAACTTTCCTAAAATATAAAAATGGAGCTGCCTTTTGACAAATGGTCCCACTTCTGGGAATATATCCTAAGAAATCTGAAACATCAATTCAAAAGAATATATGCACCCTGTTGTTCATAGCAGTGTTATTTACAACAGCCAAGATCAGGAAACAGCCCAAGTGCCCATCAGTACATGCATAGATTCAAAAGTTGGGGTACATTTATGCAACAGAATACTGTGCAGCCATAAGAATGCAGCCATTAAGAATTTATTATTTATTATTTTATTGTTCAAGTACAGTTGTCTCCATTTTCACCCTACCATGACCCCCGACCCCACCCATCCCCACCTCCTACACTCAAACCCACCCCCTTTAGCTTTGTCCATGTGTCTTTCATACGTGTTCCTTGATGGCCTCCCCTATTATCCCTTTCCCCTTTCCTTTCTGGGAACTGTCAGTTTGTTTTTTATTTCAATGTCTCTGGTTGTATTTTGCTGCCTTGTTTGTTTAGTTAATTAAGTCCCACCTATAGGTGACCTCATACGACATTTCTCTTTCACTGCTTGGCTTGTTTCACTTAGCATAATGCTTTCTGTTCCATTCATGCTATTAAGAAAGGTAGGGACTCCTTTCTTTCTGCTGTGCAGTATTCCATTGTGTAGATGTACTACAGTTTTTTTTATCGATTCATTTACTGATGGGCACTTAGGTCACTTCCAGCACTTGGCTATTGTGAATTGTGCTGTTATGAACACTGGGGTGCATATGTTATTTTGGATTGGTGTTTCAGGATTCTTAGGATATAATCCCAATAGTGGTATTGCTGGGTCAAAAGGCAGTTCCAGTTTTAGATTTCTGAGCAAATTCCATACTGTTTCCCACTGTGGCTGCACCAGTCTGCATTCTCACCAACCCTGCACTAGGGTTCCCTTTTCTTTACAACCTCTCCAGCACTTGTTGTTTGTTGATTTGTTCATGAATGGCCATTCTCATTGGTGTGAAGTGGTATCTCATTGTGGCTTTAATTTGCATATCCCTGATGGCTAGTGATGCTGAGTATTTTTTCACATGTCTCTGGGCCCTCTGCATGTCTTCCATGGAGAAATGTCTATTCTGGTCATTTGCCCATTTTCTAATTAGATTGTTTGTCTTCCTGGAGTGGAGTTGAGTGTTATTTATATATTTTGGAGATCAAACCCTTGTCTGAGGTCTCATTTGCAAATATGTTTTCCCATCCATTTGGTTATATTTGCATTTTAATGCTCTTTTCTTTATCCGTGCAGAAGTTTTAAATTTTTTAAATTTTTTAAAAATTATTTTATTGTTGTTCAATTACAGTTGCCTGTATTTACCCACCCCCCAACTTTCCCCACACTGCAGCCAAACCCACCTCCCTTCCTTGCCTCCACCCCCACTTGGTTTTCTCCATGTGTCCTTTAGGCCCATTCATTTATTCTTTCCTTTATGCCTCTTGCTCTAGGGGACATATGGGTAAAAATATCACTGCATGGAATACCTAAGATTTTCCTGCCTATGTTATCCTCTAGGACATTTATGGTGTCACAACTTATATTTAAACCTTTTATCCACCTTGAATTTATTTTTGCGTATGGTGTAAATTGGTGGATAACTTTCATTTTTTTTGTATGTATCTGTCCCGATCTCCCGACACGATTTGTTGAAGAGGCTATTTTCACTCCATTTTATGCTTCTTCCCATTTTGTCAAATATTAATTGACTGTAAAGACTTGGATTTATTTCTGGACTGTCTATTCTGTTCCATTGGTCCATGTGTCTGTTCCTGTGCCAGTACCATACTGTTTTGATTACAGTGGCCTGGTAATACAGTTTGATGTCAGGTATTGTCATCCCTCCTACTTTCTTCTTCTTTCTCAAAATTGCCATGGCTATTAGGGGTCATTTATGGTTCCATATAAATTTCTAAAATGTTTGTTCTATATCTGTGAAATAATTCATTGGTATTTTAATAGGGATTGCATTGAATCTATAAAATGCTTTGGGCAATATGGACAATTTAATGTTGTTGATTCTTCCAATCCATGAGTACAGTATATGCTTCCATTTACTAGTGTCTTCCTTAATTTCTTTCTTCAGTGTTGTGTAGTTTTCTGAGTACAGGTATTTTACCTCCTTGGTAAGGTTTATTCCTGGGTACTTTATTTTTCTTGTTGCTATAGAAAATGGGATTTTTTTCTTGATTTCTGTTTCTGATCTTTCATTATTGGGATATAAACATGCCTTTGATTTCTGAATATTGACTGTGAACCCTGCTATTTTGCCAAATTCACTTACTAGGTTGAGCACTTTTTTGTTGGCATCTATAGGGTTTCCTAGGTATACTACCATATCATCTGCAAACAGTGACAGTTTTACTTTCTCCTTTCCATTTTGGATGCCTTTTATTTCTCTTCCTTGTCTGATCTCTGTGGCTAGGACTTCCAACACTATATTGAATAGAAGTGGTAAAAGCAAAAATCCTTGTCTTGTTCTTAATCTTAGTGGGAAAGAATTTAGTTTCCCTGGCTGTTAAGTATGATGCTAGCAGTATGTTTCCAGTATATGGCCTTTATTATGTTGAGGAATGCCCCCTCTACTCCCACTTTGCTGAGTGTTTTTTATCATAAATGGGTGCTGTACCTTATCAAATGCTTTTTCTGCATCTGCTTATATGATTATGTAATTTTTGTCTTTTGTATATGTGATATATTATGTTTATCGATTTGAGAATGTTGTACCATCCTTACATCCCTGGTTGAATCCCATATGATCATGGTGTATTATCTTTTTCATGTATTACTGAATGCATTTTGTAAATACTTTTTTGAGGATTTTGGCATCTATGCTCATCAGTGATATTGGCCTATAGTTTTCTTTCTTTGTTGTATCTTTACCTGGTTTTGGAGTTAATATGATGCTGGTTTTGTAAAAGGAGTTTGGGAGTCTTTTCTCATCTTGGATTTTTGTAATAGTCTCAGATGGATAGGGGTTAGCATTTCCTTAAATGCTTTGTAAAATTATCCTGTGAAACCATCCAGTATGGGGCTTTTGTATGCTGGGAATTTTTTGATTACTGCTTTGATTTCATTAGCTGCTATTGGTCTGTTCATAGTATCTGCTTCATTCAGTTTTGAGAGATTACATTTTTGTACAAATTTGTCCATTTCACCTAGGTTTTCATATTTTTTGGCATATAGTTGTTCATAGTAATTTCTTATAATCCTTTGTATCTCTTTGGTATCAGTTGTAATCTGTCCTCTTTCATTTCTGATTGTGTTTATTTGGGTCCTGTCTCTTTTTTTCTTGATGAGTCCACTTAAAGGCTTGTTGATTTTATCTTTTCAAAGAACCAGTTCCTGGATTTATAGATCCTTTGGATTGTTGTTTTAGTCTCTATGCCATTTAATTCTGCTCTGACCCTGGTTATTTCTTTCCTTCTACTAGCTCTGGGCTTTGTTTCTTGTTGTTCCTCCAGTCCTTGTAGGTGTAAGGTTAGGTTGTTTATTTGAAATATTTCCATCTTTTTAAGGTAGGCCTGTATTGCTATGAACTTCCCTCTCAGGATGGCCTTTCCTGTGTGCCATTAGTTTTGGAATGGTTTTATGCTCATTTTCATTTGTTCCCAGAAACTTTTTGATTTCTTCCTTGATCCCATTCTTAATCCATTCATTGTTTAATAGCATGCTATTCAATCTCCATGAATTTGAGTATGTTTGGGTTTTTTTCTTGAGGTTGGTTTCTATTTTCCGTCCCTTGTGGTCAGAGAAAATGCTTGATATGATTTCCATTTTCTTGAATGTGTCAAGGCTGGTTTTGTGTCCTATTATGTAGTCTCTCTTTGAAAATGTTCCATGTGCGTTTGAAAAGAATATGTACTTTGCTTCTTTGGGATGAAAGTTTCTGTATATATATCAGTTAAGTCCATTTGATCTAGGTCATTGTTCAATGCCACAATATCATTGTTGATACTTTGTTTGGAAGATATATCCCTTTTTGGCATTGGGGTGTCAAAATCCCCTAGTATAAGTGTGTTGCTTTCTGCATTTTTCTTGAAGTCCTTCAAGATTTTCCTTGTATATTTGAGTGTTCCTATGTTGGGTGCATATATGTTTGCAATGTTTATGTCTTCTTGATGAATTCTTCTATTGAGTATTTCGAAGTGTCCTTCAGTGTCTTCATGACTTTTGTTTTGAAGTCTATTTTGTCTGACATAAGTATTGCTATTCCAGCTTTTTTTTTCCCTGTCCATTTGTTTGGAGTATTTTTTCCCAACCCTTCACTTTCAGTCTGTAAAGGTCTTTTTTTTTTAATGAGGTGGTTCTCTTGTAGACGGCATTTGTGCAGGTCATCCTTTCTTATCCATTCAGCTACCCAATGTCTTTTGATTGGAGGATTTAATCCATTAACATTTGAGGTTATTATTGATAGGTATTTATTCATTTTACCCACTTTGTACCTGTGTTCCTCTCTCTCTCACTCTTTGGTTGCAGGCCTTTGCTTTTCATTACTTGAAATATTTCTTGCCATTCTCTCCTTGATTGGAGTGTTTCTGTTCATAAACCAGCTGCTAACCTTATCATGGCCCCTTTGTATGTTACTTCTTGTTTCTCCCTTTCTGCTTTTAAAATTTTGTCTTGGTCTTTGAAACTTGGCATTTTAATTATTATCTGTCTTGGAGTAGGCCTCTTTTGGGTTCATCTTGTTTGGGACCCTCTGTGTTTCCTGAACTTGTTGGGTTTTCCCCTCTCCAGGCTCAGAAAGTTTTCTGTCATTATTTTTCAAACAGGTTCTCTATCCCTTGTTTCCTTTCTTCTCCTTTTGTATTCCTATGACTCTAATGTTGTTGTGTTTCATGTTATCTTGGAATTCCCTTTAGCCATCTTCATATTTATTGAGACTTTTTTCATGCAGCTGCTCTACCTGGGTGTTTCTTTCTACCTTGTATTCCAGCTTACCAATTTCGTCCTCTGCTTCATCTAGCCTGCTTGTAATTCCTTCAAGTGTGTTTTTTATTTCAGAGATTGTATTTTTCATTCCTTCCTATATTTTGTTTACAGTTCCTATTTTCTTTTCATTGTGTTGTAGTTCTCACTCAGTTCCTTGTAGTTGTCTTTGAGTTCCTTGAGCATCATTATAACCATTATTTGGAATTCTATATCTGAGAGTTTGCTTACCTCCATTTCATTTAGCTCTTTTAGTGGGGAATCTTCCATTCCTTTTGATTACAGGTTCTTTTTTTGTCTACACATTTTAGGTGACTCCTGCTGTTTGTTTCTGCGCTTCCTAATATTCCACTTTACAGGCTGTCTTTGTAGGTTGAACTTCTATGGTAGGAGTTGTATGAGATTCAATGATGTGGTCTCTTTGATCTCCTTGTCTGAATGCCCTAGGGTTGCCCTTTCTTCTGTTTGTATAGGTTCTCTTGTTGTACTTGGGTTTTTACCCATTGGTGGCTCCTTTGTTGTTGGGTTCTCTCCTCCAGCAGGTGTACTGGTGTTCACAACTCCCACGTAATCTTGTATGTGACCAGTGGCAGGGGGGAGGCAAAATGGATTAATACAGAGGGAGCATATTCTATGGAATTTAAAGTACCAACAAGTAAAGAAGAGATAGGAGATCCTTCGGAGAAGTACAGCATTAACTGTGATATTTCACCCAACTAGCCACTTTTTATAAAAGTTGAAAAAAAGATAAGACTCTTATTAGAGGGGGGAAGGAATATGAGCTGCATCCAGAAAACAGAGCACTGTGGGAGGTTAAATTGGTGAGATATAGTGAGAGTAAAGTTTAGAAAGTAGGCATAGTGTGCCAGAGAATATAATTAACCACACGATAATAAAGCTTAGGAAGATAGTGAAATGGAGTAAGACCATGGAGGGGGGCTGTGTAGTATTTACAATAATATGGAACAAAAATTACTTATAATAATGTTGGAACAATAATATGATAAGAAATATATGATCTGAATAAAAAATAAGAGAAAGTTAGAAAGTACATGACCAAGAGTAGTGTGTTATTGGAACATGAATGAAGTGAAAGAAGGAAAATTAAAATGCAATATGAGAGAGAGAACAAGGAAATCCAGTCAAACAATGCAACTAAACAAACAAAATGAAGAAAACTAAACAGGAAGAAGAGAAATAAAAATACTAATAAAATAAGTAAAAATAATGAAAACAATTAAATAATAAAATGCAAGTTGTATAGGACAGCAAAGTGAAAGTTGTCTCAGTTTCTCAGTTGTTGGTTTTAGCCTTGTGATCCCTCTGTGGATCTGTCTCTCATCCTTTCACAGCTCCAGGTCTTATTGTCTCACACTGGGAGAAAACAAAAAAGCTTCCTGCTGACTTTAAACCTGCCAAGTGAGTTCTGCTGGTCTTCCTGGATGCTTCTAGGAAGGAGGGGGCTTAGCTTAGACTTTCTCCCTTCCTGCAGTTTTGTGAGGAAGGGGTCAAGCCTGGGCTGCAATAATCAGCAGTTGCCCAGCCTCCAACCCATTTGTGTGTGTGCTGCTGAGACCCCACTGTCCATCTGCGCCAGGCCGGTGCCTTTAATCCACCAGTTGTGTCTCCTGTGCGGTGCACTGATTAGGAGCAACTTATTCCCCACCTCCTCCCTCTTTGCTGGCCTGTGTGCTGCATGCTCTCAAAGTCCCTTCAGAACAGTTCAGCTCTCCCACTAAATTAAGTCTCTCTGGGGACTACTAACTCCCTGAGCCCTGCTGCCCTCCTCTGAATGGTCAGTTTGGTGTGTAACACGCCTCCTCCTCCTCCCTCTTCATGAGTCCAGACTCTGTGCAAGAGTCCTTTAAACAGTGGCTGAGAGCTTTTTTTTTTTTTTTTTTTGAGTAAAATCCTCTTGTTTAAGCCCAACTCTCTGACCAGTTATAAGACTACCTAGGTCAGGGTCTGACTCTGCCCAACTCTTCTCCCTTCTCCAGGTGTCACCCTGCACCCCAGTTTCTCTCGTAATGACCTATCCAGCAACAACAGTCCCTGCAGGTGAATACCACATCTGTGCATCTCCCACTTGTCTTTATTCCCATATCCTGCCCACCCCCACACTGTGACTTCAAGCATCCAGTTCTCTCCTGGGACGGCTAGGTGTCCCAGCTAGGTGTAGGGGCAAGTTGGCTCTCCTCCTACCTACCTCTCACCATCTTCCTATATACCACATTCTTTCTGATTTTATTTAAATTATCTAATTTAAATATTACGCATCTTGGATTTTTAAAAATTTGTTCTTTTATTTTCTTTTATTTTAATTTGTTTTTTTGTTTTGATTTTTCTTCCTAAAATGTTTTCATTTTATTATTGTATATATACATTCTCCTGCTCCCAGATTTGAAAGCTTACCATAGTATAAGCTCAGCAGTCCTGCTCAGAACCTTTCATATTGTTTCTGATAGAACAGATTCTATCAGTTTCCCTTTTCCTATCCCCCACCTTCACCCAACTCCAACTCAGATTCCCTGTCCAGTCCTCAGGGGTAAGAGAGCAGAGCAGAGATAGAAGCTTGAGCTCAATCTCCCCTCCCACCCTTCTTCCCTCCTCAACTATAAGAGAGCAAGCCTGTATAGAAAAGACCTAGATTCCAGTGAAAGATGTTGGCTTGTTTCCATACACAGGTTGTGGGAGGGAGAGACTTTCTCAACATAGCCACTGTTTTGCTCAGATTTGGGTAGTATACTGTCCCAGAGCCTGGGTTTGCTATGCCTTCAACTGACTAAGGAGGAAAATAATGTGAGAACACTAGCAGGGGTCCACAGGTATCATGGAGGCCAGCAGCTGCCATGTCACTAAAGAATGCCTGGGTCTTTGCAGGGTGATTTTGCATGGTTAGGGCCATACTGTCACCCTTCTAGAACACCATGTCATAAGGGCCTTCCCCAAACATCATAGCATATAACACACAGCCTAAGGACCATACATCAATCTGCATATCGATGACATAGTGGCTCTGCACCGAGAAGAGATCTAGGGCCAGGTAGGAGATGGTGCACTGTTGGGGGGCTTAGTTATCTAGAGCCAGAGCCTGGCAGAAGCCCTCCACATGGACACATGCTTGATTAATGGACCCAAGTCCATTACAGAAAGCTTCTCTTCATCACCAAATAAGGTACCAGTGTGTTTTAGGTCCCTGTGGGCGTAACCCTGGGCATGAATTGCATCAAGGCCTCTATAGATACCCAACAGCAGATAAAGGATTTGTTCTTCAATCAAGAAGTTACCTTTGTCTTTCAGTCTTTCTATCTCATTACACAGCATACCTCTCTTGAAGAATAGCAGCAGCCAGGACTGGTGTTATACCCTGCTCTCTCAGACAGTAAGCCACAAGGCGAATGATGTTGAGGTGATGGAAGAGGCCATGCATGTTCGTTTCTCATTGGGCCTTCTCCCAGTCCTGCCCTCCCCCTGTTTCTGGATAAAGAAGTAGCACTTATTGTCAATGATGACAATTCCCTGAGAGCAGACACCCAGTGTGTGGCCTATAATGTCTAAGTCATCCTCCTCAAGGCCTGTCTAAGGCTGCCACAGTGGTTCATCCAACTTGCACGGCCTATTCCAAGGATGTTCCCGGGGGCCTAGCAGATCATGCTGGAATGGGCAGGAGGTAATTTGTTTTTTAAGTCACTTTTTTTTCTCAATAATCTTACTACTTAAAATATTTTTTTTTCCAAATACTGACCATTTCAGAGAAGTGTCCTTCACAATTAATAGATAACTTAATTGAATAAATTTGAGAAGCATACAAATTTTGAATTTATAATTGTACTGATGTATTCTGTTTCTTATTTAGTTATACTTACCTTGTTTATAAAAAGCTTGTAGTTCTTTTCTGCTGCATATATACAAACTAGAGATTTACTTTTATTAAAAGGATTTCTGGATCATACACCTGATAATATAGTGCTAGACTCACTAGAAAGTTTGCAACCATGTTAGGTTTCAGTTTAATAAAAGATGACCTGTCTACTATGTTCAGCACTTAAGTACTATAGTTAAGCAGTGGCTGAAAATTCCACAAGGAACACGAATATGGAAATAGGGCAATTAACTTATTATAAATATGAAACTGTACTTGATAGTACTGCAAAGCAGTCAGATATTTGGGCTGTTCAGTCTGAATCAAAGAATTTCAAGAAATTTAGTTACAATCAAGCTTTTTTAGGAAAGGGAACATCTTCCCTGAGAACTGTTCTATTTGTTTCTTTCCTCCTTCTTTCCTTCTCTTCTTTCCCTTTCTCTCCCTTTCTTTCTCCCTCTCTCTCTCTTTCTTTCTTTAAGAAGTATTTGTTTAGTTTCTTGTCTGTGTCTAAGACACTGGGCTAAACATTTGTAGCATATAACATTTATAGGTTTCTAAGAAATGGATTCATAAATACCATTACTTGTTTCAAGTCTGTTAAAACCAGCCAGATAATTTTTCAAAAAAGCCAGTTTATTACATAGTCACAATGCTGCATCTGATTCTTAACGTTTTCTCATATATTTGTCACTTTTTATTATCCCTTAATCTTTTAAATTAAGACTTTACTTTTAGAAAAATTTTAGTTCCATAGGAAAATTGAAAAGGTACAGATATTTCCCAAATACTGTCTGTCCCCTCACATGCATAGCCTCCATTATCAATATCCCCCACCAAAGTTACAATAAATCATATACCCTTGTTAAAACTGATGAACCTACTTTGACATTATCATCACCCAAAGTTCATAGTTTACATAAGGGTTCACTTTTGATGTTGTACATCCTATGGGTTGGAATAAATATGTAATGAAATATACAATATCTATCATTATGTTATCATACAAAGTAGTTTCCAGGCCCTAAAAATCCTCTGTGCTCTGCCTATTTATCCCTCCCATAACCACTGGCAACTACTGATTTTTTTACTGTCTCCATTGTGTTGTCTTTTCCATATGTCATGTAGTTGGAATCATACAGTATGCAGCCTTTTCAGACTGATTTCTTTCACTTAGTAATATGCATTTCAATTTTTTCCATGACTTTTCATAGCTTGCTATCTTATTTTTTTCACACTGAATAATATTCTATTGTCTGGAAGTTCTATACTTTATCTAAAATTGTAGTCCTGGCATTAGCATTAACTATGTTTGAGATCTTAGATAAGTCTCCTCAAGACATCTTCCCCTCTTCCCAGCTCTTAGAAACCACTATTCTACTTTCTGTTTATGTGGATTTACTTATTCTAGACATCCCATATATAGAATGATACAATATTCAACTTTTATATTTAGCATTATTCACTTAGTGTAATGTTTTCAAAGTTCATCCATGTTATAGCATGTATCAGTATGTTGTTCTTTTCATGTCTAAATAATATTCCACTGTATAGATGTACGACATTTGTTTATTTATTCATTAATTGATGGACATTTGGATTATTTTCAATTTTGGGCTATTGTAAATAATGCTGCAATGAGCATTTATGTTTTTATTTGAATATACATTTTCAATTCTCTTACATATACACTTTGGATTCATATAGTAACATCATGTGTAAATTTTCAGGAAATGCCAAATTGTTATCCAAAGTGGACACACCACTTTACAATCCCACTAAAAATGTATGAGGATTTCACTTATTATAGTCTGTCTTTTTTAATTTTAACCATCTTAGAGGGTGCGAAGTAGTATTTCATTGTGTTTTAATTTTTGTTTGTCTAATGATCAATGATGTTGGCAAATTTTTCTGTGCTGACCATTCCTTCTCTGGAGTAATATCTTCTCAAAACTTGTGCTCATTTAAAAAATTGGGATATATGTATTTTTATTGTTGAGTTATAAGAATTCTTTATATATTTGGGGTACTAGTCTCATCAGATCTATAATTTAAAAATATTTTCTCCATTTCTGTGGCTTATTTTTTTCATTTCCTTATTATGCTCTTTGAAGCACAAAATTTAAAAATTTGACAAAGTCCAGTTTCTTCCTTCCTTCCTTCCTTCCCTCCCTCTTTCTTTCTTTTTTGTTTCTTTTTCTTCCTTCCTTTATCACTGGTGTTTTTGATGCCAAGTCTAATAAATCATTGCATAATGTGGGGTTCACAAAGATGGACTCAGATGTATTTTAAGAATTTTATACTTGCAGCTCTCATATTTAGCTATATGATTCAATTTGATTTATTTTTGTGTATCTAATGAACGAGGGGTCCAAGTTCATTCTTTTTTAAAAATATATTTATTGATTATGCTATTACAGTTGTCCCATTTCCCCCCTTCACTCAACTCCATCCTGCCTACCCCCTCCCTCCCACATTCCCCCCCTATAGTTCGTGTCCATGGGTCATACTTACAAGTTCTTTGGCTTCTACATTTCCTACACTATTCTTACCCTCCCCCCTGTCTACTTTCCACCTATTATTTATGCTGTTTATTCTTTGTACCTTTCCCTGCTCTCTCCCCCTCCCACTCCCCTATTGATAACCCTCTATGTGATCTCCATTTCTGTGGTTCTGTTCCTGTTCTAGTTGTTTGCTTAGTTTTGTTTTTGTTTTAGGTGTGGTTGTTAATAACTGTGAGTTTGCTGTCATTTTTACTGTTCATATTTTTTATCTTCTTTTTCTTAGGTAACTCCCTATAACATTTCATGTAATAAGGGCTTGGTGATGATGAACTCCTTGAACTTAACCTTATCTGAGAAGCACTTTATCTTCCCTTCCATTCTAAATGATAGCTTTGCTGGATACAGTAATCTTGGATGTAGGTCCTCGCCTTTCAGGACTTTGAATACTTCTTGCCAGTCCCTTGCCTGTAAGGTCTCTTTGGAGAAGTCAGCTGACAGTCTTATGGGAACTCCTTTGTAGGTAACTGTGTCCTTTTCTCTTGCTGCTTCTAAGATTCTCTCCTTCTGTTTCATCTTGGCTAATGTAATGACGATGTGCCTTGGTGTGTTCCTCCTTGGGTCCAGCTTCTTTGGGACTCTCTGAGCTTCCTGGACTTCCTGGAAGTCTATTTCCTTTGCCAGATTGGGGAAGTTCTCCTTCATTATTTGTTCAAATAGCTTTTCAATTTTTTGTTCTTCGTTTTCTCCTTCTGGCACCCTCATAATTCGGATGTTGGACGTTTCAAGACGTCCTGGAGGTTCCTAAGCCTCTCCTCATTTTTCCGAATTCTTGTTTCTTCCTTCTTTTCTGGTTGGATGTTTCTTTCTTCCTTCTGGTCCACACCGTTATTTGAGTCCCAGTTTCCTTCGCATCACTATTGGTTCCCTGTACATTTTCCTTTGTTTCTCTTAGCATAGCCTTCATTTTTCATCTAGTGTTCGACCAAAGTCAACCAATTCTGTGAGAATCCTTATTACCAGCATTTTGAACTGTGCATCAGATAGGTTGGCTATCTGTTTGCTGCTTAGTTGAATTATTTCTGGAGCTTTGCAGTGTTCTCTCATTTGGGCCATTTTTTTTTTTTTTTTTTTTTTTTTTTTTTGTCTTGGCGTGTCTATTACTTAAAGGGGCAGAGCCTTAGGTGTTCCCCTGGGCGGGGTAATGCTGATTACTGCGCTATGACCCTGTATGTGGGGGAGGGGCCGAGAGGGAGCAGTGGCACTTGCTCTACTCTCCACCGGATTTCAGTCACTCCCTCTGCTACCCATGATCAAACTGGGCCGCTCTGATGCTGGTTGCCAAGCCAGTGGGCTTGTGCACACTCTAGGCCCCTGTCGGTCTCTCCAACGACCTTCCGTGTGAGGCTGGGAATTTCTCCAGCTGCCTTTCCAAACCCCATGGGAGTTTTCACTCAGAGGTTTGAGGCTTTATTTCCCTGCACTGGAGCCCTGGGTTACTCGGTCTGCTTCGCTTCCCACTGTTCGTCACAGTTGATCTATGTGTGAATATGGGGCCGTGGGGTCTGCTACCCGCTGCTCTTCCTGCCCTGTTCTCACCACTCTGAGTCCGGCCCTCTTGGTTTATCTGTGTGCAAATGTGGGGCCACAGGGTCTGCTAGTGGTCATACTGCCTTCCCAGTTCATCCCACACTCCGCCAGTCTCGGTTCTGCCAAGGCAACGCGAGTCCTCTCAGCCCCCGCTGCCCGTCTCCGCCCCTCCTACTGGTCTGGATGAATGTTTATTTTTTAGCAACTTGGTGTCGGACTTCCTTGCCATTTGATTTTCTGTCAGTTCTGGTTGTGTGAGGAGGCGCAGTGTTTCTACCTACGCCTCCATCTTGGTTCTGTCTCCCAGGTTCATTCTTTTGCATTTGTATATCTGGTGCGGCCAGAACCATTTGTTGAAAATACTATCCTTTCATCACTGAATTTTCTTCCCTTAAAACAAATCAATTGGCAATAACTGTAAGTTTATTTCTATACTCTCAATTTTATTTCATTAATTTACATGTCTATTCTTATGTTGGTATTATATTGTCTTGATCATATAGCTAGGTATTACATTTTATTTTTTAACTATTCTACATTTCAGTTACAGCAGACATTCAATTTTGTATCCGTTTCAGGTGTGGAGCATTGTGGTTCGACATTTACATAACTTACAAAGTGATCTCCTGGTAAGTCTAGTACCCGTTGGGTACTATACATAGTTCTTACAATATTACTGACTATATTCCCTATTTGTACTTTTTTTTTTCAAATTTTCAATTATTTTATTGTTGTTAAATTACAGTTGTCTGCATTTTCTCCCCACACCAGGCAAACCTCCCTCCCTCCCCTGCTTCTACCCTCCCCCTTGGTTTTGTCCATGTGTCCTTTACAGTACTTCCTGAAAACCCTCTCTCCACTATGCCTTCCCCTCTTCCCTCTGGCTATTGTTAGATTGTTCTTAATTTCAATGTCTCTGGTTTTATTTTGTTTGCTTTTATCTTCTGTTGATTAGGTTCCAGTGAAAGGTGAGATAAATGTTATTTGTCCCTCACTGCCTGGCTTATTTCACTTAGCATAATGCTCTCTAGTTCCATCCATGCTGTTCAAAAAGGGTGTAAGTTCCTTCTTCCTCTATGATGCATAGAATTCCATTGTGTAAATATACCATAGTTTTTGGATCCACTCATTTGCTGATGGGAACTTAGGTTGCTTCCAGTACTTGGTTACTATAAATTGTGTTGCTATGAATATTGGGATGCATAGGTTCTTTGGATTGGTGTTTCAGGGTTCTTAGAGTATAATCCCAGGAGAGGAATTGCTGGGTAAAAAGGCAGTTCCATTTTTAGTTTTCTGAGGAAATCACATACTGTTTTCCACAGTGGCCTCACCAGTCTACATTCCCACCAACAATGTACTAGGGTTCCCTTTTCTCCGCATCCTCTTCAATATTTGTTTGTTGATTTGTTTATGTTGGCCACTGTGACTTGTGTGAGATGGTACCTCATTGTGGTTTTAATCTGCATCTCTCTGATGGCTAGTGATGCTGAGCATCTTTTCATCTGTCTCTGGGCACTCTGTATGTCTTCCTTGGAGAAGTGTCTGTTCAAGTCCTTTGCCCATTTTTTAGTTGGGTTGTTTGTCTTCCTGGAGTGGAGTCATGTGAGTTCTTTATATATTTTGGAGATTGGGCCCTTGTCTGAGGTATCATTGGAAAATATGTTTATCCATAATGTTGGTTCTTTTTGTATTTAATTGTTGTTTTCTTTAGCCATGCAGAAGCTTTTTATTTTGATGAGGTTCCATTTGTTTATTCCTTCTTTTATGTCCCTTGCTTTAGGGGACATATCCGTGAGGATATTGCTGTGTGGAATGTCTGAGATTTTCCTGCCAATATGTTCCTCTAAGACTCTTATGGTGTTATGAATTATATTTAAGTCTTTTATCCACCTTGAATTTATTTTTGTGTATGGTGTAAATTGGTGATCCAGTTTTATTTTTTTTCATGTAGCTGTCCAGATCTCCCAATACCATTTGTTGAAGAGGCTTTTTTTGCTCCATTTTATGTTCCTGCCTCTTTTGTCAAATATTAATTAACCATAGATACTTGGGTTTATTTCTGGGCTCTTTGTTCTGTTCCGTTGGTCTGTGTGACTGTTTTTATGCCAATATCAGTCTATTTTGAATACAGTGACTATCTAATACAGTTTGATATCAGAGATTGTGATCCCTCCTGCTTTGTTCTTTCTCAAAATTGCTGCAGCTATTCGGGGTCGTTTATGGTTCCATATGAATTTCTGAAATGTTTGTTCTATATCTGTGAGATATGTCATAGGTACTCTAATAGGGATTGCATTGAATCTATAAATCGCTTAGGGTAGTATGGCCATTTTGATGATGTTTATTCTTTCAATCCATGAGCATGGTACATGTTTCTGTTTGTGTCTTCCTTAATTTCTTTCTTCATTGTTGTGTACTTTTCTGAGTACAGGTCTTTTACCTACTTGGTTAGGTTCATTCCTAGGTACTTTATTTTTCTTGTTGCTATATCAAATGGCATTTTCCCCCTGATATCTGCTTCATATGTTTCATTGTTGGTGTACAAGAATGCCTTTGATTTCTGAGTATTGACTTTGTATACAGCTATTTTGCCAAATTCACTTATTTGGTTGAGTAGTTTTTTGGTGGAGTCTATAGGATTTTCCATGTACATTATCATGTCATCTGCAAACAGTGACAGTTTCATTCCCTCCTTTCCAATTTGGATGCCATTTATTTATTTTTCTTGTCTGATTGCTGTGGCTAGGACTTCCAATACTATGTTGAACAGGAGTGGTGAGAGAGGGCATCTTTGTCTTGTTCCTGATCGTAGTAGGAAAGCTCTACGTTTTTGCCCATTGAGTATGATGTTGGCTGTAGGTCTCTCATATATGGCCTTTATTATGTTGAGTAATGCTCACTCTATTCCCACTTTGCTGAGTGTTTTAATCATAAGTGGGTGCTGTACCTTGTCAAATGCTTTTTCCACATCTATTGATAGGATCATGTGGTTTTTGTCTTCGCTTTTGTTTATGCGGTGTATTATGTTCATTGATTTGCAAATATTATACCATCTTTGCACCCCTGGGATGAATCCCACTTGATCATGGTGTATGATCTTTTTAACATATTGCTGGGTATGGTTTGGCAATATTTTGAGGATTTTAGCATCTATGTTCATCAGTGATATTGTCATGAAGTTTTCTATCTTTTTGTGTCTTTTTCTGCTTTTGGTATTTGGATGATGTTAGCTTCATGAAATGACTTTGGGACTCTTCCATCTTCTTGAATTTTTTGAAATAATCTGTGGAGGATGGTGGATAGCTCTCCCTTAAATGCTTTGTTGAATTCTCCTGTGGAGCCGTCTGGTGCAAGCATTTTGTATGTTGGATGCTTTTTGGTTACTGTTTCAATTTCATCAGGTGTTATTGGTCTGTTCAGGCTTTCTGCTTCTTCTTTATTGCATTTTGGAATGATATATTTTTCTAGAAATGTGTACATTTCACCTAGGTTTTCACATTTCTTGGTGTATAGTTCTTCATAGTAATTTCTTACAATCCTTTGTATTTCAGTGGTACCAGTTGTAGTCTCTCCTCTTTCATTTAAGACTGTCTTTATTTGGGTCCTCTCCCTTTTTATCTTTATGAGCCTGCTTAAGGGCTTGTTGATATTGTTTATAATTTCAAAGAACCAGCTTCTGGATTTATTGATCCTTGGATTGTTGTTTTATTCTCTATGTCATTTAATTCTGCTCCGGTCTTGCTTATTTCCTTCCTTCTACTTGCTCTGTGTTGTCATTGTTGTTGTTCCTCCTGTTCGAGTAAGTGTAGGGTTAGGTTGTTTATTTGAGATGTTTCTATTGTTTTTAGGTAGGCCTGTAACCCTCTGAACTTCCCCCTCAGGACTGCCTTTGCTGTGTCCCATAGGTTTTGGGTTGTTGTGAGTTCATTTTCATTTGTTTCCAGAAAGTTTTTGATTTCTTCCCTAATATTGTTCTTGACCCATTCATTGTTTAATAGCATGCTATACAGTTTCCATGATTTTGAGTGTTTGGGGTTTATTCCTTTGCGGTTGGTTTCTAGTTTCCATTCCTTGTGGTCAGAGAAAATGCTTGATATGATTTCAATTTTATTGAATTTGTTGAGGCTTGCTTTGTGTCCTATCATGTGGTCTATGTTTGAAAAAGTTCCATGGACACTTCAAAAGAATGTGTATTTTGCTTCTTTGGGATGAAAAGCTCTCTATATATCAGTGAAGTCCATTTCCTCTAGGGTATTGTTAAGTGACACAATATCCTTGTTGATATTTTGTTTGGAAGACCTGTCCGTTTTTGACACTGGGATGTTAAAGTCCCCTACTATAATTGTGTTGCTGTCAATATCTTTCTTGAAATCTTCCAAGATTTTCTTTATGTATTTGGGTGCTCCTATGTTGGGTGCATATATATTTACAATATTTATGTCTTCTTGGTGGATTCTTCCTTTGAGTATTATGAAGTGACCTTCTGGGTCTCTCTTTATAGCCTTTCTTTGGAAGTTTATTTTGTCTATTTTGTCATACTCATAATATTAGTATTGCTACCCCTGCTTTTTTTTCCTGTCCGTTTGCTTGGGAAATTTGTTTCCAGCGATTCACTTTCAGTCTGTGTAAGTTTTTTGTCCTGAGATGGGTCTAATGTAGGCAGCATATGTGTGGGTCATGTTTTCTCATCCATTGAGCTATTAATTTTTTTTTTATGTGGAATCTTTTTTAAAAATTTTTATTGTTATTCAATTACAGTTGTATGCCTTTTCCCCCCATCCCTCCACCCCACCTCAGCTGAACCCAACTACCTCTGCCACCTCCACCCTCCAGCTAGGTTTTTTCCATGTGTCCTTTATAGTAGTTCCTCTAATCCCCTCTTCCTACTGCCCCCCCACCGCCCCGGCTATTGTTAGATTGTCCTTAAATTAAATGTCTCTGGTTATATTTTGTTTCCTCTTTTCTTCTATTGATTATGTTCCAGTTAAAGGTGAGATCATATGGTATTTGTCCATCACCGCCTGGCTTATTTCACTTAGCATAATGCTCTCCAGTTTCATCCATGCTGTTGAAAAGGGTATAAGCTCCTTCTTTCTCTCTGCTGCATAGAATTCCATTGTGTAAATATACCATAGTTTTTGGATCGACTCGTTTGCTGATGGGCACTTAGGTTGCTTCCAGTACTTGGCTATTGTAAATTGTGCTGCTATGAACATTGGGGTGCACAGGTTCTTTTGGATAGGTGTTTCAGGGTTCTTAGGGTATAATCCCAGCAGCGGAATTGCTGGGTCAAAGGGCAGTTCCATTTTTAGTTTTCTGAGGAAATTCCATACTGTTTTCCACAGTGACCTCACCAGTCTGCATTCCCACCAACAGTGCACGAGGGTTCCCTTTTCTCCGCATCCTCTCCAACATTTGTTTGTGGATTTGTTCATGTTGGCCACTCTGACTGGTGTGAGATGGTACCTCATTGTGGTTTTAATTTGCATCTCTCTGATGGCTAGTGATGCTGAACATCTTTTCATATGTCTCTGGGCCCTCTGTATGTCTTCCTTGGAGAAGTGTCTGTTCAAGTCCTTTGCCCATATTTTAATTGGGTTGTTTGTCTTCCTGGAGTGGAGTCGTGTGAGTTCTTTATATATTTTGGAGATCAGGCCCTTGTCTGAGGTATCATTAGCAAATATGTTTTCCCATACTGTTGGTTCTTTTTGTAATTTGGTGCTGTTTTCTTTAGCCATGCAGAAGCTTTTTATTTTGATGAGGTCTCATTTGTTTATTCTTTCCTTTATGTTCCTTGCTTTAGGGGATGTGTCTGTGAGGATGTTGCTGCTTAGAATATCTGAGATTTTCCTGCCAATGATTTCCTCAAGGACTTTGATGGTGTTACAATTTATATTTAAGTCTTTTATCCATCTTGAGTTTAGTCTCGTGAATGACGTAAGTTGGTGATCGAGTTTCATTTTTTTGCATGTAGCTGTCCAGATCTCCCAACACCATCTGTTGAAGAGGCTGTTTTTGCTCCATTTTATGCTCCTGTCTCCTTTGACAAATATTAATTGACCGTGAAGACTTGAGCCTATCTCTGGGCTCTCTGTTCTGTTCCGTTGGTCTATGTGCCTGTTTTTATGCCAGTACCAGTCTGTTTTGATTACTGTGGCCTTGTAATACATTTGGATATTAGGTATTGTGATCCCTCCTGCTTTGTTCTTCTTTCTCAAAATTGCTGCAGCTATTCTGGGTCGTTTATGGTTCCATATGAATTTCTGAAATGTTTGTTCTATATCTGTGAGATATGTCATGGGTACTCTAATAGGGATTGCATTGACTCTATAAATTGCTTTGTGTAGTATGGCCATTTTGGTGATGTTAATTCTTCCAATCCTTGAGCATGGTACATGCTTCCATTTGTTTGTGTCTTCCTTAATTTCTTTCTTCAGTGTTGTGTAGTTTTCTGAGTACAGGCATTTTACCTCTTTGGTTAGGTTGATTCCTAGGTACTTTATTTTTCTTGTTGCTATATCAAATGGGACTTCTTTCCTGATTTCTCTTTCTGCAGTTTCGTTGTTGGTATACAGGAATGCTTTTGATTCCTGAGTATTGACTTTGTATCCAGCTGTTTTGCCAAATTCATTTATTAGGTCCAGTAGTTTTTTTGTGGAGTGTATAGGATTTTCCATGTACACTATCATGTCATCTGCAAACATTGACAGTTTCATTTCCTCCTTTCATCAATTTGGATGCCTTTTATTTCTTTTTCTTGTCTGATTGCTGTGGCTTGGGCTTCCAATACTATGTTGAATAGGAGTGGTGAGAGAGGGCACCCTTTTCTTGTTCCTGATCTTAGTGGGAAAGCCTTAAGTTTTTGTCCATTGAGTATGATGTTGGCTGTAGGTCTGTCATATATGGCCTTCATTATGTTGAGGAATGCTCCCTTTATTCCCACATTGCTGAGTGTTTTTATAAGAAATGGGTACTGTATCTTATCAAATGCTTTTTCCGCATCTATTGATATGATCATGTGATTTTTGTCTTTGCAGTAATTGATGTGATATATTATGTTTATTGATTTGCGAATATTGCATCATCCTTGCATCCCTGGGATGAATCCCACTTGGTCATGGTCGATGATCTTTTTAATGTATTGCTGGATACGGTGTGCTAATATTTTGTTGAGAATTTTAGCGTCTATGTTCATCAGCGATATTGGCCTGAAGTTTTCTTTCTTCGTTGTGCCTTTATCTGGTTTTGGGATTAGGATGATGCTGGCTTCATAAAGAGAGTTTGGGAGTCTTCCATCCGTTTGGATTTTTTTGAATAGTCTGTGAAGGATAGGGGTTAGGTCTTCCTTAAAGGCTTTGTAGAATTCTCCTTTGAAACCATCTGGTACAGGGCTTTTGTGTGTTGGGAGTTTTTTGATGACTGCTTCAATTTTTTCTGCTGTTATTGGTCTGTTCAGGTTTTCTCCTTCTTCTTCATTCAGTTTTGGAAGATTATATTTTTCTTGAAATGTGTCCATTTCACCTAGGTTTTCAAATTTCTTGGCATACAGTTCTTCGTAGTAATTTCTTACATACCTTGTATTTCTGTGGTATCAATCGTAATCTCTCCTCTTTCATTTTTAATTGTGTTTATTTGGATCCTCTCTTTTTTTTTCTTGATGAGCATACTTAAAAGATTGTCGATTTTGTTTATCTTTTCAAAGAACCAGCTCCTGGATTCCTTGATCCTTAGAATTGTCCTTTTAGTCTCTATGTCATTTAACTCTGCTCTGATCTTGGTTATTTCCTTCCTTCTGCTTGCTCTGGGCTGTCTTTGTTGTTTTTCCTCCAGTTCTTGTAGGCGTAGGGTTAGGTTGATTTTTTGAAATTTTTCTATATTCTTAACGTAGGCCTGTATTGCTATGAACTTCCCTCTCAGGACTGCCTTTGCTGTGTCCCATAGGTTTTGGGTTGTTGTGAGTTCATTTTCATTTGTTTCCAGAAAGTTTTTGATTTCTTCCCTAATCTCATTCTCGACCCATTCATTGTTTAATAGCATGCTATTCAGTCTCCATGATTTTGAGTGTTTTGGGTTTTTTCCTTTTGGGTTGGTTTCTAGTTTCAGTCCCTTGTGGTCAGAGAAAATGCTTGATATGATTTCAATTTTCTTGAATTTGTTGAGGCTTGCTTGTGTCCTATCATGTGGTCTATGTTTGAAAAAGTTCCATGGACACTTGAAAAGAATGTGTATTTTGCTTCTTTTGGATGAAAATCTCTATATATATCAGTGAAGTCCATTTCCTCTAGGGTATTGTTAAGTGACACAATATCCTTCTGTATATTTTGTTTGGAAGATCTGTCCATCTTTGACAGTGGGGTGTTGAAATCCCTTACTATAATTTTGTTGCTGTCAATATCTTTCTTGAAGTCCTCCAAGATTTTCTTTATGTATTTGGGTGTTCCTATGTTGGATGCATATATATTTACAATGTTTATGTCTTCTTGGTGGATTCTTCCTTTGAGTATTATGAAGTGACCTTCTGGGTCTCTCTTTATGGCCCTTCTTTGGAAGTCTATTTTTGTGATATGAATATTGCTACCCCTGCTTTTTTTCCCTGTCCGTTTCCTTGGACAATTTGTTTCCAGCGATTCACTTTCAGTCTGTGTAAGTCTTTTGTCCTGAGATGGGTCTGTTGTAGGCAGCATATGTGTGGGTCATGTTTTCTTATCCATTGATGTATTCTTTGTGTTTTGATTGGATTATTTAATCCATTTACGTTTAAGGTTATTATCGATAGGCAGTTATTCATTGCCATTTTTCCCTACCTGTGTTCCTCTCTCTTTCTCTTTTCCTTCCTTTCCTCAAAGCAGTCCCTTTAGCATGTCTTGCATAGCTGGTTTGGTGGAAGTGTATTCTTTTAGACTTCTTCTGTCTGGGAAACTCCTTATTGGCCTTCTGTCTTGATTGAGAGCCTTGCTGGTTAAAGTAGCCTTGTTTTTAGGCCTCTAGTTCTCATTACTTGCAATATTCTTTTCCATTCTCTTCTGGCTTGAAGCGTTTCCATTGAGAAGTCAGTTGCTAACCTTATTGGGCCTCCCTTGCATGTTACTTCCTTTTTCTCCCTTGCTGCCTTTAAGTTCCTCTCTTTGTGTTCGAAATTTGCCATTTTAATGATGATGTGTCTTTCAGTGGGCCTCTTTGTGTTCCTCTTGCTTGGGACTCTCTGTGTTTCCTGGATTTGAGTGACTTTTTCTCTCATCAGATTAGGGAAATTTTCTATCATTACTTTTTCAAACAGGTTTTCTATCCCTTGCTCTTCTTCTTCTCCTTCTGGTATTCCTATTATACGGATATTGTTACGTTTCATGTTGTCCTGCATTTCCCTTATTCCCTCTTCATTCTTTCTGAACCTCTTTTCATTTTCTTCCTCTTTCTGGGTGTTGTTTTCTACTTTGTCCTCCAGCTCACTGATCCGATCCTCTGCTTCATCAAGTCTGCTTTTAATTCCTTCACTGTGTTCTTCAATTCAGAAATTGTATTCCTCATTTCCTCTTGGCCCTTGTTGATAATTTCTATTTCCTTTTTTATGTTGATATAGTTTGCAGTGAGTTCATTGTAGTTTCCCTGTAGTTTCTGGTAGTTTTCTGTGAGCTCAGTGAACTCAGTGAGCTTCCTGATAACCATTGCTTTGAACTCAGTATCTGATAGTTGAGTTGCCTCTTTTTCAGTTAGCATTCTTTCTGAGGCTTCCTCCTTTTCTTTCATTTGGGGATTGTTTGTCTTCCCATTGTTTTTGAGACTCTTCTGGTTAGCCTCTGCTTCTGAAATTGATCAATTCTGACTCCCTGGGTTTATGGTATGAACTTCTATGGTAGAATGCCAATGGGATTCAGTGGTGCTGTCTCCTTAATCTCCTGTGCTCACTGGTCTTGAGCTGAGGTTTATGGGTGTAACAGGGTCTAACTCTGATCTTTTCAGCACTCCAGGTTTTCTTGTTTCACCTGTGGGAAAAAGGGGAATTGGGGCAAAAAAAAAAAAAAAAAGAAGAAGGGAAGGAGGGAAAAAGGGAATAGAAAAGGAAAGGAAGGAAGGAAGAATCAAGAAAGATCGGAGGCAAGATAAGAAGGAATTTTAACAAAAATTAAAACAAAAGAATAAATAAAAGAAGGCAGGAAGAAGGAATAAAAAAGGTAAAGGATGTGAGGAAGAAGGAATAAAAAAAATAAAGAAGGACGGAAAGGAAGAAGCAATTCAGGCGAAAGGAGGAAAGAAAAAAAAAAAATCTTCTGGTGGCTTTAAACCTGTCAGGTTAGTTCTGCTGGTCTTCCTGTCTGTGGAAGGGGAGGGGGTGGTTGGAAGGATTGGTTTCACTTTTCTCCCTTTCTGAGCCACACTCTTCTCTGTTGTTCAGCCTTCCGTCCAGTTTCTCTGGGTTATTCTGTTCCCAACTAGGCCTTTAGTTCACCAGCTGTGCTGTGCTTGAGTTGCACCAATTAGGGGCAACTCACATTCCACCCTCTCCCTCTTTGCTGTCTTAGGTGCTAGGGGCTCTTGGTGCTGCTATGGGTTCAGCGCCCTCTTGGGTGGAGTCTTTCCGGGGAATGCAGTGTTCCCTAGCCCTGCAGCTCCCCTCTGCTGAGCATTCTGCCTTCCTCCTAGAGAGCCAGTAGGCCCTGCAGGGTTCTGTTTGCAGGGGCTAGGTAGGCGTTTTTCAGAACAGGTGCTTTTGGGTGTGGTCGCCTGCAAGCAGCCAGGCTGTTGATTGGGTTGTGTGGCCGATCTCCGCTTTGGATTTGGGTTGGCTGCCCATCCCCTGCTTTGGGTCTTTGCTTGAGGGGGCAGCCAGCCACTGATCAGGTTGCGTGCCCACCCAGGCACTTTTTGTCTGTGCGCCCAGGCAGCCTGGCTGCTTATGAGGGTGTGCGCCCACCCGGGGATTCAGGTGTGGGCCCCAGGCCACTGATTGGTGTACGCGCCCACTGGGGCACTTTGGGTCTGGTGCCCAGGCAGCTGGGCTGCTTTTCAGGGTGGGCACTCACCTGGAGTTCCAGTTGTTGGCCCCCAGTCCTCTAATCTGGGTGCGTGCCAGCTGGGCTTCAGGTGAGCACTGGGGCTGCTTTTCTGAGTTCACAGTCCAGGGGCTGAGTGGGGAGGGGCACCAGAGGCCATGGCTGCTGTGGAGAGTTCTCTAACTAGCTGCCACATGCCTCTATTTTCTTTTTCTTTTTGAGAAATTCTTCCTATTCAAGCCCCCCTAGTCCAAACAAGCACGTGGCTGCTCACAGCCCAGCCTGGCTCTCTTCCAATAATCCTGCAGCAGACCCTGCGCCAGGGCTGGGGCTTCATCTGCCTTGGTCCCCGCGCTGTTCCCAGGGACCTTATTGTCCTTAAGCACTCTTCTTACCGTCAGATCTTTCAATGTCCTCTATCTTTGGTCTCTGATCTTCGTATATGCTGGAATACTGTTGGCTGTTTGCTCTGCTCCTCAGATCAGCTAGGTATTTCACTGGCGTTGAGGGGAAGTGGGATCTGCTCCCACCTATCTCGCTGCCATCTTCCGAAATTAATCTATACTTAATTTTTTGAGGAACATCCATAATATTTCCCATATTTGCCACACCAATTAGCAATTCCTCCAATAGTGCATGAGGGTTCCCTTTTCTTCACTTCCTCTTCAACACAATTTGTTAATTTATTGATAACAGCCATTCAGCAGGTGTGAGATTATATCTCATTGTAGTGTTGTTTTTTTTTTTTAAATTTATTTATTGTTATTTAATTAGAGTTGTATGCCTTTTCCCCCCATCCCTTCACCCCACCCCAGGTGAACCCACTTCCCTCCCCCCTCTCCACCCTCCCCCTTGGATTTGTTCATGTGTCCTTTATAGTAGTTCCTGTAATCCCCTCTACCCACTGTACCCGCCCCCACCCCCCACCCCCGCCCTTGCTATTGTTACATTGTTCTTAACTTCAATGTCTCTGGTTATATTTTGTTTGCTTTTTCCTTCTATTGCTTATGTTCCAGTTAAAGGTGAGATCATATGGTATTTGTCCCTCACTTCCTGGCTTATTTCACTTAGCATAATGCTCTCCAGTTTCATCCATGCTGTTGCAAAGGGTATAAGCTCCTTCTTTCTCTCTGCTGCGTAGAATTCCATTGTGTAAATATACCATAGTTTTTGGATCCACTCGTTTGCTGATGGGCACTTCGGTTGCTTCCAGTACTTGGCTATTGTAAATTGTGCTGCTATGAACATTGGGGTGCACAGATTCTTTTGGATAGGTGTTTCAGGGTTCTTAGGGTATAATCCCAGCAGCGGAATTACTGGGTCAAAGGGCAGTTCCATTTTTAGTTTTCTGAGGAAATTCCATACTGTTTTCCACAGTGGCCTCACCAGTCTGCATTCCCACCAACAGTGCACGAGGGTTCCCTTTTCTCCGCATACTCTCCAACATTTGTTTGTGGATTTGTTTATGTTGGCCATTCTGACTGGTGTGAGATGATACCTCATTGTGGTTTTAATTTGCATCTCTCTGATGGCTAGTGATGCTGAGCATCTTTTCATATGTCTCTGGGCCCTCTGTATGTCTTCCTTGGAGAAGTGGCTGTTCAAGTCCTTTGCCCATTTTTTAATTGGGTTGTTTGTCTTCCTGGAGTGGAGTCGTGTGAGTTCTTTATATATTTTGGAGATCAGGCCCTTGTCTGAGGTATCATTGGCAAATATGCTTTCCCATATTGTTGGTTCTCTTTGTAATTTGGTGCTGTTTTCTTTAGCCATGCAGAAGCTTTTTATTTTGATGAGGTCCCATTTGTTTATTCTTTCCTTTATGTCCCTTGCTTTAGGGGATGTGTCTGTGAGGATGTTGCTGCGTGGAATGTCTGAGATTTTCCTGCCAATGTTTTCCTCAAGGACTTTTATAGTGTTACGGCTTATATTTAAGTGTTTTATCCATCTTGAGTTTATTTTCGTGTATGGCGTAATTGGTGATCGAGTTTCATTTTTTTGCACGTAGCTGTCCAGATCTCCCAACACCATCTGTTGAAGAGACTGTTTTTGCTCCATTTTATGCTCCTGCCTCCTTTGTCAAATATTAATTGATTGTATAGATTTGAGTTTATTTCTGGGCTCTCTATTCTGTTCCATTGGTCTATGTGCCTGTTTTTATGCCAGTACCAGGCTGTTTTGATTACCGTGGCCTTGTAATACAGTTTGATATCAGGTATTGTGATACCTCCTGCTTTGTCCTTCTTTCTCAAAATTGCTGCTGCTATTCGAGGTCGTTTATGATTCCATATGAATTTCTGCAATGTTTGTTCTATATCTGTGAAGTATGTCATGGGTATTCTAATAGGGATTGCATTGAATCTATAAATTGCTTTGGGAAGTATGGCCATTTTGATGATGTTAATTCTTCCAATCCATGAACATGGTACATGCTTCCATTTGTTTGTATCTTCCTTAATTTCTTTCTTCAGTGTTGTGTAGTTTTCTGAGTACAGGTCTTTTACCTCCTTGGTTAGGTTTATTCCTAGGTACTTTATTTTTCTTGTTGCTATATCGAATGGGATTTTTTTCCTGATTTGTGTTTCTGCAGTTTCGTTGTTGGTGTACAGGAATGCCTTTGATTTCTGGGTATTGACTCTGTATCCAGCTATTTTGCCAAATTCATTTATTAGGTCGAGTAGTTTTTGAGTGGAGTCTATAGGGTTTTCCATGTACACTATCATGTCGTCTGCAAACAGTGACAGTTTCATTTCCTCCTTTCCAATTTGGATGCCTTTTATTGCTTTTTCTTGTCTGATTGCTGTGGCTAGGACTTCCAATACTATGTTGAATAGGAGTGGTGAGAGAGGGCATCCTTGTCTTGTTCCTGATCTTAGTGGGAAAGCTCTAAGTTTTTGTCCATTGAATGTGATGTTGGCTGTAGGTCTGTCATATATGGCCTTAATTATGTTGAGGACTGCTCCCTTTATTCTCACCTTGCTGAGTGTTTTTATCAGAAATGGGTGCTGTATCTTATCAAATGCTTTTTCCGCATCTATTGATATGATCATGTGATTTTTGTCTTTGCTGTTGTTGATGTGATGTATTATGTTTATTGATTTGCGAATATTGTACCATCCTTGCATCCCTGGGATGAATCCCACTTGGTCATGGTGGATGATCTTTTTAATATATTGCTGGATGCGGTTTGCTAATATTTTGTTGAGAATTTTAGCGTCTATGTTCATCAGCGATATTGGCCTGAAGTTTTCTTTCTTCGTTGTGTCTTTATCTGGTTTTGGGATTAGGATGATGTTGGCTTCATAAAAAGAGTTTGGGAGTCTTCCATCAGTTTGGATTTTTTCAAATAGTCTGTGAAGGATAGGGGTTAGTTCTTCCTTAAATGCTTTGTAGAAATCTCCTGTGAAACCATCTGGTCCAGGGCTTTTGTGTGATGGCAGTTTCTTGATGACTGCTTCAATTTCCTTTGCTGATATTGGTCTGTTCAGGTTTTCTGCTTCTTCTTCAGTCAGTTTTGGAAGATTATATTTTTCTAGAAATGTGTCCATTTCATCTAGGTTTTCAAATTTCTTAGCATATAGGTCTTCATAGTAATTTCTTACGATCCTTTGTATTTCTGTGGTATCAGTTGTAATCTCTCCACTTTCATTTCTAATTCTGTTTATTTGGATCCTCTCTCTTTTCTTCTTGATGAGCCTACTTAAAGGCTTGTCGATTTTGTTTATCTTTTCAAAGAACCAGCTTCTGGATTCATTGATCCTTACAATTGTGCTTTTAGTCTCTATGTCATTTAGTTCTGCTCTGATCTTGGTTATTTCCTTCCTTCTGCTTGCTCTGGGCTGTCTTTGTTGTTGTTCCTCCAGTTCTTGTAGGCGTAGGGTTAGGTTGTTTGTGTGAACTGTTTCTAACTTCTTAAGGTAGGCCTGTATTGCTATGAACTTCCCTCTCAGGACTGCCTTTGCTGTGTCCCATAGGTTTTGGGTTGTTGTGAGTTCGTTTTCATTTGTTTCCAGGAAGGTTTTGATTTCTTCCCTAATCTCGTTCTTGACCCATTCATTGTTTAATAGCATGCTATTCAGTCTCCA
Source organism: Desmodus rotundus (assembly GCF_022682495.2). NCBI lineage: Eukaryota > Metazoa > Chordata > Mammalia > Chiroptera > Phyllostomidae > Desmodus > Desmodus rotundus. The sequence continues at coordinate 60,453,122 of NC_071392.1, forward strand.
TGATTTTGAGTGTTTTGGGTTTTTACCCTTGGGGTTGGTGTCTAGTTTCAGACCCTTGTGGTCAGAGAAGATGCTTGATATGATTTCAATTTTCTTGAATTTGTTGAGGGTTGCTTTGTGTCCTATCATGTGGTCTATCTTTGAAAAAGTTCCATGGACACTTGAAAAGAATGTGTATTTTGCTTCTTTGGGATGAAAAGCTTTATATATATCAGTTAAGTCCATTTCCTCTAGGGTATTATTAAGTGACACAATATCTTTGTTAATCTTTTGTTTGGAAGACCTGTCCATTTTTGATAGTGGGGTGTTAAAATCCCCTACTATAATTGTGTTGCTGTCAATATCTTTCTTGAAATCCTCCAAGATTTTCTTTATGTATTTGGGTGCTCCTATGTTGGGTGCATATATATTTATAATGTTTATGTCTTCTTGGTGGATTCTTCCTTTGAGTATTATGAAGTGACCTTCTGGGTCTCTCTTTATGGCCCTTCTTTGGAAGTGTATTTTGTCTGATATGAGTATTGCTACCCCTGCTTTTTTTTCCTGTCCGTTTGCTTGGAAAATTTGTTTCCAGCCCTTCACTTTCAGTCTGTGTAAGTCTTTTGTCCTGAGATGGGTTTCTTCTAGGCAGCATATGTGTGGGTCATGTTTTCTTATCCATTCAGCTGTTCTATGTCTTTTGATTGGAGCATTTAATCCATTTACATTTAAGGTTATTATCGATAGGTAGTTATTCATTGCCATTATTTCCTACCTGTGTTCCTCTGTCTTTCTCTTTTCCTTCCTTTCCTTAAAGCAGTCCCTTTAGCATCTCTTGCAGAGCTGGTTTGGTGGAGCTGTATTCTTTTAGACTTCTTTTGTCTGGGAAGCTCTTTATTTGGTCTTCTATCTTGATTGAGAGCCTTGCTGGGTATAGTAGTCTTGGTTGGAGGCCTCTGGTTCTCATTACTTGGAATATTTTTTGCCATTCTCTTCTGGCTTGGAGCGTTTCCATTGAGAAGTCAGTTGCTAACCTTATTGGGGCTCCCTTGTATGTTACTTCCTTTTTCTCCCTTGCTGCCTTTAAGATCCTCTCTTTGTCTTGGAAATTTGCCATTTTAATTATGATGTGTCTTGCAGTGGGTCTCTTTGGGTTCCTCTTGTTTGGGACTCTCTGTGATTCCTGGATTTGGGTGACTTTTTCTCTCCTCAGATTAGGGAAATTTTCCATCATTACTTTTTCAAACAGGTTTTCTATCCCTTGCTCTTCTTCTTCTCCTTCTGGTATTCCTATTATACGGATATTGTTACGTTTCATGTTGTCCTGCATTTCCCTTATTGCCTCTTCATTCTCTCTGAGCCTCTTTTCCTTTTCTTCCTCCTTCTGGGTGTTTTTTTCTACTTTGTCCTCCAGCTCACTGATCCGATCCTCTGCTTCATCAAGTCTGCTTTTCATTCCTTCTACTGTGTTCTTCAATTCAGAAATTGTATTCTTCATTTCCTCTTGGCTCTTGTTGATATTTTCTATTTCCTTTTTCATGTTGATATAGTTTGCAGTGAGTTCATTGTAGTTTCCTTGTAGTTTCTGGTAGTTCTCTTTGAGCTCAGAGAGCTCAGTGAGCTTCCTGATGACCATTGCTTTGAACTCAGTATCTGATAGTTGACTTGCCTCTTTTTCGGTTAGTATTCTTTCTGAGACTTCCTCCTTTCCTTTCATTTGGGAATTGTTTTTTTGTCTTCCCATTGTTTGCGAGGCTCTTCTTGTTGGCCTCTGCTTCTTAAATTGCTTTGTTCTGAATCCCTGGGTTTATGATATGAAGTTCTATGGTAGAATGCCAATGGGATTCGGTGGTGCTGTCTCCTTACTCTCCTGTGCTCACTGGTCTTGAGCTGAAGTTTTTGTGTTTAACACAGTCTAACTCTAGTCTTTTCAGCACTCCAGGTTTTGTTGTCGCACCGTCAGATCTTTCAATGTCCTCTATCTTTGGTCTCTAATCTTCGTATATGCTGGAGTACTGTTGGCTGTTCGCTCTGCTCCTCAGATCAGCTAGGTATTTCCCTGGCGCTGAGGGGAAGTGGATTCCGCTCCCACCTATGTTGCCGCCATCTTCCCTCCGACAATTATCTCATTGTAGTTTTAACTTGCATTTCTCTGATGACTAGTGACCTTGAGCATATTTTTTAAACCTATTGGCCATCTCTATTCCCTCTTTGGGGAAATGTCTGTTCAGGTCCTCTGCCCATTTTTTAATTGGATTTTTTGTTTTTTGGTGTTACGTTGTATAGGTCCTGTATATATTTTAAATATTCACAACTTATGGATGTATCATGGGCAAATACATTCTCTCATTCAGTAGATTGTCTTTCTGTTTTGTTGATGGTTTCCTTTGCTGTGCATTAACTTTTTAAGTCTTTAATTCATTTTGAGTTTATTCTTATACATGGTGGAGGAAAGTGTTTTAGTTTCATTTTTTAATATATCTATCTTTCTAATACCATTTATTGAAGAGACTGTTTTTGCTCAATTGTAGATTCATTCCTCCTTTGATATAAATTAATTGGCAATATAGGCATGAGTTTCCTTCTGGTCTCTCTCTTCTGTTCCATCGATCTCTGTGTTTATTTTTTTCCAATACCATGATGTTTTGATTACTAATATCTAGATATGACCTAAGTGAAGAATTATTTTGAATTAGTGTTTTGGGATATTTAGGACATATTCCCAGAAAAAGGATCACTGGGTCAAAAGACGGGTCCCCATTTTTAATTTTTTGAGTGAACTCCATATTGTTTTCCACAGTGACTGAACCAGTCTGCATTCCCACCAACAGTGCACTAGGGTTCCCTTTTCTCCACATCTTCTTTAATACTTGGTTGTTGATTTATTGATAGTAACCATTCTGGCAAATGTGAGGTGATATTTCATTGTAGTTTTAATTTGTACTTCTCTGTTGATTAGTGATGTTGAGCATTTTTTCATATGTCTTTTGATTATCTGTGTGTCCTCTGTGGAGAAGTGTCTTTTCAGGTCCTTTGCCCATTTTTAAAAATTTGGATTGCTTCTCTTCCTGGTGTTGTTTATATATTTTAGAAATTAAACTCTTATCAGATGTATCATTGGCAAATATATTCTCTTGTACAGTGGATTGCTTTCTCATTTTGTTAATTTTTCCTTTAGCTGTGCAGAAGCCTTTAATTTGATGTAGTCCTGTTTGTTTTTCCTTTGTTTCCGTAGCCCTATGATATATGTCAACAAAAATATTGCTATGCGAGATGTCTGAAACTTTACTGCCTATGTTTTCTTCTAGAATTTGTGTGGCCTCATGACTTACTTTTAAGTCATTTAATTATTTTAAGTATATTCTTGTGCATGGTGTAAGTTGGTGGTCCAGTTTTATTTTTTTCATGGACCTGTCCCATTTTCCCAACACCATTTATTGAAAAGGCTTTCTTTACTCCATTGTATGCCCTTGCCTTCTTTATCAAATATTAATTGACCATAAAGGTGTGGATTAATTTCTGGGCTTTTTGATCTGTTCCATTGATCTGTGTACCAGTTGTTATGCCAATACCAAGTAGTTTTGATTACATTGGCCATATAGTATAGTTTCATAACAGGTATTGTGGTACCTCCAACCTTTCTTTTTCAAAATTGCTGAGTCTATTGAGGGTTTTCACTGGTTTCATACAAATTTTTGGAATATTTGTCCTAGATATGTGAAATATGCCACTGGTATATTAATGGGAATTGCATTGACTGCTATTGGTGGTGTGAATATTTTAGTGATATTAATTCTTCCAACCCATGAACAAAGTATAGGCTTTCACTTGTTTGTAACTTCCTCAATTACTTCCTTCAGTGTCCTTTAGTTCCTAGTACAGGTATTTTACCTTCTTGGTTAAATTTATTCCTAAGTCCTTGTTTATTTTGCTGCAATAGTAAAAGAAAATTTTATGCCATATTTATTTATTAGATCTCATAGTTTTTTAGTGGAGTCTTTAGGATTTTCTGCATACAGTATCATGCCATCTGTGAATAATGACAGTTTTACTTCTTTCTTTGCAATTTGGGTGCCTTTTATTTCTTCTTTTATTCTGATTGCTGTGGTTAGGACTTCTAGTATTGTGTTAAATAAGACTGGTGAAAGCAGACTTCCCTGTCTTGTTGCTGATCTTAAGAGAAACAATTTTTCCCACTGAGTATGATGTTGGTTATAGATATTTTTATATATGCCTTTTATTACGTTGATGTATTATCCCTCTATTTCCCCTTTGCTGATAGTTTTTTTTAAGATGTTGTTTATTTATTTTTAGAGAGGAGAGTGAAAGGAGAAAGGGAGGGAGAAAAACAGATGTATGAGAGAAACACAGATTGGCTGTTTCTCACATGCCTCCAACTGGACACGTGGTTCCCACCTCAGGCATGTGCCCTGATTGGGAATCCAACTGGCAACCTTTCAATCCACAGGCCCGTGCTCAATCCGCTAAGCCACACCATCCAGGGCTGCTGAGAGTTTTTATTATAAATGGGTGCTGGGTTTTATCAAATGCTTTTTCTGCATCTATTCATATGATCAGAATAATTTTTATCTTCCAATTTTTTTATGTAATGTATCATAGTGATTGATTGTGAATATTTTACTAACCTTGCAACCATGGGATAAATCCCAGTTCATCATGGTGCATGATTTTTTAAATGTGTTGCTGGATTTGGTTTGCTAATATTATGTTGAGAATTTTAGCATTTATGCTCATCAGGGATATTGGCCTATATTTTTCTTTCTCTGTAATGTCTTAATCTGGTTTTAGTATTAGGATAATGATGGCTTTGTAAAAAGAACTTGGAAATTTTTCCTTCTCTTGAAATATTTGGAATAATTTGAGAAAGATAGATGTCAGTTATTCTTTGAATATTTGCTAATATTCTGCAAAACCATCCAGTCCAGGACTTTTGTTTGCTGGGAGCTTTTTGTTTACTGCTTCAATTTTGTTAGTTGTAATCAGTTTATTGATGTTTTCTACCTCTTTCTGATTTACTTTTGAAAGATTGCATGTATCTAGAAATTTATCCATTTTGCCCAGGCTGTCCAATTTGTTGGCATATAGTTGTTCATAGTATTTTTTTACGATCATTTGCATTTCCATGTTATCAGTTTTTACTTCTCCTCCATCACTTCTGATTTTATTATTTTGGTTCCTCTCTCTCTCTCTCTCTCTTTTTTTTGTGATGAGTCTGGTTTTAGGTATTTCATTCTTGATTATCTTTTTAAAGAACCAGCTCTTAGTTTCATTGATCTTTTTTATTGTTTTTCTTTTTTAGTCTCGATGTCATTTGTTTTCACTTTGATAATTAATATTCCTTTCCTTCTAATTATTATTGGCTTTGCTGTTGTTTTTCTAGTTTTAAAAAATTTTTTAAAAATATACTTTATTCCATGCGGCAATATTTTTACTATGTTCATTGGCACAAGAGATACAAAGTAAAAAATGAACAAATAGGACAACATCAAATTTAAAAGCTTCTGCACAGCTAAAGAAAATATCAGTAAAATGATAAGGGAACCAACCATATGGAAAAATATTTTTGCCTGTGATACCTTGGATCAGAGTTTGATCTGGAAAACATATAAAGAATCCACATGACTCCACAACAGGAAGACAAACAATCCAATTAAAATATAGACAAAGGACCTGAACAGATGCTTCTCCAAGGAGGATATACAGAGGGCCCAGAGACATATGAAAGGATACTCAGCATCACCAGCCATCAGAGAGATGCAAATTAAAACCATAAGGAGATGCAACCTCGCACTGATTAGAATGGCCATCATAAACAAACCAACAAACAAGAAAGGATGGTGAGGTTGTGGAAGAAAGGGAACCCTAGTACACTGTTGGTGGGAATGAAGACTGCTGCAGTTACTTTGGAAAACAGTATGGAATTTCCTCAGAAAACTAAAAGTGGAACTGCTTTTTGACCCAACAATTCCACTGCTGGGATTATATGCTAAGAAGCCTGAAACACCAATCCAAAAGAACCTGTGCACCCCAATGTTCATAGCAACACAATTTACAATAGTCAAGTGCTGGAAGCAGCCTAAGTGCCCATCAGTAAATGAATGGATCAAAAAACTATGATACATTTACACAATGGAATACTATGCAGCAGAAAGAAAGAAGGAGCTCCTATCCTTTGCGACAGCATGGATAGAACTGGAAAGCATTGTGCTAAGTGAAATACCCCAGGCAGTGAGGGACAAATACCATGTGATCTCACTTTTAAGTGGAACCTAACCAACAAAACAAACAAGCAAGCAAAATATAACCAGAGACATTGAAATAAAGAACAAACTGACGGTAACCATAGGGGAGGTGGGAGGGAAAAATTGGGGGGGAAAGGGTGAAGGGTTTTTGGGAAAAACTATAAAGGACACATGGAAAAAACCAAGTGGGGATAGAATCAGGGGAGAGAGGTGGGGATGGCTGGGGTCGGGGGAGTGGTGGGAAAAAAGTCAGACAACTGTACTTGAACAAAAATAAAATTTAAAAAAAAGATTGATACAATTCCAATCTTCTTGAATTTCTTAAGGCTTATTTTGTATCCTACCATGTGTTCTGTCCTTGAAACTGTTCTATGTGCACTTGAAAATAATGTATATTTTGCTATTTTTGGATGAAGTACTCTGTAAATATTAATTAAATCTGTCCAGTATGGTTTGCTGTTTAAGGTCACATATTTTCACTTATTAAATTTTTGTTTGGAAAATCTATCCATTTATGAGATTGGGTTGTTAAATCCCTTACTATATGGATTTTACTGCCGCCAATGTCTTCCTCAAAGTCTACAAAGATTTTCTTTATATATTTAGTTGCTCCAATATTGGCTGCATAAATGTTTTACAAGGGTCATATTCTCTTCATGATTTGATCCCTTTAGTATTATGTAGTGTCCTTCTTTGTCTCTTGTCATGACTATTGTTTTGGTGTCTATTTTGTCAGGTATAAGTACTGCTACTCCAGCATTTTTTCATTTCCATTTGGATGGAATATTTTTCCATCCCTTAACTTTCAGCCTATCTGAATATTTTGTTCCAATGTGGGTCTCTTGTAGACAGCATATATAAGGGTCATGTTTTCTTATTCATTCAGCTACCTTTTGTCTTTTGATTGGAACATTTAATCCACTTACATTTAAAGTTATTGATTTGTGCTTATTTATTTTTGTCTTTATACCTATGTTCATCTCTCTCTCTTTCTTCTTTTTAAAGCATTCCCTTTAACATTTCTTGCAATGCTGGTTTCATTAGTACTTCTTTTTGTCTGGGAAAAATTTCTTATTTCTCCTTCAATCTTAAATTGAACCCAGCTCTAACCTTGCTGGGTAGAGTAGTTTTGGTTGTATGCCCTTGTTTTTCATCACTTTGAATACATTATGCCAGTACCTTCTGGCCATAGGTCTTTCTGTTGAGAAATCAGATGAATTCCTAATGGGAACTCTCTTGTAGGTAACTAACTCTTTCTCTTTTGCTGCCTTTAAGATTCTCTCTTTGTCTTTAAACTTTGCCATTTCGATTATATTGTGTTTCAGTGTGAGTCTCTTTGGGTTCTTGTTTGGGACTCTGTGTAACTTTGTCTGAACTTGTGTGACATTTTTCTCTACTGTTAGGGAAGTCTTCAGCCATTATTTCCTCAAACAGGTTTTCTATTCTTTTCTCACGCTCTTCTTTCTAGTGACTCTATTATGCAGATGTTGTTATGCTTGCTGTTGTCCCAGAGGTCCCTTAGGCTTTCCTCATTTCTCTTTTAATTTTCATGTTCTCCTTGGGTGAATACTGTCATTTTGTCATTTAATTTGCTAAAGCTATCTTGTTTTATCTAACCTGAGTTTGTTTACTTTATTGTATTCTTCATTCCAGATACTGTGTTCTTCATTTCTAAGTAGTTCTATGTTACGGTTTCTATGTCCTTTTTAATGCTTACTGTCTCTCTCTGTGAATTCTTACTGAGATCATCCATTCTTCACCTAAGGTCCTTGAGCATCCTTATAACCATTTAAAGCATATTTTTAATGCTTTCTTATATTACAACCATTGTTTTTAAACTCTGCACCTGATATTTTGTTTGCTTTCATTTAATCCAATTCTTTTCATTCTTTTTATGGGGATGTTTCTTGTTCTTTGGTTTGGGAAATTTTTCTTTGTCTCTATTTTGTCTCTCTGTGTTAGGTAGATCTGCTATGTCTCCCAAACTTACTTGATGGTTTTATGATGAAGGTGTCTTTTGGGCTCAGTGGCATAATCTTCCAGATCACCTGAACTTTGTTCTTTCAGAGTGTTTCTTTTGGGTTATGTGGACCCTTTGTTGTATTTGAGTCTTGAATTTGCTTGGATAGAGTCAACCGTTCAGGCTGGGCAACTATAAGGATAAACCTTAATTACTGTATATGAGACATTGTGTAGGGGCTACACCCCTCTAAGCAGGGTTGTCCTGAGAAGGATCTTTGGCCCCCTGGAATCCCACTTCATGTGTATCCTTTGTGTCACTAGTTGGATTGAGCTCTGGTGTGGTCTGAAGCCCACCACTGGTTGTGTTGGTTCTGGGTATGCTTGGGTAGGGTTTAGGTACAGTGTGCTGTCAGACATTGTATGTAACCAGCCTTGGGCTACCTGTGTGTAGCTACCAAGCTGTTCACTGTTTGTGTCTCTCTACTGGACCTGCATGTGTATGTGAGGAGCCAATCTGTGTAAGTGTCAGTTTCTTTCTGCTTAGAGCTGGGGACTGATCTGTAAAAGAACCGAGGCTTCTTGAGGTCCACCTACACCTTTCATCTACTCCATCATCCTCTCAGGTTGACTGGTCTTTCTCCAGAGCCATTTGATGAGAGACTGTAGGATGATCCTCATCTAGTTGAGATAGGGCTACTAGGTCTCCTACTCGGGGGGGGGGGGGCGGTGGCACACAGTCAGTTACTCAATGAGGGGATAGTAGCCCCTGCTTCAAAGACAAACCCCTCAGTCTCTTACAGATTATCCAACTCTAGTTCCTCTAACAGGTTTGCTGCAGATTTAGGTTGTGTATACCCAGCCATCCCATTTGCAGGAGCAAGCTCAGCTGTCCAGGTATCAGGGGAGCAGATCAAAAAAGCCTCCCATTTGAGGGGATGCTGGTCCACCCTGTGAATGGGCCATGCTCTGTGTTCTGCTCCCAGACAATAGCCTCCTAGGGTCTCCCACTTTGAATGTCCTTGCTCTGTGCTTATCTTCCTTCTCCTCATGGAACTGCATGCAGCAGGAATATCTGAGACTTAGCAGGGCTGATTCAAACAGTTTCTGATTGGGAGTGGTGCACACATACCATTAGGAGGTGGTGGGCACTTTTTCCACTTTTTGGGATACCTCAGGCTGAACTCACAGGGGAGATTAGATTTGCCTCCCCCTTAGTCATGCAGCCCAGAACTCACCCATCTGGCTCCTGAAAAGTAGCCTCTCCAGGACACATAGTCTGAAAATCCTAGCTCTGTTTGCCTCCTTGGCATGCCACAGAACCAAGCAGTATGGGCCGAAAATCACAGCCCCTTGCTGTGCTCTGATCTCTCCACATGGTTGGTCTTAGCAGGTCAGGGCCCAAATCCCCAGCCCTGCACAGCTCCTCTGTACCTTTGAACTCAACAGGGCTGGACAGGCCAAATGGATCAGATGGTCAGGGAGAAGTGGTGTTTGTGCACTTGCAGTGTGGGGGGTCTGTCCTCTTTCCAGAGACACAGTTTCATCACTGTCTGGGCCTCTGTCAAAAGCTTCACCAGAAAATAGAGGGCCTTCTGAAAGTCACTGCTGGGTGTAGCTAACAGACCCTTCCACAGGACCCAAGAGTCTGGGCCATGAACTTCTCAGATTGATGCTGTAACAACAGCAGTGCTCTACCCTGTGAGGGTATGCTCTGAGTAACCCAAGCAGGGTAAATACCCGCTGATTCTCACCACCAGATGCTACACAAATTCCTCTGCCCCTCTCTCTTGCTCTGGGTTGAGGACCTCTGGGTGTGGTTAAGACCTCATGCTTCTAGGGGAAGGGAGTTCTGTGGCCATGACATCTCTCCAGCTTCTCAGCTGCTGCCACAGTTACATGAAGGGGCTTTCCCCATTAACATCTCAACCCTTCAAACCAGAGTCTATGTGGCTTCTACTGTACTTCTTGGTTATAATATTATAACCACATAGGCCATTAAATTTAATATCTCCTAACTTTCAGTTGGTTGTTCAAATTGATTAGCTGTAAGTCTGAGTTGGGGCTGGGAGAAAGTGGTTGCAGCTTCTACCTATTCTGTAGCCATTTTGGAATCTCCAACAATAGCATTTATTTCATGTCATGAACTGGGAGCTAGTCCTTAGCCTGTAAAATGGACTGACCTTTCTGAGGATAGATTTGTGTTAACCAAGTTGATGAAATTAATATTTAAAACTAAAAAAAATACTTATTGATGTATGGTAATAAATTATTTTATTTTATTTTAGGTACAAAACTGCTTAGTATTTATTGAATCTATGAATTCTGTGTATAAGAAACTTAAAATGAGTAACTTGGTCATGAAAAACTTTCTTTTCCCACAGGCAGTGCAGCACTGGAAAATAAAAACTAATCATAATCACAAGATTGCTTGAAGGTTTTAGAATCAGAATTAAAGTGAGATTGATATGTGATGTGTTTTATGGTATTGAGTCAAGACAGATGTAGCCATATACACCATAGGTATGGTCTTCCTACTGGAACTAGAATACTGAAGTCTGCTGGCTCCAACTCCTGCCAGTTAGGGGAAGAATATTCCAAATGTGAATGACCTTACATGTGAATGGATATAAAATCAGTAGACCTTACTGATCACCTCATTGGGTGTCATGATTCATGCTAGGTAGTGGAAAGATGAATAAAACATAGTTCTTGGCCCTCCATAGAATAATGTTTCACCATGAAAGTGCTTTGACTGAAGTATAAACAAAACACTGTAGGAGCCAGAATGATGAACTATTTTAAAGGTATTGGGAAAGGTGGTAAATGTGAACTGGGTAAATGCGATAGATGAGTAAAATTTGAACCACTGTAAAGGTTGGTGAAATCACTAGATGCATGTTGCACAGCATTCCAGAGTGAAGAGGTGTGATACATCTGGGCTATAAGGTTTGTGTTAGGGAGCAGGGAGAGATTTGAGGGTGGAAGACTGGTTGGAGTCTGAGTAGTAGTAGTCAGTACGAAGTTGGGGAACTAATTGAGTTTGGAGCCAGAAACTTACATTCAAATTCTGTCTATGCCCTTTACTACTTTTTAATCTCTGGCAAATTTCTAAACCTCAATTTCCTAATTTCTATAAAGGAGGTGATAGCATTAATTCAGCAGTGTTGTAGTGGCTGAAAATTAATACATAAAGGACATGGCATGGAATCCTCCCAGTAACAAATGTGAGTCAGTAATAGTGTATTCATAGGGTTGCTGTAACTAAATGGAGTAAAAGAAAGCAAATATAATACCCTGTTTATACAAATCCCTCATGCTGAATAATGCTAATGAAAATAAAATTTTAAAAACTGTTCAATGCAGTTATAAGCCATCACTTTTATAAAAATAATTTCCATAATTTAGGTAAAGTTTTATCATTACCTGTGTGAAAATTAGTCTATAAATGTATTAACTTGTGTTGATTCCAGGTCCCTCTCTAAGTAATGCCTTTTCTCAGTTTAGATCTGAATGCAGATAGCAGGTTTTATTCCAATCTGTTTGATTTAAGATCATATATTGTGCATATATACACACCTTTACTATAGATATTACAATTAATCATTGTTTTATCAATTTCTCCACTAGAAAGTGAGCACTTTTTCCATAATGCTTCAGAAAATATTAGGCTCGTAAGAGTTGGTTGAAATGATTTTAGGCTTAGATAAAATTAATATGCATATGTGCACATAGCGTGTATTATAAAAGTGCTATTTGTTACCTTTACATTTAAAAGCCTATTGTAATTTTATTATAGTACCCTATACTCTCCAAAAGTAGCATGACATCTTTCTATCCACACATTCTAAAATTTATGATTTAGATACACATATAGTTAGAAAAGTGGAGATAGCCCTCAACCTCACCCCTAGAATTCTCTCCATTACATCTTTGCTTACCAAGTAGTACAAATTATAAGGCAGCTCTTAAATATAGGTCTTTTTTATAGAAGTAGAATATGCAAAAATGCCCTTGGGCGATCCAAAAATATTTTTCACACAATAGGAGAGTGACTCTTCAAACCTGTGTAGTATTTAAAGACTGGAAGCTCACCAAAAAGACCACAGTGCCTATACCTACATATAATAAGCAGTAATGGGATCATTATGGGAAAAAAAATAAGACAAATAAAAAGTAGTGTAATTTAAGCAAAATCAAAGAAATGTCAACAATTAAATACATTAACTATGAAAGAATAATACTGGGAGAAACAAGATGGTGGCGTAGGTAGACACACTGTGCCTCCTCGCACAACTAGAACTGACAGAAAATCAAATGGTAAGGAAATCCAACACCAAGGAAATAAAAAATAAACATTCATCCAGACCGGTAGGAGGGGTGGAGATGGGCAGCCGGGGTGGAGAGGACTCGTGTGGCCGTGGCGGGACCGAGACTGGCGGAGTGTGGGACAAATGGGGCAGGCAGTCTGACCACTAGTACCCTGCAGCCCCACATTCTCACACAGATAAACTGAGAGGGCCAGACTCAGAGTGGCGGAGAACAGGGCAGGCAGAGCAGTGGGTAGCACCCCGACGGCCCGACATTCGCACACAGATAAACCCGACAAACGGTGGGGATCCAAGCAGACCGCACAAACCAGGGCTCCCCAGCTCGAGGAAATAAAGCCTCAAACATCTGATTGAAAATGCCCCTGGAGTTTGGGGTGGCAGCAGGAGAGACTCCCAGCCTCACAGGAGAGGTCCTTGAGGAGACCCACAGGGGCCTAGGGAATGCACAAGCCCACCTACCCGGGAACCAGCACCTGAGGGGCCCAGTTTGATTGAGGGTAGCGCAGTGAAAGATTGGAGTCAGGTGGAGAGGGGAGTGGGCACCATTGCTCCCTCTGGGCCCCTCCCCCACGTACAGGGTCACAGCGTCACAGCGCAGCAACCAGCGTTACCCTGCCCCAGGGAACACCTAAGGCTCTACCCCTTAAAATAACAGACGCGCCAAGACAAAAAAAATAAAATGGCCCAAATGACAGAACACTTCAAAGCTACAGAAAAAATACAACTAAGTGAGGAAGAGATAGCCAATCTATCAGATGCACAGTTCAAAACACTGGTTATCAAGATGCTCACAGAATTGGTTGAATCTGTTCGAAAACCAGATGGAAAAAATGAAGCCTATGCTAAGAGAAACAAAGGAAAATGTACAGGGAACCAATAGTGATGCGAAGGAAACTGGGACTCAAATCAATGGTGTGGACCAGAAGGAAGAAAGAAACATCCAACCAGAAAAGAAGGAAGAAACAAGAATTCGGAAAAATGAGGAGAGGCTTAGGAACCTCCAGGACATCTTGAAACATTCCAAAATCCAAATTATAGGGGTGCCAGAAGGAGAAGAGGAAGAACAAAAAACTGAAAACTTATTTGAACAAATAATGAAGGAGAACTTCCCCAATCTGGCAAAGGAAATAGACTTCCAGGGAGTCCAGGAAGCTCAGAGAGTCCCAAAGAAGCTGGACCCAAGGAGGAACACACCAAGGCACATCATAATTACATTACCCAAGATTAAATGCAAGGACCTACATCCAAGATTACTGTATCCAGCAAAGCTATCATTTAGAATGGAAGGGAAGATGAAGTGCTTCTCAGATAAGGTCAAGTTAAAGAAGTTCATCATCACCAAGCCCTTATTATATGCAATGTTAAAGGGAGTTACCTAAGATAAAGAAGATCAAAAATAGGATCAGTAAAAATGACAGCAAACTCACAGTTATTAATGACCACACCCAAAACAAAAACAAGAGCAAACTTGGCAAACAACTAGAACAGGAACAGAACCATAGAGATGGAGATCACATGGAGGGTTGTCAATAGGGGAGTGGGGGGGGGAGAGGGGGGGAAAAGTACAGAGAATAAGTAGCATAGATGATAGGTGGAAAATAGACAGGGGGAGGGTAAGAATAGTGTAGGAAATGTAGAAGCCAAAGAACTTATAAGTATGACCCATGGACATGAACTATATGGTGGGGAATGTGGGAGGGAGGGGTTGGGCAGGTTGGAGTGGAGTGGGGGGGGAAATGGGACAACTGTAATAGCATAATCAATAAATATATTTAAAAAAAGAAAGAATAATATTCACTTGTCTGAAATAATTGCAGCATGGTTCTGTTGTGTGCCATTTCAGTTGTGAATATTGGACAGTGTCAATCATTAAGGGTATCACTTATCCTAACCATCTACGTTCCTACAGCAATAGTACACATGTTTACACAATTATATTATATCAAATCATACTTGATATATTTTGGTACCAGTTTGTGTTCTAAACTCATACAATGTTGGGATACATTTACTGCCCCATGGGAATCCCAGCTTTCTCTTCTTTTAACTTGAGTCTAGACAAGTGTCACATGAAATGAAACACTAACTTAATATTCAGCATTTAGACTGAATCCAAACAAGTCCCATTAAATTTCAGTTTAAAAACTGCTTGTATTTGAAATAAATTAATTTTACAAATTTCCATAAGTCATATAGTAACCAAAATTTTAATATCTTGAATTTCCAATAATAAAGATTATATCATTTTTAACTGTGTCATCATTTAAATCACAGATCCATATTTAAGATAAAATTTTTACCCAATAGTAGGAAGAACATAAGGTTGATTTCTATGACAATAAAAATGGAAATAGTAGTACTTTATTAGTATATTTCATTAAGAAAATACAACTTTAGAGAGGTATAATAATATATGAGCTTTACCTTTTAGAAGTGTTAAAATTTTAATACACTTAGCTTGGTTATGCTAAAATATATATTTTTTTCCTGCTTTTGAGTTTCTCTTAGTAGCAACAACTATATTTGTTTTATATCATTGGTAGCACTTTAGAACCATTTACTTTACTAGAAAAAAAAAACTTTCCAGAGTTGCTTAGAGTTTTGAGTGACCTTATTTGTGAAAGTGATTTTTTAAACATATTTGTATTTAATAAGGTTAAACTCTTTGCAAGTGTAAAATAACTTCAATAAATTTTAAATTATTTTGTTGACTTCTGTACCTTTTTTACCTCTCCACTACATTACTGCTTTATTTATTGCCAGGTGATTTATAATATCAGCCTTTATTTCCCCCATTTGTTTAATTTCATGGTACAGGCATAGGATAATCACATTGCAGACATAGCTGACATGAAATTGAAGTTTCCATAATGCTATGCTGGGACTTGGTGGTACTTGTTTCTTTTACTTCTCTTTAAAATATTACAACATAATACAAAATAGGAAAAATATAAGTAAGCCTACCTTACTTTATAGCAGTATCTGTTGTTCATATAGTTACATGGATTCATGACTCCAATTGTGAAGTATATACCATTTTGTATTCTAATTTCTTCTCTTAAATATACATCATAACTTTATTTTTATAATTATTACTTTTAATTAATATCCGGCATTCCTTCTTATATATATGCAATGAGAATATATATACTTAAATTGGACATTATTTCAAGTAGCATTATTTACCTGTTATGGATATTATTTTAAGCAGCTTCCCATACCCTTAGGTCTATTTGATCTATTTGATCTCTTTCAGGCTATCTCTGCATAGGAGAGAAGTGAAAGGGAAAAAAATGACAGTTCAGACTTTGCTTTTCAGTGTCTTTTTGTCAAAGAAACACCACCACTTTATCACCACTACCACAGCAATAAAAGAAGTATGTTCAATATTCTTTTTCATTGCAATAATCCTAAGGTTAATGGACTCATGTCATTTCTAAAATGCTCATTATACTGAATGCGTATTTTTTTTCAATGCCCAAACATTGTCTGAAGAATAAATCAACTAAAGCTTTTTTTTGGGGGGGTTGATTAAATGAAAACTCAAAATTTTTCTGAATTCTACATTAAATTGGTTTTAATTAAGTTATAGTGTGTGGTTATTATCATTCTTTTTGAAATTAAAATGTTGGGGTGATATTGATTAATCAAATGATACAGGTTTTAAGTGTATAATTCTATGATACTTCATCTGTATATTGCATTTTGTGTCCACCACCCAAAGTCAAGACTTATTCCATCACTATATATTTGACTGCCTTTACTACACCCAGCACTCTTTTCCTCTGGTAACCAACGTACTGTTGTCTGTGTCTAAGTGTTTTGTAGTTTGTCTTGTTTGTTCATCTGTTGCTTTCCAGTTTATATTCCACATAGGAATAAAATCATATGGCTTTTGACCTTTTCTGTCTGACTTATTTTGCTTAGCATGATATTCTCAATATCCATTTATGTTACAAATGGCAGTATTTCAGCTCTTCATATGGCTAAGAAGTATTCCATTGTGTATGTACTACATTTTCTTTACCGTTCATCTATCAAAGAACACTTTGGTTTTTCCTTGACTTGGCCACCATGAGAATAATGCTATAATGAACATAGAGCTGAATATATCTTTGTGAATAAGTGTTTTCAAATTCTTGGGGTAGATATGCAGAAGAGGAGTTGCTGGATTTTATGGTCACACTATTCTTAATTTTTCGAGGACCTTTCCTACTGTTTTCTATACTGGCTATATCAGTTTACATTCCCACCAGCCATGAATGAGGGTTTCTTTTTCTCCACAACTTCTCCAACTCTTGTTATTACTTGTCTTGTTGAGAATAGTCATTCTAACAGGTGTGAGATGAGATTGCATTGTAGTTTTGATTTACATTTCCTTAATAGCTAGTGAAGATGAACATCTTTTCATATATCTGTTGGCCATTTGTATGTCTTCTTGAAAGAAGTGTCTGTTCAGGTCCTCTGCCCATTTTTAATAGGATTGTTTGGAGAGGTTTTTGTTGTTGAGTTGTTTGAGTTCTTTGTATAATTTGAATATAACTCCTTGTCAGAGCTATTGTTTGCAAATATCTTCTCCCATTTAGTTGGTTGCCTTTTGTTTTGTTGGTGTTTCTTTGGCTGTGCAAGAGCTTTTAGTTTTATATAGTCCCATTCATTCATTTTCTTCTTTGGTCAAGGGAGCTTGACCAAATGGCTTCACTAGTGAATTCTACCAAACATTCAACTTATGTGAGAAGATGTGATACCCACACTTCTCAAAATCTTCTAGTAAAAAATGAAGAGGCAATACTCCTTAACATACTTTATGAGGCCAACATAACCCTGATACCAAAAGCTGGCGAAAATAACACACACACAAAAATGAAAACTGCAGGCCAGTATCTCTAATGAATACAAATGCAAAAGTCCTGAAGAAAATACTAGAAGATTGAATACAGCAATATATTAAAAACATAATACATTATAATCACTCTAGATGTACAAGGATGCTTCAATATATAAAAATCAAGCAGTGTAATGCACCACATTAAAAAATATAGGATGAGAATCATATGATCACAAGATTAAAACACTCAATAAAATGGGTATGGAAGTACCTCAACATAATAAAGATCATATATGATGAACACTCAGCTAATATCATACTCAGTGGTGAAAAACTGAAACATTTTCATGTAAGATCAGGAATAAGACAAGGATGTTTACAATCATCACTCTGATTAAACATAGTTTTGGAAGTCCTAGCCAGAGCAATTGGGAGTGAGAAGTAATTAAAATACATCCGAATTGGGAATGAAGAAGTGAAAGTGTCACTTTATGTAGATGGCATAGTTCTTTTATATAGAAAACTCTGAAGACTCCACTAAAACACTATTAGAGGCAATAAACAAATACAGTAAATATTCAGGATACAAAATAAAGGTACAAAAACCCATTGCATTCCTACATACTAAAAATACAATTTCAGAAAAAGAAATGGAAAATGATCTCTTTTGCAATTGATTTTCAACAAAAAGAATAAAATACCTAGGCATAAACTTAAGTAGGCATTTGAAGTACTTATGCATTATTAAAAGAGGTGGAAAAAGAGACAGTGAAATGGAAAGATATTTTGTGTTCATGGTTTGGAAGAATCAACATAGCTAAAATTGCTATATTACCCACAGCAATATATAGATAATGCAATCCCCATCAAAATCCCAAAGACATTTTTAAAGAACTAGAACAAATTATCAGATTTGTATGCAACTACAAAACACCCTGAATAGCCAAAGGAATTATGAGAAAAAAGAACAAAGCCAGAGGAATCACACTCCCTGGCTTCAAATTATACTACAAACTGACAATAATCCAACCAGTATAAAATTGGCAGAAAAATAGACACACAGACCAATGGAACAGAATTAAGAGTCCATAAATAAACCCACATGTATATAGGCAAATATATATTTTAAATATTTTATTTATTTATTTTTTAGAGTGAGGGGAAGGGAGGAAGAAACAGAGAGAAACATTGATATCTTTTGCCAGTGTGGTTGCCTCTTGCACACCCCCAACTGTGGACCCCGACTGCAACCCAAGCATGTGCCCTGACTGGGAATGGAACCAGCCACCCTTCGGTTCACAGACCAGTACTCAGTCCATTGAGCCACACCAGCCAGGGATAGGCAAATGATTTTTGACAAAGAAGCCAAAAAAACAAGCAATAGAAAAAATATCCTCTTCAATAAATGGTACTGGAAACATTGGAAAGTCACGATGCAAAAGAATGAAATTAGACTAATGTTAGTTCCCATATGCAAAAAATTAACTCAAAATGGATCAAAGATCTAAATATGAGAGCTGAATGAATAAATTGCATAGAAGAAAACATAGTTATTGAACTTATGGACCTTTATCTTATAGAGGATTTTATGAATTTGACCCCAAAGACAAGAGAAGTAAAAGCGAAAGTAAATGAATGGGACTATGTCATCATCATTCTTGTAAGTAGTAAGAGCAGTATTAGCATGACAGTATATTCATTTTAGGACACATTTATGATACAGTAAATTTTCAATCTCAGCTATTTTTATATATCTCACATTATATTTTGTAATCATTATTTTAAATATCTGTCACTAACCTGTGCTTATTGAAGTTTAATTTTATGATTTAAGTAACTATTTTATGACTTTATGATTTTATTCTTATTGTCTTAGCTTTTTCTGTCATTTTTCATAAGTTTAATCCTAAATTCTTGAATGAGGATTCAATTCTGAATTATAATATTCTTCACATAAGTAAAAACAGTTCATTTTGAGGGTTTTTTAAATATATTTTATTGATTATGCTATTACAATTGTCCCATTTTTTTCTCCCCTTTATTCCCCTCTGCCCTGTACCACCCCTCCCACCAGCATTCCCCCACCTTAGTTCATGCCCATGGGTCATACATATAAGTTCTTTGGCTTCTCCATTTGCCATACTATTCTTAACCTCCCCTTGTCTATTTTGTACCTACCATTTCTGCTTCTTATTCCCTGTATCTTATCCTCCACTCTCTCCCCTCCCTCTCCCCCTCCCTGCTGGTAACCTTCCATGTAATCTCCATTTCTTTGCATCTGTCCTGTTCTAGTTGTTTACTTGCTTCATTTTTTTTTTTATGGTTCAGTTGTTAATAGTTTTGAGTTTGTTGTCATTTTACTGTTCATATTTTTGAATTTCTTATTTTTATTAGATAAGTCCCTTTAACATTTTATATAATAAGGGCTTAGTGATGATGAACTCCTTTAAGTTGACCTTATCTGGGAAGCACTTTGTCTGCTCTTCCATTCTAAATGATAGCTTTGCTGCATAGAGTAATCTTGAATGTAGGTCCTTGCCTTTCATGACTTCGTGTACTTCTTTTCAGATCCTTCTTGCCTGTAAGGTTTCTTTGGAGAAATCAGCTGATAACCTTCTGGGAACTTGTTTGTAGCTAACTGTCTCCTTTTCTCTTCATGCTTTTAAGATTCTCTCCTTATCTTTAATCTTGGGTAATGCAATTATGGTGTGCCTTCGTGTGTGCTTCCTTTGGTCCAACTTCTTTGGGACTTTCTGAACCACCTGGATTTCCTGGAAGTCTCTTTCCTTTGCCAGATTGGGGAAGTTCTTTATTATTTTTTCAAGTGAGTTTTCAATTCCTTGGTCTTCCTCTTCTCCTTCTGGCACCCCTGTGATTCGGATGTTGGAACATTTGAACTTGTCCTGGAGGTTCTTAAGCTTCTAATTTTTTTTTTTTTAATTCTTGTTTCTTCATTCTGTTCTCGTTGAATGTCTATTTCTTCCTTCTGTTCCAAACTGTTGATTTGAGTCCTGGTTTCCTTCCCGTCACTGTTGTTGCCCTATATATATATTTTTATTTTATTTGCATAGCTACTAGTTTTTCCTCTGCTTGGGGACCATACTCAAACATTTCTGTGAACATCCTGATTATCTGTGTTTTGATCTGTGATCTGATAGGTTGGCTATCTCTTCATTGCTTAGTATTATTTTTTCTGGAGCTTTGATCTGTTCTTTCATTTGGGCCATGTTTTTTTTGTTTGTTTGTTTTGGTACATATGTTATATTAAGGGGCAGCACCTTATGTATTCCCCAGGGCATGGCAACACACTTTGCTGACTTGTGGTGCTCTATGTGGGGAAGGGGTCCAAGAAGGAACAATGCCACAACGCCACTTGCTCGGCTCTCGGCTGGCTTTCACTCACTTCCTCCACTACTCATGAGCATATTGGGACCTTCTGGTGCTGATTCCAAGGTGGGTGGGTTTGTGTACGTTCTAAGACCCTGTGGGTCTCTCCGTGGTCTCTCCTGTGACGCTGGGAGTTTCTATAGCCTCTGCAACTCCATGAGGCTTTTTCAGGCAGAGGTTTTGAGGCTTTATTTCCCCATGCTGGAAACCTGGGTTGTGCTGTCTGTCTCACTCGCCTGTTGTTCCTCCAGTTTATCTGCACAGAAATGTGGACCACTGAGTCTGCCAGCCACCACCTGTCCAATGCAGTCTTTCAGCCACCACCTTGCTCTGCGTCCTCTCCACCGCTGCTACCCATCTCCACTCCTCCTACAAGTCTGGATGAATGTTTCTTCTTTAACTCCTTGGTTGTTGGAATTCCATACAGTTTGATTTTATGGAAGTTCTGGTCATTTTTTGTTTTTAAATTTGTTGGTGTCCTTCTTTTGGTTGTTTGAGGAGTCAAAGCATATCTACCTATGCCTCCATCTTGGCTGGAAGTCCCTATTGTGTGGTTTTCTACTTTATGATATAATTTCCAGGAAATTGTGAGGGAAAATGATACTGTCAAGAGTTTTTTAAATTTGTTTTTCTAGTTCAAATTATCTTGAAATTCTTTACCTAGAAACAAAGAAGTAATTCCAATATTTTCTAAGAAATCTTTTGATTTACTATACTTAGGGCCAAGAAAAACCAAGGGAAAAGAAGACATAAGGATCAGTCTTAGGTAAAATTGGAAAGTAACTATTTTTTCATGTGTATTCTCATTTATTCTTTTTTTAAAAAAAATTATTGTTATTCAATTACAGTTGTATGCCTTTACTCCCCATCCCTCCACCCCACCCCAGCTGAACCCACCTCCCTCCCCCACCTCCACCCTCCCCATTGATTTGGTCCCTGTGTCCTTTATAGTAGTTCCTGTAATCCCCTATCCTCACTATCCCCTGACCAATCCCTCCTGACTATTGTTAGATTGTTCTTAACTTCAATGTCTCTGGTTATATTTTGTTTGCTTATTTCTCTTGTTGCTTAAGTTCCAGTTAAAGGTGAGATCATATGGTATTTGTCCCTCACCATCTGGCTTATTTCACTTAGCATAATGCTCTCCAGTTCCATTCATGCTGTTGCAAAGGGTATAAGCTGCATCTTTCTCTCTGCTGCAGAGAATTCCTTTGTGTAAATGTACCATAGTTTTTGGATCCACTCATTTGCTGATGGGCATTTTGGTTGCTTCCAGTACTTGGCTATTGTAAATTGTGCTGCTATGAACATTGGGGTGCACAGGTTCTTTTGGATTGGTGTTTCTTAGGGTATAATCCTAGCAGTGGAATTGCTGGGTCAAAGGGCAGTTCCATTTTTAGTTTTCTGAGGAAATTCCATACTGTTTCCCACAGTGACCTCACCAGTCTGCATTCCCACCAACAGTGCACTAGGGTTCCCTTTTCTCCGCATCCTCTCCAACATTTGTTTGTGGATTTGTTTATGTTGGCCACTCTGACTGGTGTGAGATGGTAACTCATTGTGGTTTTAATTTGCATCTCTCTGATGGCTAGTGATGCTGAGCATTTTTTCATATGTCTCTGGGCACTCTGTATGTCTTCCTTGGAGAAATGTCTGTTCAAGTCCTTTGCCCATTTTTTAATTGGGTTGTTTGTCTTCCTGGAGTGGAGTCGTGTGAGTTCTTTATATATTTTGGAGATCAGGCCCTTGTCTGAGGTATCATTAGCAAATATGTTTTCCCATACTGTTGGTTCTCTTTGTAATTTGGTGCTGTTTTCTTTAGCCATGCAGAAACTTTTTATTTTGATGAGGTCCCATTTGTTTATTCTTTCCTTTATGTCCCTTGCTTTAGGGGACATGTCTGTGAGGATGTTGCTGCTTAGAATGTCTGAGATTTTCCTGCCAATCTTTTCCTCTAGGACTTTTATGGTGTTATGATTATATTTAAGTCTTTTATCCACGTTGAATTTACTTTTGTGTATGTTGTAAGTTGGTGATCGAGTTTCATTTTTTTGCATGTAGCTGTGCAGATCTCCCAACACCATTTGTTGAAGAGGCTATTTTTGCTCAATTTATACTCCTGCCTCCTTTGTCAAGTATAATTGACCATAAAGACTTCAGCCTATCTCTGGGCACTCTGTTGTGTTCCATTGGTCTGTGCGCCTGTTTTTATGCCAGTACCAGTCTCTTTTGATTACCGTGG
The DNA here is from genome assembly GCF_022682495.2 of Desmodus rotundus. Taxonomy (NCBI): domain Eukaryota; kingdom Metazoa; phylum Chordata; class Mammalia; order Chiroptera; family Phyllostomidae; genus Desmodus; species Desmodus rotundus. Next base: position 60,476,111 of record NC_071392.1, read on the forward strand.
CCTTGTAATACAGTTTGATATCAGGTATTGTGATCCCTCCTGCTTTGTTCTTCTTTCTCAAAATTGCTGCAGCTATTCGGGGTCATTTACGGTTCGATATGAATTTCTGAAATGTTTGTTCTATATCTGTGAGATATGTCATGGGTACTCTAATAGGGATTGCATTGACTCTATAAATTGCTTTGGGTAGTATGGCCATTTGGATGATGTTAATTCTTCCAATTCATGAGCATGGTGCATGCTTCCATTTGTTTGTGTCTTCCTTAATTTCTTTCTTCAGTGTTGTGTAGTTTTCTGAGTACAGGTCTTTTACCTCCTTGGTTAGGTTTATTCCTAGGTACTTCATTTTTCTTGTTGCCATATCAAATGGGATTTCCTTCCTGATTTCTGTTTCTGCATTTTCGTTGTTGGTGTACAGGAATGCCTTTGATTCCTGAGTATTGACTTTGTATCCAGCTGTTTTGCCAAATTCATTTATTAGGTCGAGTAGTTTTTTGGTGGAGTGTACAGGGTTTTCCTTGTACACTATCATGTCATCTGCAAACATTGACAGTTTCATTTCCTCCTTTCCAATTTGGATGCCTTTTATTTCTTTTTCTTCTCTGATTGCTGTTGCTAGGACTTCCAATACTATGTTGAATAGGAGTGGTGAGAGAGGGCATCCTTATCTTGTTCCTGATCTTAGTGGGAAGGCTCTAAGTTTTTGTCCATTGAGTATGATGTTGGCTGTAGGTCTGTCATATATGGCCTTTATTATATTGAGGAATGCTCCCTTTATTCCCACTTTGCGGAGTGTTTTTATCAGGAATGGGTGCTGTATCTTATCAAATGCTTTTTCCGCATCTATTAGTATGATCATGTGATTTTTGTCTTTGCTGTTGTTGATGTGATGTATTATGTTTATTGATTTGCGAGTATTGTACCATCCTTTTATCCCTGGGATGAATCCCACTTGATCATGGTGTATGATCTTTTTAATGTATTGCTGGATGCGGTTTGCCAATATTTTGTTGAGAATTTTAGCGTCTATGTTCATCAGCGATATTGGCCTGAAGTTTTCTTTCTTCGTTGTGCCTTTATCTGGTTTTGGGATTAGGATGATGCTGGCTTCATAAAAAGAGTTTGAGAGTCTTCCATCCGTTTGGATTTTTTCAAATAGTCTGTGAAGGATAGGGGTTAGCTCATCCATAAATGCTTTATAGAATTCTCCTGGAAAACCATCTGGTCCAGGGTTTTTGTGTGTTGGGAGTTTTTTGATGACTGCTTCAATTCTGTCTGCTGTTATTGGTCTGTTCAGGTTTTCTACTTCTTCTTCATTTAGTTTTGGAAGGATATTATTTTTCTAGAAATGTGCCCATCACCTAGGTTTTCAAATTTCTTGGCATCCACTTCGTAGTAATTTCTTACAATCCTTTTTATTTCTGTGGTATCAGTTGTAATCTCTTCTCTTTCATTTCTAATTGTGTTTATTTGGATCCTCTCTCTTTTTTCCTTGATGAGCCTACTTAAAGGCTTATCGATTTTTTTTATCTTTTCAAAGAACCATCTCCTGGATTCATTGATCCTTAGAATTGTGCTTTCAGTCTCTATGTCATTTAACTCTTTTCTTATCTTGGTTATTTCCTTCCTTCTGCTTGCTCTGGGCTGTCCTTGTTGTTGTTCCTCCAGTTCTTGTAGTTGTAGGGTTAGGTTGTTTGTAGGAAAGGTTTCTATCTTTTTATTGTAGGGCTGTATTGCTATGAACTTCCCTCTCAGGACTGCCCTTGCTGTGTTCTATAGGTTTTCGGTTGTTGTGAGTTCATTTTCATTTGTTTCCAGAAAGTTTTTCATTTCTTCCCTAATCTCGTTCTTGACCCATTCATTGTTTAATAGCATGCCATTCAGTCTCCATGATTTTGAGTGTTTTGGGTTTTTTCCTTTGGGGTTGGTTTCTAGTTTCAGTCCCTTGTGGTCAGAGAAAGTGCTTGATATGATTTCAATTTTATTGAATTTGTTGAGGCTGCGTTTGTGTCCTATCATGTGGTCTATCTGTGAAAAAGTTCCATGTACACTTGAAAAGAATGTGTATTTTGCTTCTTTGGGATGAAAAGCTTTATATATATCAGTTAAGTCCATTTCCTCTAGGGTATTGTTAGGTGACACAATATCCTTGTTGATATTTTGTTTGGAAGACCTGTCCATTTTTGACAGTGGGGTGTTAAAGTCCCCTACTATAATTGTGTTGCTGTCAATATCTTTCTTGAAATCCTCCAAGATTTTCTTTATGTATTTCGGTGCTCCTATGTTGGGTGCATATATACTTACAATGTTTATGTCTTCTTGGTGGACTCTTCCTTTGAGTATTATGAAGTGACCTTCTGGGTCTCTCTTTATGGCCCTTCTTTGAAGTCTATTTTGTCTATTTTGTCATACTCATAATATTAGTATTGCTACCCCTGTTTTTTTTTCCTGTCCGTTTGCTTGGAAAATTTGTTTCCAGCGATTCACTTTTAGTCTGTGTAAGTCTTTTGTCCTGAGGTGGGTCTGTTGTAGGCAGCATATGTGTGGGTCATGTTTTCTTATCCATTGAGCTATTCTTTGTGTTTTGATTGGATTATTTAATCCATTTACGTTTAAGGTTATTATCGATAGGTAGTTATTCATTGCCATTTTTTCCTACCTGTGTTCCTCTCTCTTTCTCTTTTCCTTCCTTTCCTCAAAGAAGTCCCTTTAGCATGTCTTGCAGAGCTGGTTTGGTGGAACTGTATTCTTTTAGTCTTCTTTTGTCTGGGAAACTCTTTATTTGGCCTTCTATCTTGCTTTAGAGCCTTGCTGGATAAAGTAGTCTTGGTTGCAGGCCTCTGGTTCTCATTACTTGCAATATTTTTTTCCATTCTGTTCTGGCTTGAAGCGTTTCCATTGAGAAGTCAGTTGCTAACCTTATTGGGGCTCCCTTGCACGTTAGTTCCTTTTTCTCCCTTGCTGCCTTTAAGATCCTCTCTTTGTCTTGGAATTTTACCATTTTAATTATGATGTGTCTTTCAGTGGGCCTCTTTGCGTTCCTCTTGCTTGGGACTCTCTGTGTTTCCTGGATGTGCGTGACTTTTTCTCTCCTCAGATTAGGGAAATTTTCCATCATTACTTTTTCCAACAGGTTTTCAATCCCTTGCTCTTCTTCTTCTCCTTCTGGTATTCGTATTATATGGATATTGTTACATTTCATGTTTTCCTGCATTTCCCTTATTACCTCTTCATTCTTTCTGAGCCTCTTTCCTTTTCTTGCTTTTTCTGGGTGTTTTTTTCTACTTTGTCTTCCAGCTCACTGATCTGAACCTCTGCTTTTTCAAGTCTGCTTTTGACTCCTTCTACTGTGTCTTCAGTTCAGAAATTGTATTCTTCCTTAATTCTTGGCCCTTGTTGATAGTTTCTATTTCCTGTTTCATGTTGATATAGTGTTCAGTGGGTTCATTGTAGTTTCCCTGTAGTTTCTGGTAGTTCTCTGTGAGCTCAGTGAGCTTCCTGATAACCATTGCTTTGAACTCAGTATCTGATAGTTGAGTTGCCTCTTTTTCAGTTAGCATTCTTTCTGAGGCTTCCTCCTTTCCTTTCATTTGGGGATTGTTTCTTTGTCTTCCCATTGTTTGTGAGACTCTTCTTGTTAGCCTCTGCTTCTGAAATTGATCTATTCTGACTCCCTGGGTTTATGGTATGAACTTGTATGGTAGAATGCCAGTGGGATTCAGTGGTGCAGACTCCTTAATCTCCTGTGCTCAGTGGTAGTGAGCTGATATTTATCGGTATAACATGGTCTAACTCTGGTCTTTTCAGCACTCCAGGTTTTCTTGTGTCACCTGTGGGAAAAAGAGGAAGGGGGGCAAAAAAAAAGAAGGGAAGGAGGGAAAAAGGGAATAGAAAAGGAAAGGAAGGAAGGGAGAAGGAGTAAAGAAAGATTGGAAGCAAGATAAGAAGGAAGTTTAACAAAAATTAAAACAACAGAATAAATAAAAGGAGGCAGGAAGAAGGAATAAAAAATGTAAAGGATGGAAGGAAGAAAGATAAAAAAAAGAAAGAAGGACAGAAAGGAAGAAGGAATTCAGGGGAAAAGGAGGAAAGGAAAAAAAGAAAAAGTCTTCTGGTGGCTTTAAACCTGTCAGGTTAGTTCTGCTGGTCTTCCTGTCTGTGGAACGGGAGGGGGTGGTTGGAAGGATTGGTTTCACTTTTCTCCCTTTCTGAGCCACACTCTTTGCTCTTTTTGAGCCTCCAGTCCAGTTCCTCAGGGTCCTTCTGCTCCCCACTCGGCCTTTAGGACATCAGTTGTGGTGTCCTTGAGTTGCACCAATTAGGGGCAACTCACACTCCCCCTTCTTACTCTTTGCTGTCTTATATGCTGCGGGCTCTTGGTGCTGCTGTGGGGTAGTTCAGCCCCCTACTGGGTCAAGTCTTTCTGGGGCATTCAGTCTCCCCTAGCCCTGGAGCTCCCCTCTGCTGGTCGTTCTGCCTTAGTTCTAGAGAGCCAGTAGGCCCTGCAGGGCTCTGTGTGCAGGGGCTAGGTAGGAGTTGTTCAGAACCAGTGCTTTTAGGTATAGTCCCTCGCAGGCAGCCAGGCCGTTGATCAGCCCATCTGCTTCTTTGGGCCTGAGTTGCTTGGCCTGCTAGTCAGTGGTCTGGGCCTATGTCATGCTAGCGGTCCCCTGCTCTGGACCTCAGTCGTGTGGCTGGCTGGTCTGCTGCCTTGGGCCTGTGTGGGGGGTAGCTAGCCTCTGCTCCCGGTGCGTACCCACCCGAGGTTTCAGGTGTGGGCGCCCCGCTGGGCTTTCAGGTATGGGCTTCCAGTCCGCTAATCTGGGTGCATACAACAGGGTTTCAGGTGAGCGCTGGGGCTGCTTATCCCACGTTCACCATCCAGGGGCTGAGGGGGGAGGAGCACCAGAGGCCAAGGCTGCTGCGGAGAGTTCTCTAACTAGCCGCTGAGTGCCTCTATTTTCTTTTTCTTTTTGGGAGATTCTTCCTATTCAAGCCCCCCTGATCCAAACAAGCACCTGGCTGCTCACACAGTTCAGCCTGGCTCTCTCCCAAGAATCCTGCAGCAGACCCTGCACCCCGGCCAGGGCCTTCAGCTGCCCTGGTCCCTGTGCTGGTCCCAGGGTCCTTATTGCCCTTAAGCACTCTTCTTACCGTCAGATCTTTCAATGTCCTCTATCTTTGGTCTCCGATCTTCATATATGCTGGAAAACCGTTGGCTGTTCGCTCTGCTCCTCAGATCAGCTGGGCATTTCACTGGTGTTGAGGGGAAGTGGACTCTGCTCCCACCTATCTCGCTGCCCTCTTCCAAATCCCTCCTCCTTTATTCTTTTTATTCCTTTTTTTCCCTCCAGCCATTGGGCAGTGTTTCTTCTGACTCTTCCACATTCTCTTGTCTCCCTAAGGCTGTGCACCATAATAAAACACCTTCTTTAGAAGTGGAATTTTATATGCCTTTTGCAGCACCAATTCTTCATTTCCTTTAATTAAATCTTAATTCCTTTGCCAAGAAAACTATTTGAACTGAATGACTTGAAATACCTGATATATTAATGATGTTATGAGGCACCTGGTCTGCTGCTCTACTGATAGAATTCTGGCCATGACATTTGATAACTATTCTCCAGATTTATTGAGTTCATCCTTCATCCTTTTCCCCTAAGCTATGCTCTTTACCAAGCCGTTGGCTCTCAGTGTGTCTTAAGGATACGCAACTGATTTTTGAACCAGATAGAAAGGATTTCTGGCAGAAGGGAATGCACCTGGTTATTCATGTGAACCAGACCAGTCCATATCCATCAGGATAGGAATGGACCACTTCATGTGGTCCTCTCAAGAGACTTTATCTTCAAGCAGAACATAGAGTTTTGGAGTAATCCTTGACATTGCTTCTGATACTTCATGTTCATTTATTCACTCACTTATTTATTCAGTGATTTATTTCAATTCATATTTATGTATGTACTTATTAGACATTAACTATGGCCCAGGCTTTATGCAATATATTAAGGACATAAACAATTATCTTCACCATCTGCAGTTTGCTTCTAGTTCAATAGAGTCACTAGATTATGAGACTGTATGGAAAGAAAGACAGACAAGCAACTATGTTTATAGTAAGCTATGTTGCACATTAAATGGAGTTTGCATGAGTTGCTTTGTGAGCATAAAAAGAAGTATTTTAAAGTAATCCCAAGGATGTGAAGTTTCTGGAAGAAATTACATTGAGTTGAGTCTTGAAGGATATGGAAGAATTGTTACAAGATGAAGAGGAAAGGAATTTCAAAAGAAAATAAGGACATAGAACACTGTAACCTTGAAGACATAGGAGGAGTGTTGAATACATACCCAACATGATAACTTGTACTAGTAGCATATTAGAATGCCCATTTCCATGCAGATTTGCTAACAATTAGCATTGTAATTTACTAAATACTTGTTACTTGAGCAAACAGAGCTCAATTATTATTGATATTTAAAATATGTCTTTGCTAGCAAGGATAAACATTTTTATGTCTTCTAGCAGTACTACTTTGCTTCATATATTTTGGATTTTAATGTTTTAAATTTCTATAATCTATTTAAATACTAAAGATAAAGCTGATTAAAAACTGCTGAAAATACTTATTTTTCTATGTATATTTATTACTTTATACAAATGTTTTTCAAATAAAGAAAAAATATTAAATTATACTTTTTAGTATTTTTACTAGAAGTATATGTTAAAATTTATCTAATGCCTGTTCATAAGCATAGTCAGATGATTTAAGATGTTAAAGATATGAATATGTCATTTTTCTATCATACTTCCTTAGCCATAATTATTAAGTTCATAAGGCTATGGTCTTTTCTTTGAGACACTGGTTTGCAGTTTTGATTCCATTTGGTCTTACTATGTAAGTCACCCATAATTCATTATATGATTTTTTAGGTTAGGTATTATTAAATTTTTGCTTTAGAACCTAAAGAACTTGGAAAGCAATCTGAGGATAAAATCTTTCAAGGTCTTTATTACATCTATACCTAATTTAACAATAAGATCTTTTTAAAGATTTTTTTATTTTTAGAGAAGGGTAACAGAGGGAGAAAGCGAGTGAGAGAAACATGGATTGGCTGCCTTTTGAATGCACCCTGACCAGGAACCAAACCCACAACCTGGGCATATGTCCTGACTAGGAATTGAACCAGTGATGTTTTGCTTTGCAGGATAATACCCAACCAACTGAGCCACACTAGACTAATCTTTAGTTTTTCCAAAGTATTAATTCAGTTTCCCCCCAAAAGAGCATTCTCCTCTTTTATTTTTGAATTCATATTCTACTATATTACTTAATGCTTAATTTAATCATGCAACATCCATAAGTTCAATGGGAATATATAAGTTCAAACAGATGCAGCAGAAGGCATACTTAGATTGTTTTAATGAGAGTTTAATAAAGGGCCTAATACAAAAATATAGGCAAGGTACAGGGAAACCCTAAAGGATTAGGCAGCACTGAAGAATAGTTACCCTAAGGTCATTCTCCTTATTCTGATTTCTCTTAGTTGGCCCCAACAGGAAACCAAAGATGTACATTGATGTATTTGGTGTAGCTCACTTCATTAGGACAGACAAGAGAATGAAAAGAATGGAGAGTGGCTATGGGAAGGCAAGTGAAATATATCTGGCACACTTGAGACCCAACACAGTCAGTCCTAATTTAGCACACCAGAGCATGTATTCATATTCATCCTGCTATGGGTATCAGTCAGTGTGTTTAATAAAGGGAATGAGAAACACTGTTAACCAGTGAGTAAGTTAAGAGAGCTTTTACTCAGTTTGACCACTAAACTGCCAGTAACAAACTTTCTCCAAATCTGTTCTGGCTCTTCATATCAAGGTGGAGATTTTTATCTAGATTTTTCTAACTCTTTCCAAATTAGTACAGCTTTTTTATTCTCTAAGTCTCTACTTTCCATGTCTACATTAAATATTGAGGTAAATAAATTAAGCTGTTAGAACTTTTTATTATATTCAAGAAAAGTTTCAATGAAGAAATTTGGAAAAAAATTTTCCCTGCTACTTTGAGTAACTGTTATAGTTCAGGGAGTTGTTTAATTATGATTATTTTTTTTTCTCCCTCTATTATGTAACAGTTGATACAAACAAAAGAATTTGAATGTCTTCATAAGTTTTGAAACATAATAAGACAGTGTTAATCCGCACTGAATAAAAGTAGAATATTACCAATAAAATGAATTAATTTATTTCCACTATTAATATTTCACTAATATACCACACTTTTTTCTTATCTATTTTATTGTTGATAGGCAGTTTTTGTTTGTTTTTGCTATTTCTAACAACAATAAATCATTTTTATACTTTTCATTCAGAATTGTTAGTGCACATATGTAAGAGTTTCCATAGTATCTTTCCTTAGGGATGGAATAATTTAGTCATAGAGTATGCATGTTCAGTGTTAGAAGACAATATCAGAGTACTTTTCATAATAATGCATCAATTTTACTCTTCTATCAATATAGATATGTGTTGTACTTTCTACACATGCTCATCAATATTTGTCAGTCAACTCTTTTTTTTAAAAATCAGGCCAATGGGTAAAAATATGTATATTTCACAAGTCTTGATTTGCATTTATTTGACTACTAATCATTTTGAGCCATCTTTCATTTTTATATTAGTCATTGGGCATTCATGTTTTTCCTTTTTTTCCATTTTCCTTTTGGGTTATGGGCATATTGTTTTTTGATGTTAAGGAATTCTTTATATATTACATACACAAGTACTTTGTTGCATAAATAGATGATAGATAGGCAGATATATGGATAATTAGATAGCAAAACCATTCCCCTAATTTATGATTATACATTATAGATACATCTTTCCAATTAGTGTTGCTTTTTATAAATTTCATTAGGAAAGTTTTGATGAAGTGTTTAATTTTAATTTAATTTATCAATTATTTTTCTTTTAAAGTTAGAAATTTTGGTTTCTTATTTAAGAAAACATTTCCAATCTTTCAATTGCAAAATTATTTTCCTTTATTTCATACTAAAAATTTAAAGTTTTGTCTTTCATTTATATCTTCATTCTATGGGGGATATATATTTTTGTGAATAGCATGAATTTCATTTCATTCTATATGTTTAACCAATAATCTAGCACTGTTATTGAATAGCCCATGCTTTCTCAATTATATACTGTTTCAAGAAGTGTCTTGAATATTCTTATGCTGTTGTTTTTCCATATGAATTTATGAACACCTTGGCAGTTTCCATGAAATTCTTTGGGATTTTCATGGGAATAACACTGACTCCATAAATCAGTATGGGGAACTCTGAGAGATATTGAGTCTTCCTATAGAAGACACTTTATTCTGCTCTATACATTCTTAACCTCTTTGAATAAAGTTTTATAATTTTCTTTAAGAAGAATATATAAATTACTGAATATTTATGCTTTTAGAATACTTATTCCTTATGTTTTAAAATCATTATACAAAAATAGATTTCCTATGTCAAAAATTATATCATGTGCAAATCACCAGTTTTATTTCTTCTTTTTCAAATCTTCTCCCTGCTATTATTTTTTCTTTTTTTCTCAGCTGACAAGAACTTCTACTACAGTATTGAAAGAAGCACTCATAGTAGGTGTCGTTGTTTTGTTCTTGATTTTAAAGGATTTCTAATATTTTTGGAAGATAGTTGATAAGATTTAATAAACTATTACTAGTTTTTAAGAGATATTAAAACACAAGAAGATGATCCCTATGAAATGTTACTTTTCTACCATTGAGAAGAGGCCCCCACTGCCCCATTTTCTATTGAGTTAAATTATATCTTTTCTGTTGTTAAATTTCCCTTGCATGTTGTGATTAAACTCTAATTCATCATAATAGATAATATATTATTCTTATGTCTGCAGGCTTCAGCTTGATAATATTTAGGACTTTGGTCTATCTTTTCCCTCTTATACAGTACTTTTCTGATTGAGGTATTAGGGTGGGAGTGTTTTCATCTTTGTTTTGTATTTTGTGGCACAGTATACAAGATGGAAAGATGTTTCTTTAAAATTTGGTAGAATTGGCCTCTTGCTTATAGTTTATTAGGTTCTTGTGTGGCTTTTCTTTTTTCTTTGTAATGTTATTTACTACTGGTTCATCTTATTTTACCTTTCAATTTGCATTTGAGGTGGTTAAACTTTTGTGCTTTTTAACTTTCATCTAAATTTTGAAATATTTTATTACAATATTTATATTGTTTTTATTTCCACCAATTTTTAATTCTTTGCTTTTCTCTCTGCCTTATAATAAATGCTTCGTATGTTTCAGGCAGTCTGCTAAGATTTTTTACAAATATTATTACATTGCTTTCCCATTTTGTTTATAAGGAAGAGATTCTGTGAGAATAAGTAACTGTCTCAAAGTTACACAGTTGGTGATGGGACTGAATTGCATTTGTTTTCTTTAAGATCACACAAGCTCTTGTTAGTACAACACAGTATTCATTTTCTAACGGCTGAGTGGAAGGAAGTAACCCATGTCATATATCTAAAAGATTCAACTTGAAGGGGGGAGAAAATATCCTCTTTTGACCCTACTTTGACCACAGAGTTGTCTATATAGCCTAGTCAAGAAGTTCCCACTCTAATTATGTTTGTCTCAAACAGTGCTGGATTTCAGTCTTCAAAATGGCATGAAAAAATGCAAGTAAATCTTATGTGTCATATTCCATATTAAGACACAGTCCCTCATTCATTGCTGATCTCTCCTTTAAATGAAGGAAAGCTAATTGGTCTAATCTCTTCTACATCATTATTATATTAGTTTTTCTGAGGTTTTCTGTCCACTTGAACAAACTACTAGATGTAATTTATTTCTCCTATTTTATAAAGAAATTTGACAGGGGAGGGATGTGGGGACGGCTGGGGTGGTGGAGAGGGGTGGGGGAAAAGGCAGAAAACTGTACTTGAACAACAATAAAAAATGTTAAAAAATTAAAAATAAAATGTAAAAAACAGGCTCATAAAATGTTTGGCTTTCCATCTGTGACTTTAAAGTATATTTTAAAGGCCTAGGTACTGTGGCTCAGATGGTTGGAACATCATCCTACAGACTGGAAGCTTGTGGGTTCAATTCCTGATCAGGGGACATATCCAGGTTGCAGGTTTGATCCCCAGTAGACGTGCATATGAGAAGGCAACCAATCAACATTTTTCTTTGACTCTCTCTCCCTCTCTCTGAAAGTAATAAAAAATGTCCTTGGATGAAGATTAAAGAAAAGCATACTAGTTTACATTTTTGTCCATTATTGGAATTCTTAAAAAATTCTGCATTGAATTTTAGAAAAATGTTATTATGGAAATATTCCTATTGCAGATTTTCCCTTTGTACACCAAGTAAAATTTCAGATGGCTTATTTGGCTAGGAGGAAAATAATTGCAGTGACTCTGAATGTCCTTGTGCAAGCACTAGTTTTCTCTCCCCAAATACAGTAATCAGTTGTTCTTAGTCACCCCATTGAGAAAAGAAAATTCACATGAAACTTGAAACTGTTCACTTTTTACCTGTCCACTAATATTTAGCACCTTTCTGTACAATGACTAGGATGTTTCATGTTTGTCTGAATATTTTCTTGGTCTCATCTTCTTTACTTTAATATGCTTCAACAAGAACAAGTTGTTCTTAGAATTTATTTGTTTAGCAGTGTTGAGAGTGTATGTTTGCAATATAGTCTTTCCTATAAGCCAGCCTCCAGTCCCTGCTTGTGTTCTCTGATCTGGGTCTTAAGAACTGAAAAGTGCCAAGCCTCCTGTGCAACCACCAGTCCTACACTGCCACCAAGAGATAACAGGGAGTCACACAGATGAGTATGCTATTCTTTTGGATTTTATTAATGCACATTCACACAGCTCTTATTACTGTAGATTTAATAAATTTATACTAACCTAACAACAGTGTTAATCACTTAGAAACAATCAGTAATAACATCACACGAGAGAATTGGGGGATAACATATCTGAGTCCCAGAGTGTCGGTCTGCACATCTGTCCAGGATACAACAAAGTGAATAAGGGATCCATCAGTGTCTTGCAAGTAAGAATCTCCAAAGCCAGATGGGCAGCAGGGCAGATGAAGTCCTCAGTCCAGCAGGGCAGAGTCTCTAGTGGTCAGTGCCAAAGGAAACCAGAATGGTGTGGAGCAGCACACTGGTGTGTGGAGCCCAGCTGTCTCAGAAGTGGTCTGAAGCCTACTCAGTTAAATCTCTGAAAGTAGTGTACTCCACCATTCTGGGTCTCTTGATAAGTGTCTTGGAATCACTGATGGCAAGTGGGGAATTTAGTCTATGGGTGGTCCTGCTCTGCAGAAATGTCTGTTCTGGTCATGTGTGCAGATATCTTTGGAGTGTCTCCTTGCCAATGTCTAGCATGATTTAGGTAGTTTTCATCTTGAAACAAACTGTCATGGCTGCTGGCAGTCATCTTAGTTGACATGAATGATGCCATTTTGTTTTAAATACTTTATGCTATCTTGACTGGACCTATGCCATTTTACTGGTCCTGTTCTCCACAATCAGATTAGAAAACTAGAATTTCCATCTTTCTGGGATATTTAATTTGGAAGCATTCATGTTGACCTTTAAGTTTCAGCTTTGGCATGTTTGACATTTTATTATGTTTCTCCCATTTTTTTTGTCAGAAAAGGTAGTACAAATATTATGTCTGTCTTATTTATCTTAACAGTTCTCTTTGTTATTTTCATTATTTTTGTTGTTATGCAGAGAACTACATCATTGCTAAATATTTTCCTTATAGTCTTTTCCAATATTGATTTCTGCTTGAGTCAACCTAGATAAAAATTTTTTACTTATTTTAGTATTAAGCTGCAGTAATACAGGTGTCATTTAAATCCATTTTGTATACAGTTGTTTGATTATTTTGAACTTATGTACTCCAATGTGTTGAGCCACTTAAATCTTTGCAAGAGAGAAAAAGCAATCATTTTTCCCTCTTGAAATTTTGGTTTACTAAAACAGTATTCTGTGTCAGATTTTATAAATAAAACAAATTTTATTGTGGGCATGGCATAATTTCTTCTTAATTGTAATCATTCATAAAAATAGGGAATACTATTTAATGTGTTAAAATACTTAAAAATTTTATAGGTAGACTACAACATTTCCATTATTTTGTTATGGTGGAATCATTGTGAGCATAGAAGAAATTCAAAGAGTATGTGGTCTGACTTTAGGGTTGAGGTTCATTTTCCTTGTAGCTGAGGTTTTATATTTCATATAAGTCAGTCTTTATTTATTTACTTTCTTAGTGTTTCTAGGGGGAAAAAAGTGTTATGCTTCAAGCAGACTGCCAAACATCCAAACAGCATTCTGATTTGTCTCTCTTCTAGTCCCTAATGCATTTACTTTCCTGAAACTTTGTGCTTTCTCTTTTTCTTTAATACACACTTTAAAAATATATATTGCTTGCAGTTGTAATTCAACACAAAGCCCTAAGAGTTGCAAGCCTTTCTTGAGATCCTGTTTTAGATTTCATTTTAGTTAGATTGTAAAACTTTATTTTAAAAAATAGAGAGTATTTAATTGGTATTTATTTATTGTTTCCCTTATAATGTATTTTCCATTTTTTTCAAAAAAGATTTAAGGTGGTTACAAAAATAAGTACAATAAAAGTATGAAATGAAGACATAGAGCTAAAGGCAAATATCACTATAAAATTTAAAGAGAAACAAGGAACAAAGTTAATACATACACTGATAATGTCAAGTCCAATTTACTTTCTAGAGATAAGCCACAAACTGAGAATTTCCTAACCACAGATGCCACAGAGAAATATGGGTATTTGCATGACCCACACAGAATCTATCGTAGCAAAGCAGTGGTCCTTGGGTATTGAGGATATGGAGAAATAAACACTTTAGATATTATTATTATCGTAAATGCAATGATATGTTTCAGTGGGCTTTTCTTGTATGTTTCTTAATTAAATGTGGTGGAATATTAGAAAAGGCTCATATCAACAAATTTGGCTCTTTGAAACATCAAACTATTCCAGTATAGTAAAATAGTATCTGATCACCTGACCAAATTAGATGGGAAGCTTCAGACTATGCAAATATGCAATCTTCAAAATGTTGGATTCATGAATGGACATAAGTGAAATAAGTCAGACAGAGAAAGGCAAATACCATGCAATTTTACCTTAAAAATGAATAAACAAAAGAAAACAGAAATAGACCCATAGATACAAAGAACAACTTGATGGTTGCTAAAGGGGAAGGTTGGAAGATAGGTGAAAAAAACAAAAGAAGATCATAAGTAGAAAGTAGTCCAAGGAAGGCAATTTTCCCTTTTTTAAAGCTCATACATATAAAAAGCTTAAAACAAAGCAAATCAAAAATGCTGTGAAAGGTTGGGAGATGGTGAGTGAGGACCAGAAAATAGAGAAGAAAAAAATTTTAAATATAAATAACTCAGGCAAATATTCCAAAATATTTGATTATCCAAAGGAATATTTGAAATAACGATTTGCTTTTATTATCAAATATGCAGTTTGAAACTTATTATATGTACACTTTTAGTTATTTTACTAATTATTTAATTATATTAGGTATTGGTTTTAAGTGTATAGATTAGTGGTTAGACAATGATATACTTTACAGACTATTTCCCTTGATATTTCCAGTGTCCCAAATGGCACCATACATAGTTATCACAATATTATTAACTATATTCCTGACGCTTTGTTAATTCCTTATGACTATTTTGTAATTACCAATTTGTTTTCCTTAATACCATCACCTCTTCACCCACTTATAAGTGAAATCATATGGTATTTGTCTTTCTCTGACTGATTTATTTCACTGAGCATAATACACTCTAGGTCCATCCATGCTGTCAGAAATGGTTGAGATTTCATTCTTTTTTATGGCAGAGTAATATTCCATTGAATATATATACCACTACATCTTTAGCCAATCATTTACTTATGGGCACTTGGGTTGATTCCATAGCTTGACTGTCATGAAAATGCTGTAATGAACATAAGCATGCATATATTCTTTCAAATTTGTACTTGGGTTTTTTTAATATATTTTCAGAAGTGGAATCACTGGGAGTTAAGGCATATACTTTCTTAATATTTTAAAGACATTCCATACTGTTTTTCACACTGAATGCACCAGTATGGATTCTTACCAACAGTTCATGAGGGTATCATTTTTTCCACATCCTTGCCAAAATTCTCGTTTGTGGATTTATTGATGATAGGCATTCTGAGAGGTGTGAGGTAATATCTTATTGTTCTTCTTTCTGAAGACTGACATTGTTTTCCATGGTCTATTGTGGTTCCACATAAATTATAGAATATTTGATTTAGTTCAGTGAAATATACCATTGATATCTTCAGTTGAATCTGTAGATCGGTAGTAAAATATGAACATTTCAATAATGTTAATTCTTTCTATTTGTGAACATGGTGTATGCTCTTATTTATTTCTATCTTCTTAATTTCCCCTGTGATATCCCTCCCCCCTCCCCTCTGATCATTGTCAGTTTGTTCTTTATTTCCATATCCCTGGTTCTATTTTGCTCATTTGTTTATTTTATTGATTAAATTTCACTTACAGGTGAGATAACTTTCACCACCTGGCTTATTTCACTTAGCAAAATGCTCTCCAGTTCCATCCATACTGTAGAGAAGGATAAGATTTCCTTGTTTCTTTCTGCTGCATAGTTTCCCATTGTGTAAATATACCACTAATGTACTGATGCATACTTAAGCTGTATCCAGCATTTGACTATCGTAAATAACATTGCTATGAACATAGTGGTGCATAGGTTCTTTTGAATTGGTGATTCAGGATTCTTAGGGTACAATCCCAGCAGTGGCTTTGCTGGATCAAAAGGCAGTTCCATCTTTTTTTTTTTTTGAGAAAATTCCATACTATTTTCAACAGTGGCTGAACCAGTCTGCATTCCCACCAGCAGTGTACCAGGGTTCCCTTTTCTCCACAACCTCTCCAACACTTGTTTGTTGATTTGTTAATGATGGCAATCCTCACTGGTGTGAAGTAGTATCTCACTGTGGTTTCAATTTGCATCATTTGATAGCTTGTGACAGTGAACATTTTTTCATGTAACTATGAGCCCTCTGTATGTCCTCCTTGGAGAAGTGTCTATTCAGGTCCTTTGCCCATTTTTTAATTGTATTGTTTGTCTTCTTGGTGTGGAGTCATGTGAGTTCTTTGTATATTTTGGAGATCAAACCCTTGCCTGAGGTGTTATTGGCAATTATGTTTTCCCATACAGTTGGTTCCTTTTCATTTATTGATGTTTTCTTTAGCCATACAGAAGCTTTTTACTTTGATGTAGCCCCAGTTGTTAATTTTTTAAAATATTTCTTGCCCTAGAGGATCTATCAATGAAAATATTGCTTTGTGGGATATTTGAAATTTTCTTGCTTACGTTCTCTTCCATGACTTTTATGGAGTCAGAACATATATTTAAGTCTTTTATCCATCTTAAGTCTATTTTGGTATATGGTGTAATTTGGGGGTCAATCTCATTTTTTGCATACACTTGTCCCCCTAATTTCTGTTTCTGTTATTTAATTGTTGGTGTACAAAAATGCCTTTGATTTCTGAATGTTCACCCTGCATCCCCCAGTTTTGCCAAATTCATTTATTAGAGTAGTTTTTTGCTGGAGCCTATAGGATTCTCTATGAACACTATGATGTCATCTGCAAAGAGTGACAACTTTACATCCTCCTTTCCAATTTGGGCATCTTTTATTTCTTTTTCTTTTTTGATCACTATGGCTAGAAGTTCCAATACTATGTTGAATAGAAGTGAAAGCGGACAAATTTATCTTGTGCCTGCTCTTAAGGGAAAAGCTGTTAGTTTTTGTCCATTGAGTATGATGTAGGTTTCTCATCTATGGTCTTTGTTATGTTGAGGAATACTCCCTAAATTCCCACTTTGCTGAGTGTTTTTATCATAAATGGGTGCTGTGTTTTATCAAATGTTTTTTCAGCATATATTGATATGATCATGAGATTTTTGTCTTTCATATTGTTTATTTTCATATTACATTTATTGTTTTGCAATATCAACCACAATTGAGCAAAGTTTAATTAAGGTGAAGAGAGATTAAGAATATTATAAGAGAAAGGGAATATGAGATGACTAAAAGAGGGGGAAATGTTTTTGAGTGGGTATAAGGAGGAGAATTTATAAGAGCAGGGATAGAACCATGGTGAAGAAAGGGAGAGAACAAATTTTAAATGTAAGTAAAATATGAAAAGCAATGGCAAAAATGGGGTAAGAAAGGTGAAGAGTATACAATGAAGTTCAAAGTCAAATTAAAAAGATATTGGACCAATTGTAGCAAAATTGCAGACAAACCACAGGAAGGTCAATAGCAACCACAGCTAAATGAAATGTAATAAAAGCGGAAAGGGAATAAGAATATTGTACAAAAGAGAAAAGTGAATATGAGATTTATACAGTAGAGAAAAATGATTTTGAGAGGATGGGGAAAGCAAATTAATAAGAGTAAGGGGTAAAGCCCAGGCTGAGAGAGGGTAAAAATTAAAATAAAATTCTTCACTCAACTGATCAGGGGCAGGGAGAAACCATAATAGGGACAGGGGGAGAGTATTTTATGGGATTTAAAATATAAACAAATAATGAACAAACAAGAGTTCCTCTGGAGAAGTACAACAATAACTATGGTATTCACCCAATTAGCCACAATTCATAAAGGTGGAAAGGAAATAAGACTATCATAAGGAGTAGGGGGAATGTAAGCTGACTTAAGAAAGAAAAGAGCTTATGCGAGTTTAGCTGGAGGAGAAATAGTGAGAGTAAGGGATAGGAACATGACTTAGTGTGAAAGAAAATAAAGTTTAAAACAACAGTAGCAAAGGTCAGGAAGATGACAAAATGGATTAAGACCAGGGAAGAGTGCTGCGTGTGATTTGGAATAGCAATAATATGATAAAAGTATATAATCTGAATTAAAAAAATAAAAAATAAAAGACCTGGTGTAGTGAGTTATTTGGAATATGAGTGAAGTGAAAGAAGAAAAATTGTAATGCTATCTATATGAAAGGCAGCAAAAAAAATAAAAAGGCAATAAAAATTTAAAAAATCATGCAGGTTCTGATGAAGATCAAGGTGAAATTTATCTTTGCTGTTTGTGTTTACCTTCTTACTTCTTTCTGGATCCATCTCTGATTTTTTCTAAGCTCAAGGTCCCAGGCAGGTTGTCCAACTTCTGGCAACACTTCCTGAATCTCCTTTCCCTACCTTTAGAGGGAGGTTCTGTTGTGATGGAGGGGGTGAAGTTTCTGTGTTTCCACTGAGAGTCACTGTTTGGTCTTCTGGGAAAATTGTGGGTACGGTTCCCCTGCCCCTACATCTCCCATCTTAGTCTGTTCCAGTTTATTTCCATTAATGTATACTTTCTGCTTAAATAGCTGTCCATTTCACTGGGGGCAGGGGGCAATCTGTATGAGTTTCAGCTCTCTACTGCTTGATGTAGTCTGCAGCTCTGTGTGTGATCCAAGTTGAGGTGGCACTCTCAACCCCTTCCTTGTACCCTTTCTTACCTTCCTGTTTTAATGGCTTCAGTGAAATAGGGCCCTTGGACCCAGGGCACTTTGTCTCCCTCTGAGGAGTTCAAAATTGGCCCTTTTAGGCATTAACCTTACTGTCTTGCTCTTGCAAAAAAGCCCCTGCTAGTTGTAAAGTCTGCTCCCTGGTTTTGCAGATCTCCTTTCCCCCTCACCCCCAGCCCCCCACCCCTGCTCCTGCAGGAGGAGGGGTCTGGGCTCACTTTTCCCTTCTCAGTGGTTCTGCCTAGGAAGAGGGCTAAGTCTGGCCTACAATAATCACAACTGCACAGTTTCCAGCCCACTGCCCTCACAGCACTCTGCAGCTCACACTCTCCAGTCTGAGCCATTGCCCTGGGCTGGGGCTGAGAAAGCACCTTGCTTTGTATCCCATTACTCCCTCTGCCAGGTGCACTGAGTGGGAGCAAATAGTGCCTACAACTCCCTCCTGGTTGGTTAGGCAGCAACACAAATGTGTGGTCCTTGCCCATCATGCCTCAGTTCCCCTTTTGATAAGTCTCTTTGGGTGTCCCTGGCTCTGACCCAATGCCTGGCTTTCCACACACTCCAACTCTATGACAAATCAAGAGTTTATCTCAGTTACAGCCAGTCATGGGCAGTCCTCTTTTCCCAGCTTCAGGTACAGCCAGAATTCACTCCACAATCTGGCAATTTCCCTGCCAGCAACCACCTCCCCAGCTAGGGTGTGCTGCCAACTGTGTGCATGTGTGCAGCCTGTTTCTCCCCAGTGACTTTGTGATTTTAAGATAGTCCTGGTGCAGTTCCATGGTTTCCCCACTCTGGGAGGGAAGGGAGCCACTAGGCTGCTATTCCTGACCAGGTTCTCCTTGGATGTTGTCCCTGTAGCAGGTGTGGTTTCTGGCACCATGCCAGGGGACTCTACCCATCCACTTATAAAACCTCCTTTACTGCCCATTTTGAAGCATCCTCTGCAGACTTTGGCTTCCATACTTCATACCAGCTAAGATTCTATAGACAGCTCATTTTGTTTTTTGGAAGAATGGCTGAGTATCATAGTTGGGTGCACGAGTAAGTGGTCTCAGCTCCCACCTACTTTGCTGCCATCTTCCTAAAAACCCCATAGTTGTTTTATCCATGCATCTACTGATGGACGCTTGGGCTGCTTCCATATCTTGGCAATTGTAAATAATGTTTCAGTGAACATAGGGGTGCTTATATTCTCTTGAATTAGTGTTTTGTATTCCTTCAGATATATTCCCAAAAATGGGATTGCTGGGTCAAAAGGCACATTCATCTTTAGTTTTTTTGAAGTATCTCCATAATTCTTTCCACAGTGGCTGCATCAATCGACATTCCCACCAACAGTGCAAAAGGATTCCCTCTTCTCCACATCCTTGCCAACACTCGTTTGTTGCCTTATTGATGATCTATTCTGACAGGTGTAAGGTTATATTTCATTGTGGTTTTAATTTGCATTTTTCTGATAAGTAGTGACATTGACAATCTTTTCATATGTCTATTAGCTATCTGGATGATCTATTTGGATAAGTGTCTATTCAGGTCTTTTGCCCATTTTTTAATTGGGTTTTTTGGTGTTGAGTATTGTAAGTTGTTTATAAATTGGATATTTATCCCTTATTAGGTGTATTGGTGAGTATGTTCTCCCATTCTGTGGTTGTCTTTTAATTTTTTGATGATTTCCTTTGCTGTGCAATTTTTTTAGTTAGGCCCATTTAGTTAGGCCCAAATATAGGCCCATTTGTTTATCTTTCTTCTTTTGTTTCTCTTGCCTGGGAAGAAATATCTGAAACATATTTCTACGGACAATGTCTGTGATTTTATGCCTATGTTTTCTTCTACAATTTTGGTTTGGGATCTAAGCTTTAAGTCTTTAATCCATTTTCAATTTATTATTGTGTGTGGTGTAGGAAGGTGGTCTAGTGTCATTTTTCTTTATGTATCTGTCCAATTTTCCCAACACCATTTATTGAATAAATTACCTATAGCCCATTGTATGTGTTTGCTTCATCTATTGAATATAATTGACTCTGAAGGTGTGGGTTTATTCTGGACTCTTTATTCTGTTCCATTAATCTATGTGTCTGTTTTTATGCCAGCACCATGCTCTTTTGATTACTATGGCCTTTTAGTGTAGTTTGATATTAGACGTTATGTTTCCTCCAACTTTGTTATTCTTCTCAGGATCACTGTTGCTATGCAGGGCTTTTTGTGGTTCCATATAACTTTTTGAAACATTTTTTTTCTAGTTCAGTAAAATATGTCATAGGTATCTTGATCAGAATTGCATTGAATCTATAGATCACTTTGGGTACAAAATCCCTGGACCTGATATCCTCGCAGGTCAATTTTACCAGATATTCAGAGAAGAACTAACATCTCTCCTTCTCAAACTAGTTCAAAAGTTCAAGAGGAGGGAAAGCTCCCAATTCCATTATATGAGGTAAGCATTATCCTAATTCTAAAACCAGATCAAGACACTACAGGCCAATATCCCTGATATACATAGATGTAATATCCTTAAAAAATATTAGCAAACTGAATACAGAAATACATCAAAAAGATCATTCATATACCATTATCAAGTGGGATTATTCCAGGAATGCAAAGTTGGTAGAACATTCAAAAAGCAATAAATGTGATTCACCACATAAACAAAATGAAGGATAAAAAACACACAATCACATCAATAGATGCAGAAATTCATTTAATAAAATCCTTCACCCATTTATGATAAAAACTCTCAGCCAAGTGGGATTAGAGGAAACATACTTAAACATAATAAAGGCAGACCCACTGCCAGCATCATATTCAATGGGCAAAACCCACAAGTGTTCCCCTTAACATTGGGAACAAGACAAGGATATCTGCTTTCAGTTTTCTTATTCAACATAGTACTGGAAGTCCTGCCACAGCAAACAAGAAGAAGAAGAAATAAAAGGTATCCAAATTGGAAATGCAGAAGTGAAACTGTTTTTAGTTACAGATGACATGATACTGTACATAAAGAAGATTCCACCAAGAAGCTACTAGAACTGAAATGAATTCAACAAAGTAACTGGATACAAAATTAATATCTAGAAATCAGTTGCATTTTATATGCAAATAATGAACTAATAGAAAGGGAAATTAAGAAAACAATCCCATTCACAATTGCTTTAAAAAGAATAAAATACCTAGGAATAATGCTAACCAAGGATGTAAAAAACCTACACTTGGAAAATTATAAGATGCTGAAGAAAGAAATTGAACAAGATACAAATAAGTGGAAGTTCATACCATATGAATGGATAGGAAGAATTAACATCATTAAAATATCTGGCAGTTTTTTTTATTACTACTCTGATGTCATTAGTTGTAATCACTGTGCTCAGATTTTCTAATTCTTTCTGTTCAGTTATGGAAGAATGTATGTTTGTAGGAATTTATCAATTCTCCCTGGTTATGAAATTTGTTGGCATATAGTTGTTTGTTGTATTTTCTTACAATCTTTTGTATTTATGTGGTGTCCGTTGTTACTCTTCTTTCATTTCTGATTTTATTTATTTAGGTCCTCTTTCTTTTTTTTCTTTATGAGTCTGGTTATATATTTCTTAGTGTTGTTTGTCTTGCAAAAATACAGCTTTTGGTTTCTTTTTTGTTTGTTTAGTCTCTGTATCACTTATTACTTCTCTAATATTTATGATTTCCTTTCTTCTACTTACTTGGTGCTTTGTTTATTACTGGTTTTCTAATACCTTTGCATGTAAGTTTAGTTTGTATATTTTATATTTTATGCTTTTTGAGGTAGTCCTGTGTTGCTATTAATTTCCCTTTTTGGATTGCTTTTGCTTCATCTATAGGTTATCAATTGTTGTGTGCTCATTTTCATTTGTCTCAAGGTATCTTTTGATTTCTTCCTTGATCTCATTTTTGATTCCTTTATTGTTGGGTCACGTGTTATTTAGCCTCCATGTTTTTTTTGTTTTCAGTTCTTTTCTTGTAATAGATTTCTAGTTTCATACCATTGTTGTTGGAGAAGATGCTTGGTTTGAAATGCTCTGAAAATATCAATGAAATCCGTCTGATCTAGTATGTCATTTAAAAGCTGCTGTTTTTTTTGTTGTTGTTGTCGAGTTTTTATCTGGAAGAGCAATCTATTGATTTCAGTGTGGTATTAAAAATTTCCTAGTATGACTGTATTTCTCTTGATCCCTCCTTTTATATCAATGAATATTTTCATTCCATATTGAGTTGCTTCTATGTTGGGTGCCTAAATCTTTAAAAGGGTTATATCTTTTTGTTACATTGTCCCTTTTATCATTATGTAGTGTCCATCTTTGTCTCTTATAGCCTTTGTTTTGAAGTCTAACTTTTCTGATATAAACATTGGTACCTCAACTTTTCTTTCTTTTTCAGTTGCATGATATATGAGGGGGTACCCCTGCAAAAATGAAATTATCTTCTGGAGGGCAGGCCCCTTGTAGTACAGGCTTCACCCAATAGATCAGTGTTCTAAGAACCCATCTGTATTAGTGTACCAGCTGGTGTTGTTGTGAGAAACTGCCTTTGGCTTCAGTGAAGTTTTATGAAGGCTCTTTTCACGTGTTTGCCCATATAATGATGGGTGATTTATGAGTGCACCTGCCCACACCATTCTGATTGTTCAGCAGTTTTTTGACCAAAAACAACATGCCTTCCTATCCCATCCTCTCTAATAACCCAACATCACCCTGAGTGATTCTTTTTGTTTCCTCAGATGAAAAAAAGGCCTCAAAGGGAAACATTTTGTTGATTTGGAAGAGGTGAAACAGAAAATGGCAGAAGCACTAAAAGACATCAAAATTAAAGAGTTCAAAAACTGTTTTGAGCCTTTGAAAAAAATGTCTCAATAGATGTATTCTATCAAATGGAGAGTAATTTGAACGTGACTGAAGTTTAAACATGTAATAATAAATACATAATTTTTATAAATAAATTCCAGTTTGGGGGGACATCTCATTTTCTTTTCTATCCCTTTATGTTCAGTCAGTGTTTATCTTTTGTTCTGAGGTGGGTTTATTATAGACAGAATATATGGGTCTTGTTTCCTTATCCATTAAGCTACCTTTTTTCTTTTGATTGGCACATTTAAGTCATTTACACTAAAGATGATTATGTATAGGTATATGTTTATTGCTATTCTTTATAACTGTGATTCTATCTGATTTTTTTTATTTCTTTTTAAAGAAGACCCTTTAACATTTCTTATAATCTTGGTTTTGTGGTAATAAACTACTTTAGCTTTCTCTTGTCTGAGAAGCTCTTTATTTCACCTTAATTCTGAATGATAGACTTATTAGATAGAGTACTCTTGGGTGTAAGTCTTTGCTTTTCATCACTTTGAATATGTCATGACAAAACCTTCAGGTCTGAAATATTTCTGTTGAGAAATCAGCTGATATTCTTATGGGGGCTTCCTTGCAGGTAACTGTCTTTCTCTTGCTGCTTTTAAGATTCTGTCTTTGTCTTTAACCTTTGCCATTTTAATTATGATGTGTCTTTGTATGTGCTTCTTTAAATTCATTTTGTTTGGGGCAGTTTCAGGTACACAAATGTTAGTTGCTACCTTCCATGTGCTCATGGACCTTTGTGGTGGGTTTGGGTCTCAGGGATTCATCAGGGTCTGTCTAGCATCATTCATCAGACCCACACACATCAGAGTTTGGCCATGTAAAAGGAGGGCTCTGCACAGGAACTGTAGTACTGGTGTGAAGGAAAAGATCCAGAACAGCATACACAATATTAAAGACAAACAAAGTTGGAAGATTAACACTACCTGACTTTAAGGCTTACTAGTATATGGGCTGGTCAGTGTGCCTCAGTTGGTTGGAGTGTTCTCCCATAATCAAATGGTTGCAGGTTTAATTCCAGGTCAGGGCACATACCTAGGTAATCCCAGGTCTGGGTGCTTATGGGAGGCAACTGATCAATGCTTCTCTCTTTCTCTTGCATCAGTGTTTTTCTATCTCCCTTCCTCTCTCTCTAAAATCAATAAAAATATGCCCTTGGGTGAGGACTTAAAAAAGGCTTACTAATATAAAGCTACAGTAATTAAGACAGTGTGTTGTTAGCAAAAAAAATAGATAGGTAGGTCAATGGTATGGAAGATAGAGCACAGAGATTGACTTACAAAAAGTCAGTCAACTGATATTTGACAAAGAAGCAAAGGTAACTCAGTGGAGAATAGTCATTTCAATGAATGGTGTTGTAACAACAGTATCAGTAAAATGAAAAGTGATTCTAGACACACTTCTTACACTCTTCACAAATATGAAATCTAGATTGATTACAGATCTAAAGGTAAATGCAAAACTATGAAAGAAAATAAAATAGGAGAAAATCTAGATGACCATGTGTTTAACAATGACTTTTTAGCTATAACATAAAAAGCATTATTTGTTTAAAAAATTCATGAGCTGAAATTCATTTAAATTAGAAATTAAAAGAAAAGCCTCAGAATTGCAAAAGATACATCCAAAAAAGGACTTTTATCCACAGTGCACAAAGAACCCTTAAAGCTCAATAATAAAAAAAAAAACAAACAGATCAATTAAGATATGGGCCAAAGACTTGATAAGACACCTCAAGAAAGAAGATATACAGATCACAAATAAACAGATGAAAAGAAGTTTGTAATCATATGTCATCAGAGAAATGCAAATTAAAACAATTAGATATCACCATATTCTTATTAGAATTGCCAAAATTCAGGAAACTGACAACACCAAATGCTGATGAGGATGTGGAGCCACATGAACCATCAGTCATTGTTATTGGAAATGCAAAATGGTGCTGCTACTTGGAAAGACAATTTTGTGGTTCTTACAACTCTGACCATTTGATCCACCACTTGCTTTCCTTGGTTTCTGTTCAGAGGAGTTGAGAACTTATGTACACAAAAAACTTGTACACAGATGTTTATTCAAGCTTTACTTATAATTGCCAAAACTTGGAAGGAACCAATATGTCCTTCAGTGAATGAATGAATAAATAAACTGTGGTACATCAAATAAATGGGCTATTATAAATGAGCTATCCAACCATGAAAATACATAGAAAAAACATACATATTGCTAAATGAAAGAAATCATGATAAAAAGGCTGCAGGCTGTGTGATTCCAACTATATGACATTTTGGAAAGGCAAAACTATGAAGACAGTAAAAAGATCAGTGATTGTTGGGAATTGGAATATGGAGAAAAAGATTAATAAGCAAAGCACAGAGGATTTATAGAGCAGTATATCTACTCTGTATAAAACTATAATAAAGGCTACGTATCATTGTGAATTTGTCCAAACCCATAGAATGTAAAATACCTTGAGAAAATGCTATGTAAACTTTGCACTCTCAGTGGTAATGATATGTCAATGTAAGTTCATTAGTGGTAACAAATATATGACTCTGGTGGGGGAATGCTGAAAATTTTTGACATTATACATGTGAAGAATAGGGAACATATGGGAAATTTCTGTACAGGTGGTCCCCAGCTTATGATGGCTCAATTTATAAATTTTCAAATTTATGATGTGAAAGGGATATGCATTTTTAGGGGCTTTTGGTGTTCTGTACAGTATTCTCTCATGATGCTGGGTAGTGGCAGAGAGTCAAGCTGCAGTTCCCAGTAAGGTAGGTGTTCACTAGGATAAACAACCTAACCTCTACAATGTACTGTGTTGGCAAAATTTTTTATTATTTTCTGAGCACATTTAAGGTTCACTGGGATAAGCTATGGTGTTCGTATGTTAGGTGTTTCAAATGCATTTTTGACTTGCAATATTTTGATTTTACAGTGGATTTATTGTGACATAATTCCAATATAATTTGAGCATATGTACTTACCTAACAATTTTTCTGTGAACATAACACCACTCTAAAAAAAATAGTATATCAAGAATGCTATCCTTTAGAAACTTAGTATTTATGGTTCAAAATGCAACTTTTGAAAATTTTACATTCTGAAAAATGGTGGACAAAAAGTTAATATTTAATGACTGTTTTCTAATGGTTAGGTGGATTGTTGGATTCACCTGCTACCACAAGTGAGACAAGCTATTATAGCAGCTCTTTCATTGTTTCATTTTTTTAAAGTGAGAGAGAATCAAGTTTTAAATTTTTAGTTCCTTCTATTTAACTTTTTTTGTCATTCAAAAGTATTAATACTTGTAAATAAATCACCATATTGTATTGTAGTAATTCTGCCAGATAGTTTTTTGTGTTAGCAAAATACTTAGCATTAAAATGGGTAATTTGAGAGTACTTTTTATCAAGAGGACAGATGTCATGAGTTTCAAGTAGTAAATGTATAGATGCAATCTATTTTTGCTAGCCCTTTGTAAAATCCCTACAAATGATTATATTGTTTTTGTTTCATGTCAAAAATATTTCTGAGCTTCTCTTCCCTTTTTATATTTTATGCATATGTAGGCATTTTTATGTTTTTTGGTAGGAAATGTTTATGTATTAAATGTGGCGGCTAATGGTTTTGAATCACACTGTTTTAGGAAAAAACACATGCAGAAGAAATCAGGTATTTGGTTTGGTTGAGATGTGCATGAAAACAGCTACTTTTAGACTCAGTTTTCATCAGTTATTGCCATTTTGTCACAAGTGGGCACCGGTAACCAGGTTCTTGGTGATCGGGACAAAGAATTGAACCAAACACACAGAGTTTATAGCAGAGAAATGGGAGCAGGCCAACTCCAAGTAGAGATTGATCTCATGGCCTGGAGGGATTTTGTTCTTATAGGGCAGTCCTTCCTGGCTAGCTTTGGCAGACTTTTATTGCAAGTGTACAAGTAGTTGTATTATTTTATAGCTACTGTGCATGTGGTCTCCCTGATTTTCCTTGATTGGTCACAGAAGAAGGGGTCACACAATATTACTGAATGGACCTCCCCTTCTCCTGGGGTCCCCCTGTACTAGGTTTGCCTTACCAACAGCAGGGAATTATAGCTGTCCATATCAGAGATTGGTGAAAAGGAAATGAATTGTTTATTCAAAAGTTATACAGACTTAAAAGTAATGACTTAATGTCTTCATTAAAATCCCAAGTTCCTTAAAATACCCACAAACACACATAGTCCTTCCTCCCCCTCCCTGCTTTGCCCAGTCTGGGGTACTGTATCTCAAGAAAAAGAAATAGAGGTCTGTGGCTCAGGTATCCCTGATCCCTCCCAGTAATCTGCACTCTGCTGACAGGCCTCCCTCGGTTCCCAGCACCATCAGCTGTGTTGCCAGGATCACCAGTTCTTAGTCCAAAACCATATGGCACCTTCTCCTGGCCCACCAGCAAGAGCCTTTCACCCCTTTCCTTCCCACAGTGTCTCTCTTGCATTCTTCCAAACTGCTAAGAGAGAGCTCTGCATCACTGCTGCATCTTGCTTTCCAGCTTCCTAAGCTGTGTGACAGAGCCACATGGTTCTCCCCTGCTAAAGCTGCATGGTTCTTCTTTTCATGGCTGCAACACCTGAGTTTAAATCCCAGCGCTACTGTTCCTCTGCAGCCCCATTTCTGACTCCTCCTACAATTAGCTATACTTGCCAACATTCCTGTATTTTTTCAGTTTTTCTGGGCTGCCATAGTAAGTCTGGGCAGGCATGGCCCTGTGGTGTGGAGCCACAAGCTCTTATGCAGGCTCTTATGCAGGCCCTATAACCAGAGGGAGTTGCCTCCCTGTTATATCCTGGGTGGAAGTCACTCCCTTCTTCCTGGCTCGGACAATGGCCACAGCTACTTAACATATCTGTGAAACCAATTAAAGGTTATAGATATGTTAAATGACCATTCTAGAGGTTATCTGCAAAACTGTTACTATGCAAAACAACTCTTAATGGCCCTGCTCCATGTGTCCCATCTCCCAGTTCAGACTTGTGGTGGTGAGGACATCCCATAATTTTAATATTTCCTAAACAACCTGAGTTCTGGACCCCATTACAAATCCTTCTTTGGGGGGGGCCCCTGGCTGCATTTTCTTACAATTCTAGTGAACATAAAATGCTGGAGGGAATTTCAGGAACATGGAGATTGCTTACCCAGCACAAGCAAAATAGTTAAAAGATATCATGTTATCAAAATTACATGAGAATTTTGACTTTGGAAGTAAAGAAAAAATTAAAGACAAAGGAAAAAAAAAATCTCCATAAGAGTCTTCCACAAAGCTTGGCACAATCTGTCTGGTAAGGAGTGTGGTAGAGACTTGAGAGGGCTGGCTGGGCAGGTTGGATCCCCCTGAGAAGAATGGTGTCCTAGCCTAAGCTGGGATCTTCAGCTTAGAGTGCCAGAGCCCCAAAAGTACACATATAACAACCAGCAGCAAAAAACAGCAGGGTTGCTCTCTGCCAGAGACAGATGGCTGGAGACACAAAGAGCCCTTTAAAGGGCCAATATACAAATTTTAATTTGCTGTCACTTACTGGAGTTCTTGCAAAGGCAGGAGCAGAAGGGGCTGGAGACACCTGAGGAGGGTCTAGAGATGCCAGAGGTGAGACTTTGGACAGAAACTTGTCGGGGAGAGAGCTGAGAGAGCAACTGTTGGGATCCCAGTGCTGAGCGGTCACCCATACTGTAACGCCATCCTGATCAGGAGGACCACTCCCCTCCAAGCACAAGAAGCCTAAGGGGAAATAATAGCCCTAACGCCAGAGGGATTCTGCTCCACCCTGTGAAGCTTAAGCCAGGCTGCTGAGTGGAAAGTGACTGATTATTAACTGAAAGAGAAAACTATAGACAGCAGATCTCTAGCAGTATCAGAGCAGGCTGCCTAAGGTAAGACAGAATCAACAGCAGACACCACCAAAGGTGGATCCAGAAAGAAAAAAAGAGTGGTAAATACTAAAGTCTACTGAGACTAAATCCACTGTGGACTTCTCCATGATTAGTGATATTTTCTTTCCTGCATAACTTTATAACATTCATTTCTTCTCCAGCAAGTTTATGCATATTAAGTCATTAGAATTTTGACTACAGTTTATTTCTCTCCTTTCCTATAATATTCTTAATCTCTTAACACCCAAATTAATACTGGTTCATTTGCTGTTGATACTGAGACTGTTGGAAGGAGATATTTGTGTGGATGTGGGTTTGTTCCCTGGAGTTTGTGGTTTACTTCTGGCAGCACCTACACAACAGCACAGAAGACATGATGGGTGGAGTGACCCTCAGTCAAACAGCTGAAGAACCCTCCAAAGAACAACCCCCAAAGATCAAAACCTACATACATCCAGAGAGTCAACATAAATGGCATTCCAAGATCAGAAAGTTCAGGAGATCAAGAAGACTGCACCACTGAATCCAAGAGGTCTCCTACCATAGAAGTTCACACCACAAACTCAGGGAGTAAGAACAGATGAATTAGAAAAGCAGAAGTAACCAAAAAGAGTCTCACAAACAATGGAAAGACAAAGAAACAAGCCCCAAACAAAAGGAAAGGAGGAAACCTCACAAAGAATGCTAAATGAAATAGAGGAAAATCAACTATCACAAACTGAGTTCAAATCAATGGTTATAAGAAAGATCAATGAGCTCACCGTGAATTACAAAAAACTACAGGGAAACCATGATGAACTAACTGCTAAAGATATCAACATGAAACAGGGAATAAAAAATAGAAACAAGAGCCAAAAGGAAATGAAGAATACAATTTCTGAATTGAAGAACACAGTAGAAAGAATCAAAAGCAGGCCAGATGAAGCAGAGGATCAAATCAGCAAGCTGGTGCACAAGGTAGAAAAAAACACCCAGAAAGAGAAAGAAAAGGAAAAAGACTCAGAAGGAATGAAGAGGTATTAAGGGAACTGCAGGAAACATTAAATGTAATAATATCTTTATAATAGGGATACTGTCAGCAGAAGAGCAAGGTACAGAAAACCTCTCTGAAAAGGTAATGATAGAAAACTTCCCTAATTTGATGAGAGAAAAAGTCACACAAATCCAGGAAGCACAGAGGGTCCCAATCAAGAGGAACCCAAAAAGGCCCACTCCAAGACACATATTAATTAGGATGGAGAAATTCCAAGGCAAAGAGAGAATCTTAATGTCACCAAGAGAGAAACATGAAGTAACATACAAGGGAGTTCAGATAAGGCTAGCAGATGACATCTTAATGGAAACAGTATAAGCCAGAAGGAAATGGCAAGAAATATTCCAAGTAATGAAAACCAAAGGCCTGCAACCAAGACTACTCCACCAAGAAAGACTGTCAAAAAAAAAAAAAAAAAACAAAAAACCCAGAAGGCAAAATATGGAGTTTCCCAGACAAAAGAAGGCTCAAAGAAATCACCTCCACCAAACCAGCACTGCAAGACATGCTAAAGAGACTGCTTTAAGAAAAGGAAGAAAAAGAGAGAGAGAGAAGGAGAGAGAGGGAGAAAGGGAAGGAGGGAGAGAGAGGAACACAGGTAAGAAGGAAGTAAAATTGCAATGAATAAGTACCTATCAATAATAACCTTAAATGCAAATTTATTAAATTCTCCAATCAAAAGACATAGAGTAGCTGAATGGACAAGAAATTATGACCCACACATATCATGCCTACAAAAGATCCACCTCAGAACAAGAGACCTACACAGACTGAAAGTGAATGGTTGTAAAAAAAAGATCCCAAACAAATGGCCAGGAAAAAAAAAAATCCAGGATAGCAATACTCATATCAGACAAAATACACTTCAAAACAAGGGCTATAAAAAGAGACCCAGAAGGACATTCATAATACTCAAGGGAAGAATCCATCAAGAAGACATAAGCATTGTAAATATATATGCACACAACATAGGATCACCCAAATACATAAAGAAAATCTTGGAGGACTTCAAGAAAGATATTGACAGCAATACAATCATAATAGGAGATTTCAGCACC
Organism: Desmodus rotundus; assembly: GCF_022682495.2. Lineage (NCBI taxonomy): Eukaryota > Metazoa > Chordata > Mammalia > Chiroptera > Phyllostomidae > Desmodus > Desmodus rotundus. The sequence goes on from NC_071392.1 coordinate 60,507,620, forward strand.
CCACTGCAAAAATGGACAGATCGTCCAAAAAAATCAACAATGATATTGCGACATTGAACAATGTCTTAGATCAAATGGACTTAAAGGATATATAGAGAGCCTTTCATTTCAAAGAAACAAAATACACATTCTTTTCAAGTGCACATGGAACATTTTCAAAGATAGGCAACATAACAGGACAGAAAACAAGCCTCAACAAATTCAATAAAATGCAGATCATATCAATCATTTATAATGTCCACAAGGGACTGAAACTAGAAACCAACATCAACAAAAAAACTGAAAAATACTCAAATACATAGAGATTGAATAGCATGCTATTAAACAATGAATGGGTTAATAATGAGATCAAGGAAGATCAGAACATTTCTGAAAAAAAATGAAAATGAACAAAACAGTCCAAAATTTATGGGACACAGTGAAGGCAGTCCTGAGAAGGAAGTTCATAGTGATACAATCCTACCTAAAAAAGATACAAACATTTCAAATAAACAACCTAACTCTACATCTACAAGAACTGGAGGCACAACAACAAGGACATCACAGCACAAGTAGAAGGGAGGAAATAACCAAGGTCACAGGACAATTAAATGACATAGAGACTAAAATCACAATCCTAAGGATCAATGAAACCAGGGGCTGATTCTTTGAAAAGATGAACAAAATTGACAAGCCTTTAAGCAGATTCATCAAGAGCAAAAGAGAGTGGACCTAAATAAAGACACTCAGAAATGAAAGAGGAGAGATTACAACTGATACCACAGAAATACAAAGGATTGTAAGAAATTACTACAAAGAATTATATGCCAAGAAATTTGAAAACCTAGGTAAAATGGACAAATTTCTAGAAAAATATAATCTTCCAAAACTTAATGAAGAAGAAGCACAATGCATGAACAGACAAATAACAGCAGGTGAAATCAAAGCAGTAATCAAAAAACTCCCAAAACACAAAAGCCCTGAACCAGAAACTTTCACAGAATTCTCTTCAAACCATTTAAGGAAGAGCTAACCTATATCCTTCACAGACTATTCCAAAAAAAATCTAACAAGAGGGAAGACTCCAAACAGGTAAAGATAAAACAAAGAATGTAAAGTACAGGCAAATATTGCCAGTGAATATAGATGCTAAAATTCTCAGAAGAATAATGGCAAACCACATCCAGCAATACATTAAAAAGATCATACACCGTGATCAAGTGGGATTCATCCAAGGGATTCAAGGCTGGTCCAATATTCTAAAATCAACAGACATAATACATCACATAAACAAAAGAAAAGACAAAAATAATTAATTCATCAATAGATGCAGAAAAAGCATATGATAAGGTATAGCACCCATTAATGATAAAAACACTCAGTCAAATAGAATAGAAGGAGCATTTCTCAACATAATAAAAGCCATATATGATTAACCTACAGCCAATATCATACTCAATGATTGAAAACTAAAAGCATTCCTAACAAGACCGATAAAAAGATAAGGATATCTGCTTTCACCACTTCTATTCAACAAAGTATTGGAAATCCTAGCCACAGCAATCAGACAAGAAAAAGAAATAATAGGCATCAAAATTGAAAAGTGGGAAGCAAAACTGTCACTATTTGCAGATGACATGGTAGTATACATAGAAAATCTTATAGACTCCCCCCAAAAATTACTCAACTGAATATGTGAATTTGACAAAAAGAGCAGGATACAAAATCAATATACAGAAATTGAAGCCATTTTTGTCTACCAAAATGAAATATCAGAAGCAGATATCAAAAAAAATCACATTTGAAATAGCAACAAGAAAAATAATGTACCTAGGAAAAAACCTAACCAAGGAGGCAAAAGAACTGTACTCAGAAAACTACACAACACTGAAGAAAGAAATTAAAGAAGACACAAACAAATGGAAGCATGCACCTTGTTCATGGATTGGAAGAATTAACATCATCAAAATTTGCATACTACTCAAAGGAATTTGTAGATTCAACACAATCCCTATTAAAGTGCCAATGGCATATTTCATAGATATAAAGCAAACATTTCAAAAATGTATATGGAACGATAAATGACCCCGAATAAATGCAGTAATTTTGAGAAAGAAGAACAAAGTGGGGGGGATCACAATATTTGATATCAAACTGTATTATAAGTCCACTGTAATAAAAAAAAAAAACCTGATTCTGGCATAACAACAAACACATATAAAAGTGGAATAGAACAGAGGGCCCAAATATAACCCCATGTCTCTATGATCAATTAATATCGGACAAAGAAGGCAGAAGCATAAAGTGGAATAAAAATAGCCTCTTCAACAAATGGTGTTGGGAGAGCTGGAAAGTTACATGCAAAAAATGAAACTCAACCACCAACTAACACTGTACAGAAAAATAAATTCAAGGTGGATAAAAGACTTAAATATAAGTCATGACACCAAAAAAGTCCTACAGTAGACCATCAGTGGAAAAATATGAGATATTCCACATAGCAATCTCTTCACCAATATGTCCCCTAGAGCAAGGGACATAAAGGAAAGAATAAACAAATGGGATCTCATCAAAATAAATAGCTTCTGCACTCCAAAAATTAAAAAACAAAAACAAAAACAAAAAACAAACAGCATTCAAACGCAAAGATAACCATCTGTATGGGAAAAGATATTTGCCAATGACACCTCAGACAAGAGTCTGATCTTCAAAATATATAAGGATCTCACACAACTGCACTCCAGGAAGACAACCCAATTTAAAAAAAAAAAAATGAGCTAAGGACCTGAACAGATACTTCTCCAAGGAGGACATACAGAGGCCCAGGAACATATGAAAAGATGCTCAGCATCAATAGCCACCCCAGAGATGCAAATTAAAACCACAATCAGATACCACTTCACACTAGTGAGAATGGCCATCATAAACAAATCAATGAACAGCAAGTGCTAGAGAGGTTGTGTAGAAAAAGGAACCCTAGTGCGCTGTTGATTGGAATGTAGACTGGTGCAGCCACTAATATGGAAAACAGTATGGAATTTCCTCAGAAAACTAAAAATGGAACTGCCTTTTGACCCAGCAGTTCCACTACTGGGATTATATCCTAAGAACCATGAAACACCAATCCAAAAGAATTTATGCACCCCAATGTTCATATCAGCACAATTTACAACAGCCAAGTGCTAGAAACAACCTAATTGCCCATTGGTAAATGAATGGATCAAAAAACTATGATACATTTACAGAATGGAATTCTATGCAGCAGAAAGAAAGAAGGAGCTCCTACCTTTGGTGTCAGCATGGATAGAACTAGAGAGCATTATGCTAAATGAAATTAGCTAGGCAATGAAAAACAAATACCATATGATCTCACCTCTGAGTGGATAATCAACAAAACAAATAAGCAAGCAAAATATCACCAGAGACATTGAAATTAAGAACAAAGTGACAGTAACCAGAGGATCGGTGGTAGGGGATAACTGGAGGAAAAGAGGAAGGGTTTACAGGAACATCTATAAAAGACACATGGACAAATTAAAAGAGAGGTAAGATCAAGGGTGGAAATTTTGGATGGCTGGGGTGGGCGGGAGTGGTGGGGAGAAGATGGGGACAACTGTAATTGAACAACAATTAATAAAAAGTTAAAAAAAAGAATCTTCTACAAAGAACAACACTTCTGTATAGAATTTAAGGTTTGGACTAAGTTAAAGTTTTATTTAATACATATATTCTGTGATATTCATGTGGGAATTTGCTGTCTGTATGGGGCATGTCTGATTTGGAGAACAAAAAGTACATCACCTGTGTTTTTCAAAATATAGACAAGAGTTTAATGCAACTGTTCATGTACAAAACAAGATCTAGAATGAGCATAAGTAAAGCATTTAATCTTTCTCCGTATTCTAACCTTGTTCATAAAATATTCATATGGTCAGGTTTAGAATTGTGCTATTTATTATTTTAATAAATTGTATTTTTATTTGAAATTTCTTATTGTTCAAATACAGTTCTCGATTTTCCCCCACCACTCCTCCACCCCGCCCATTCCCACCTCCCACCCTTGATCCTACTCATTCTTGGCTTTGTCCTTGTTACCTTTATATATGTTCCTTGACAACCCTTCCCCTATTTTCCCCCATTATCACCCTCCCCTGACCCTCTGGTTAATGTCAGTAAAGATGCATTGTTTTCCATGCTCCTGTAGACACAAGAGAAAAGAAACAAGAGCATTGAAAAGAATTTTGTTTAATTTTGAGGGGCTGAGATAGTCTCTACTTCTTCATTTATAATTATGCAATGATTGTCAAAATTAACACCCTTCAACTTTTAAAACACATAATTTTCCCTATATTACTTGTATTCACTTAGTTTTTTTTCTCATGATGCCCTCAAATATTTGCATTTTGTATATGAAGATTTTGATTGAAGAATAATAAATTCACAAAATGGGGATATAAACTATGAAATATTTTATTTTAGTAACATATTTCCTTCAAAAAACCAGGGTAACAATACTTATATCAGACAAAATACATTTCAAAACAAAGACCATAAAAAGAGACAAATAAGAACATTTCATAATTCTAAATGAAAGATTCCATCAGAAGCTAGAAACATTGTAAACATCTACACACCAAACATAGGAGCACCCAAATATATAAGGAAAATCTTGGAGGATTTCAAGAAAGATATAGGCAGCAGCACACTTATAGTAGGAGAGCTTAACACCCCACTGTCAACAATTGACAGACATTCCAAACAAAGAACCAGCAAGGACACTGTGACACTGAATGACACACTAGATCAAAAGGGCTTAACTGATATATACAGAACCTTTCACCCCAAGGAGGCAAAATAGCGGTCTATCTTTGAAAATATTCCATTGCCATGGACATATTTTCAAAGATAGATTGCATGACAGGAAGCAAAACAAGTTTCATTAAATTCAAGAAAATTGAAATTGTATCAAGAATTTCCTTACACCACAATGGTTTGAAATAGAAACCAACCTCTGGGAGAAAACTCAAAAACATTCAAATCCATGGAGACTAAATAACATGTTGCTAAACAATGAATGGGTAAATAATGAAATCAAGGAAGAAAAAAAGTTTCTGGATAAAAATGAAAATGAACACACAACAACCTAAAATCTAAGGAACAGAGCAAAGGTAGTCCTGAGAGGGAAGTTGATAGCAATACACACCTAACTAAAAAGATAGAAAAATTTGAAATAAACAAAATAACTCTATATCTACAAAAGTTAGAGGAGCAACAACAAACAAAGCCCAGAATGCGTAGAAGGAAGAAAATAAGATCAGAGCAGAATTAAATGATATATAGACCAAAAGAACAATTCAAAGGATTAATAAATCCAGAGGATGGTTCTTTGCTAAGATAAAATCAACAAGCTTTTAAACAGACTCATGAAAAAAAGAAGGAAGACCCAAATAAATAAAATCAGAAATGAAAGAGGTGAAATTAAAACCAAAACACAGAAATGCAAAGGACCATAAGAAATTACTATGAACAAATATTTGCCAAGTGATTGGAAAACCTGGGTAAAATGGACAAACTTCTAGAAACATAGTCCTCCAAAACTCAGTCAAGAAGAAGCAGAAAGCCTTAATAGACAGATATCAATTAGTGGAATAGAAGCAGTAAAAAGACCCCCAAAAACCCTCCTGGCACACAAAAGCCCTGGGCCAGATAGATTCACAGGAGAATTTTCCAAACCTTTAGGGAAGAGCTAATTTTTCTCAAACTATTAAAAACAAAAACAAACAAACAAACCCCCCCAAGAAGATGGAAGACTCCTAAATTCTTTTTATGAGGCAAGTATTATCTTAATTCCAAAACCCGATAAAGATACAACAAAGAAATAAAACTACAGCCAATATCACTGATGAACATGAATGCTAAAATACTGAACAAAATATTGGCAAACTTCATCCAACAATACACTAAAAGGATCATACACCATAATCAAATATGATTTATCCAAGGGATGCAAGGATGGCACAATATATGCAAATCAATAAATATAATACATCATACAAGAATTTGAAAGACAAAAATCACATGATCATATCAATAGATGCTGAAAAACCATTTGATAAATACAACAGCCATTTATGACAAAAACACTCAGCAAATTGGGAATAGAAGGAGCATACCTCAACATAATAAAGGCCATATATGAGAAATCTATAGCAAATCATACTCAATTGGCAAAAACTAAAAGTGTTTACCTCAGGCACAAGATAAGGGTGTCTGTATTCATGACTTCTATTCAACAGAGTATTGGATGTTCCAGCCAATGATAAGACAAGAAAAGAAAAGAAAAGTCATACAAATTGGAGACGAAGTAAAGCTGTCACTATTTGCAGATGACATGATAATGTACATAGAAAACCTTGTAGACTCAACTGAAAAACTACTCAAACTAATAAATTAATTTGGCTAAATGACAGGATACAAAGTCAACATTCAGAAATTGAAGGCATTTTTGTACACCAACAATGAAATATCAGAAATAAAAATTAGGAAAAAAATCCCATTTACTAGAGCAAGAAGAAAAATAGAAAAACTTAGGAATAAACTTAATCAAGGAAGTAAAAGACCAATAATTGGAAAACCACAGAACACTGAAGAAAGAAATTAAGGAAGAAACAAATAAATGGAAATATATACTGTGTTCATGGGAAGAATTAAAATCATTAAAATGTCCATACTACCCAAAGCAATCTATAGATGTAATACAATCCCTATCAAAATATCATGATATATTTCACAAATATAGAAGAAATATTTCACAAATTTATATGGAACCATAAAAGCCCCTGAATACCCCCAGCAATTTTAAGAAAGAACAAAAAGGTAGGAAGGATCACAATTCCTAATGTCAAACTATATTACAAGGCCACCGTAGTCAAAACAGCCTGGTACTGGCACAATAACAGACACATCAACTATTGGAATGGAATAGAGACCCCAGAAATAAGCCATGTTAATGTGGCTGGATAATATTTGACAAAGGGAACAGGAACATAAAATAGAGTAAAATTACCTCTTCAACAAATGGTGTTGGGAGATCTGTTCAATTACATGCAAAAAAATGAAACTAAACCACCAACTTACAGCATACACCAAAATAAACTTAAGATGGATAAAAGACTTAAATATAAGTCATGACACCATAAAAATTCTAGAGAAGATAGGCATGAAATTTCAGATATCCTACAAAGCAATGTTTTCGGTGACACATCCAGTAGGTCAAGGGATATAAAGGAAAGAATAAACAAATAGGACTACATCAAATTAAAAAGCTTCTGCATGGCTCAAGAAAACATCAAGAAAATGAAAAGGGACCAAACCGTATGGGAAAGCATAATTACCAATGATACCTCAGACAAGGGTTTGATCTCCAAAATATAGAAAGAATTCACATGACTCCTCACCAGGAAGATAAAAAATACAATTAAAAAATGGGCAAAGAAAAAAAAATGGGCTAAGAACATGTCCAGATCCTTTTTTAAGAAGGACATAGAGTCCCATAGATACATGGAAAAATGCTGAGCATCACTACCCATTAGAGAAATGCAAATTAAATCAACAATGAGATACCACTTCACACCAGTCAGAATAGCCAGTATTAATAAATCAACAAACAAGTGCTGACGAGGTTGTAGAGAAAACTGTTATTGGGAATGCAGACTGGTGCAACCACTATGGAAAAAAGTATGGGATTTCCTCAGTAAATAATGATGGAATTGCCTTTTTTTATCCAGCAATCCCACTGCTGGGATTATACCCTAAGAATCCAGAATTATCAATTGAAAAGAACCTGTGCACCCAAATTTTCATAGCAGCATCATTTACAATAGCTAAGTGCTAGAAACAGCTTAAGTACCCATCAGTAAATGAGTGGATCAAAAAAACAGTGGTACATTTACACAATGGAATACTACACAGAAGAAAGAAGCAACTCCTACCCTTCACCATAGCATGAATGGAACTGGAGAGCATATGACATTCTCTGACTTCTAAGAGGTTTCATTCTAGTTTAGGAAGAAAGGATGTTTTTATTTCCATCTTTCTTTTGTATATAATTCAGCAAGAATTTTTTTGATTACCTACTGTAATTATACCAGGAAGAGCTGAGGCTACAAATAATGAATAATACTTAATTTCTTTCCTCAAGGAGCCCAAATCAAGATTGGTAGAACATTATGCTGATTATTACTATGTTAAAAATGCTCAACTTAATGTGGTGTGCACAAAGCTACAGGATTACAGAGGGCTAAATAACTATGTTTGACAGAATAATGGAAAACTCCACAGGTGGTGTGACATAGGAATTGTCCTGGATATGAGTAAGACTTTTGCTAGCATAGAATGTTGGTAAAAACATTTTAAGTGATGTTAACATTGTGAGCAAACATCTAAAATTTTGTGAAAATATGTGGTGAGCTCAAGGAGTATCAGAAATCTGATGTGGTTGCCATGTTGGATACACAGTGAGATAATGGAAAATTAACCTAAAAAATAAATTTTGGAGCCATTTTAAAATTTTTATTTTGTTCTGTATGCAGTGGGAAGCTATTAAAATACTAAAAGTAAGGAATGACATAATTAGGTTATCTTCATTACTACAAGCCACCGCTGTTATTCTCGTTACTGCTCTCCCTGATTCCATTCTGTCCCCCAACTAAAATCACTCCCAAGTCTAAAATTTTCCATGGCCCCTCATTGTGCTTAATATGATACACAACTTCTTTGTTCCAATTTACACAGAGCCCTAGATGATTTGACTCCTGTCTGCTTCTCCAGAATTACTTTTTAGCCTCTTCCTGGCCCATTAAGCTCTACTCATGGAGGAGAAAACCTTTGGAGACAGAAGGGCCTGTTTTAAGATTACAGGAGTATTTGGAAATTAACCTCTTCAGATGTATCATTGGCAGATATGATCTCCCATACAGTGGATTCCCTTCTCATTTTGTTGATGGTTTCTTTTGCTGTGAAGAATCTTTTTAGGTTTTTTTTTTAATGCTTATTGTAAAGTGTGGGGAACCGTTCCAAGCGTGGGAAATGTGGCTCAGTCCCCACTTGGAAAACCAGTGGGGAGCGAAGTTGGTGGGCAGAACCCACGTCCATGGATAAGTTCTCCAGTGGGAAATCAGGCCTGCATTGTATTTAGACTGCTATGAGACTTGCTCTTGCTAAAAAACTCCCTCACCCTGAATTGAGGAAGCAAATGTTTACTGAGTATCTTTATCTTCCCAGAATCTGGGCTAGACCCTCCAGGTATGGGACAAAGCCTTTTCACCATTCGTCCATTTACATTGCAAATGTTCTCCTTTGATGTACTCAGTGACTTCCTCTCCTGTGTCTGCAAAGATAACCACCCAAAACAAACCTTTGTATAGTAAAGAGGACCTTTGATGTTAAGGGCCTCAAAAACCTACAAAGTCTGGTCACCTCAAAGCTCTTGTCCCTCCCCCCTTGAGGGAGTGGCCGAGGCACTGAGAGGTGCTCTCCTCTTGAGAGAAAGGCCGAAGGGTCCCTTCTGTAGTCCTTGTGCATGTGTACTGGAATACTGAAACCTCAACAGCAGATCTTGTGGGATGAGATCTGCGTCAGTAAAGAATATCTATTCAAATTCTTTCCCAATTTTTATTTTTAAGCACTTTTGATTGTTATTGTTGTTTAAGTACAGTATCCTGCCTTTCCCCACAACCCCTCCCCACTACCCCAGCCTTTCCCACCTCAGTCCCATATTTCCACAAACCCTCATAATTGTCCATGTGTCCTTTATAGTTGTTCCTGTAAACCCTTCTCCCTTTCCCCATTATCCCCTCCCCTCTCCGTTCTGGTTACTGTCAGCTTGTTCCCAATTTCAATGTCTTTCATTAAATTTTGCTTGCTTGCTTGTTTTGATGATTAGGTTCCAGTAAGAGGTGAGATCATATGATATTTGTCTTTTACTGCCTCGCTTATTTCACTTAGCGTAATGCTCTCCAGTTCCATCCATGCTGTCACAAATGGGAGGAGCTCTTTCTTTCTACTGCGTATAATTCCATTGTGTAAATGTACCATATTTATTTTTTGCTTCTTTTTAAAAAAAAATTTTATTGTTATTCAATTATAGTTGTATACCTTCTCTCCCCATCCCTCCACTCCACCCAAGCCGAACCCACCTCAACCCTCCCCCTTGATTTTGTACATGTGTCCTCCATAATAGTTCCTGTAATCCCCTCTTCACACTGTCTCCACCCGACTCCCCCCTGGCTATTGTTAGATTGTTCTTAACTTTAATGTCTCTGGTTATATTTTGTTTGCTTTTTTTTTTTTCTGTTGATTATGTTCCAGTTAAAGGTGAGATCATATGGTATTTGTACCTCACAATCTGGCTTATTTCACTTAGCATAATACTCTCCAGTTCCATCCATGCTGTTGCAAAGGGTATAAGCTCCTTCTTTCTCTCTGCTGCGTAGAATTCCATTGTGTAAATATACCAAAGTTTTTGGATCCACTCATTTGCTGATGGGCACTTAGGTTGCTTCCAGTACTTGGCTATTGTAAATTGTGCTGCTATGAACATTGGGCTGTACAAGTTCCTTTGGATTGGTGTTTCAGGGTTCTTAGGGTATAATCCCAGCAGCATAATTGCTGGGTTAAAGGGCAGTTCCACTTTTAGTTTTCTGAGGAAATTCCATACTGTTTTCCACAGTGGCCTCACCAGTCTGCATTCCCACCAACAATGTACTAGGGTTCCCTTTTCTCCTCATCCTCTCCAACATTTGTTTGTGGATTTGTTTATGTTGGCCATTCTCACTAGTGTGAGATGGTACCTCATTGTGGTTTTAATTTGCATCTCTCTGATGGCTAGTGATGCTGAACATATTTTCATATGTCTCTGGGCCTTTTGTATGTCTTCCTGGGAGAAGTGTCTGTTCAAGTCCTTTGCCCTATTTTAATTGGGTTGTTTGTCTTCCTGGAATGGAGTCCTGTGAGTTCTTTATATATTTTGGAGATCAGGCCCTTGTCTGAGGTATCATTAGCAAATATGTTTTCCCATACTGTTGGTTCTCTTTGTAATTTGGTGCTGTTTTCTTTAGCCATGCAGATGCTTTTTATTTTGATGAGGTCCCATTTGTTTGTTCTTTCCTTTATGTCCCTTGCTTTAGGGGACATGTCTGTGAGGATGTTGCTGCGTGGAATGTCTGAGATTTTCCTGGAATGTTTTCCTCGAGGACTTTTACGGTGTTATGACTTATATTTAAGTCTTTTATCCATCTTGAGTTCATTTTTGTGTATGGTGTATGTTGGTTATCGAGTTTCATTTTTTTGCACGTACCTGAGCAGATCTCCCAATACCATCTGTTGAAGAGTTTTTTTTTGCTCCATTTTATGCTCCTGCCTCCTTTGACAAATATTAATTGACCGTAAAGACTTGAGCCTACCTCTGGGCTATCTGTTCTGTTCCATTGGTCTATGTGCCTGTTTTTATGCCAGTACCAGTCTGTTTTGATGACAGTGGCCTTGTAATACAGTTGGATATCAGGTATTGTGATCCCTCCTGCTTTGTTCTTCTTTCTCAAAATTGCTGCAGCTATTCGGGGTCGTTTATGGTTCCATATAAATTTCTGAAATGTTTTTTCTGTATCTGTGAAATATCTCATGGGTACTCTAATAGGGATTGCATTGAATCTATAAATTGCTTTGGGTAGTATGGCCATTTTGGTGATGTTAATTCTTCCAATCCATGAGCATGGTACATGCTTCCATTTGTTTGTGTCTTCCTTAATTTCTTTCTTCAGTGTTGTGTAGTTTTCTGAGTACAGGTCTCTTACCTCCTTGGTTAGGTTTATTCCTAGGTACTTCATTTTTCTTGTTGCTCTATCAAATGGGATTTCTTTCCTGACTTCTGTTTCTGCAGTTTCATTGTTGGTGTACAGGAATGCCTTTGATTTCTGAGTATTGACTTTGTACCCAGCTGTTTTGCCAATTTCATTTATTAGGTCAAGTAGTATTTTGGTGGAGTCTATAGGATTTTCCATGTAAACTGTCATGCCATCTGCAAACAGTGACAGTTCATTTCCTCCTTTCCAATTTGGATGCCTTTTATTTCCTTTTCTTGTCTGACTGCTGTGGCTATGACTTCCAATTCTGTGTTGAATAGGAGTGGTGAGAGAGGGCATCCTTGAATTGTTCCTGATCTTAGTGGGAAAGCTCTAAGTTTTTGTCCATTGAGTATGATGTTGGCTGTAGGTCTGTCATATATGGCCTTTATTATGTTGAGGAATTCTCCCTTTATTCCCACTTTGCGGAGTGTTTTTATTAGAAATGGGTGCTGTATCTTATCAAATGCTTTTTCCGCATCTATTGATATGATCATGTGATTTTTGTCTTTGCAGTTATTGATGTGATGTATTATGTTTATTGATTTGCGAATATTGTACTATCCTTGCATCTCTGGGATGAATCCCAGTTGGTCATGGTGGATGATCTTTTTAATATATTACTGGATGCGGTTTGGTAATATTTTGTTGAGAATTTTAGCATCTATGTTCATCAGCGATATTGGCCTGAAGTTTTCTTTCTTCGTTGTGTCTTTATCTGGTTTTGGGATTAGGATGGTGCTGGCTTCATAAAAAAGAGTCTGGGAGTCTTCCATCAGTTTGAATTTTTTCGAATAGTCTGTGAAGGATAGGGGTTAGCTCTTCCTTAAAGGCTTTGTAGAATTCTCCTGTGAAACCATCTGGTACAGGGCTTTTGTGTGTTGGGAGTTTTTTGATGACTGCTTTAATTTCGTCTACTGTTATTGGTCTGTTCAGGTTTTCTGCTTCTTCATTCAGTTTTGGAGGATTATATTTTTCTAGAAATGTGTCCATTTCACCTAGGTTTTCAAATTTCCTGGCATCCACTTCGTAGTAATTTCTTGCAATCCTTTGTATTTCTATGGTATCAGTTGTAATCCCTCCTCTTTCATATCTAATGGTGTTTATTTGGATCCTCTTTCTTTTTTCTTGATGAGCCAACTTACAGGCTTGTTGATTTTGTTTATCTTTTCAAAGAACCAGCTCCTGGAGTCCTTGATCCTTAGAGTTGTGCTTTTAGTCTCTATGTCATTTAACTGTGCTCTGATGTTGGGTATTTCCTTCCTTCTGCTTGCTCTGGGCTGTCCTTGTTGTTGTCCCTCGAGTTCTTGTAGTTGTAGGGTCAGGTTGTTTGTTGGAAAGGTTTCTATCTTTTTAAGGTAGGCCTGTATTGCTATGAACTTCCCTCTCAGGACTGCCTTTGCTGTGTTCCATAGGTTTTTGGTTGTTGTGAGTTTATTTTCATTTGTTTCCAGAAAGTTTTTGACTTCATCCCTAATCTCATTCTTGACCCATTGATTCTTTAATAGCATGCTATTCAGTCTCCATGATTTTGAGTGTTTTGGGTTTTTTCCTTTGGGGTTGGTTTCTAGTTTCAGTCCCTTGTGGTCAGAGAAAATGCTTGATATGATTTCAATTTTATTGAATTTGTTGAGGCTGGGTTTGTGTCCTATCATGTGGTCTATCTGTGAAAAAGTTCCATGTACACTTGAAAAGAATGTGTACTTTGCTTCTTTGGGATGAGAAGCTCTATATATATCAGTTAAGTCCATTTCCTCTAGGGTATTGTTAAGTGACACAATATCCTTCTGTATATTTTGTTTGGAAGATCTATCCATCTTTGACAGTGGGGTGTTGAAATCCCTTACTATAATTGTGTTACTGTCAATATCTTTCCTGAAGTCCTCCAAGATTTTCTTTATGTATTTGGGTGTTCCTATGTTGGATGCATATATATTTACAATGTTTATGTCTTCTTGGTGGATTCTTCCTTTGAGTATTATGAAGTGACCTTCTGGGTCTCTCTTTATGGCCCTTCTTTGGAAGTCTATTTTTGTGATATGAGTATTGCTACCCCTGCTTTTTTTTCCTTCCCATTTACTTGGAAAATTTGTTTCCAGCCCTTCACTTTCAGTCTGTGTAAGTCTGTTGTCCTGAGATGGGTCTCTTGTAGGCAGCATATGTGTGGGTCATGTTTTCTTATCCATTCAGCTATTCTATGTCTTTTGATTGGGGCATTTAATCCATTTACATTTAAGGTTATTATCGATAGGTAGTTATTCATTGCCAGTTTTTCCTACCCGTGTTCCTCTCTCTGTCACTGTTTAATTTCCTTTTCTTAAAGCAGTTCCATAGCATCTCTTGCAGAGCTAGTTTGGTGGAAGTGTATTCTTTTAGACTTCTCTTGTGTGGGAAACTCCTTATTTGGTCTTCCTTTTTAATTGAGAGCCTTTCTGGATAAAGTAGTCTTGGTAGCAGGCCTTTGATTTTCATTACTTGGAATATTTTTTTGCCATTTTCTTCTGGCTTGTAGGGTTGCCATTGAAAATTCAGCTGCTATTTTTATTGGGTTTCCCTTGTATGTTACTTTTTTTTTCTCCCTTTCTACCTTTAACGTTCTCTCTTTGTTTTGGAATTTTGCCATTTTAATTATGATGTGTCTTGAAGTGAGCCTCTTTGGGATCCTCTTGATTGGGACTCTCTGTTTTTCCCAGATTTGTGTCACTTTTTCTCTCATCAAATTAGGGAAGGTTATCATCATTACTTTTTCAAACAAGTTTTCTATCCCTTGCTCTTATTCTCTTTCTGGTATCCCTATTATACAGATATTATTATGGTTCATGTTATCCTGCAGTTCCCTTACCACCTGTTTCTTCTTTCTGAGTCTCTTTTTCTCTTCTTGCTTTTTCTGGGTGTTTTTTTTAACCTTGTCTTCCAGCTTGTTGATTTGGTTCTGTGTTTCATCCAACCTGTTTGTAATTCCTTCTAGTGTTTTTTTTTTTAATTTCTGAAATTGCATTGTTCATTTTTTCCTGTTTTTTATTTATAGTTTCTATTTAGTTTTTCATAGAGTTGTAGTCTCACTCATTTCCTTGTAGCTGTCTGTGAGTTCCTTGAGCATCTTTTTATCCATTAATTTGAATTCTATATCTGATATTTTGGTTACCTCCATTTTATGTAGCTCTTTTATTATGGAGTTTTTCACTTCATTTGATTGCATAATCTTTTTTGTCTCCCCATTTTAGGCGACTGTTTTTGTTTGTTTCTGCTCTTCCTAATGTTTGGCTCTGCTAGCTGTCTTTGTAGGGTGGACTTCTATTATAGGAATTCTATGGGGTTCAGTGGTATGGTCTCTTTGATCTCTTTGTCTGGACACGCTAGGTTTGCCCTTTCTTCTGTTTGTGAGGGCTCTTTTGTTGTACTTGGGTTTTTATCCTTTGTTGGTTCCTTTGTTGGTGTTGGTGTTTTTTCTCCTCCAGTAGGTATACTGATGTTCACGGCTCCCATCTATTCTTGTATGTGATCAGTGGCAGGGGGTAGGCAAAATTGATTAAGACAGTGGGAGAATACTTTATGAGATTTAAAGTACCAGCAAGTAGAGAAGAGATAGGAGATTCTTTGGATCAGTATAGCATTAACTGTGATATTTCACCCAACTAACCACTTTTTATAAAATGTGGAAGAGAGATAAGACTTTTGTCAGAGAGGAGGATGATTGTGTGTGGAATCCATAAAACAGCACTTGTGCAAGGTTAGATGATGAGATACAGTAAGAGTAAAGGATAGAAAATAGGCATAGTGTGAGAGAGAATAGAGTTAACCACAACAATAATAATGCTCAGGATTAAAGTGAAGTGGGGTAAGATCTGGGAGGGTTGCTGTGTAGTATTTGCAATTGTATGGAACAATAATTATTTACAATAGTATTGGAACAACAATAATATGACAAGAAATACATGATTTGGATAACCAGAATAGAAAGTACACAACCAAGAGTAGTGTGTTTTTGGTACATGAGTAAAGTGAAAGAAGAAAAATTGAAATCCAATAGAGAATAAGGAAAACCAGTCAAACAATGCAATTAAACAGAGAAATAAAATGAGGAAAGCTAAACATAAGGAAGAGAAATAAAAAAATACTAATAAAATAAAAGTGGTAAAATAATGAAAAGATAAGGGTAATACACATAAACAATAAAATGTGAGCTCTATGGGATAGAAAATGACATTTGTCTCAGTTTCTCAAGTTTGGGAGTTAGCCTTGTTC
Organism: Desmodus rotundus; assembly: GCF_022682495.2. NCBI lineage: Eukaryota > Metazoa > Chordata > Mammalia > Chiroptera > Phyllostomidae > Desmodus > Desmodus rotundus. Next base: position 60,523,744 of record NC_071392.1, read on the forward strand.
TCTTGCTTTGGATCTGTCTCTGGACCCTGCGTAACTCCATGTCTTACTGTCTCACTTGGGGAAAGGAAAACAAGAGGGAGAAGAATGAAAAAAAAATAAGCCTTGTGCTGACTTTAAACCTGTTCAGTGACTTCTGTAGGGCTTCCTAGATACCACAGGAAAGGGCTGAGGGCTGGGCTTTGCTTTTCTCATTTTCTATGCTTTGGAGAGAATGCGGACCAGGTCTGTGCCACAATATTCACAGTGGCCCAGCCTCTGGCCCAGGTCCTCTGTAGCTGCCAAGCTCCACTCAGCCACTCAGCCTCTGGGTGCACATAGCTCAAATCATCTTCAGGGGGAGCCAGCTGCTGCTCAAGATTTCCTTACAAAGCAGCTGCCCGCTGTTATTAATAAGCACACGGCTTTTCTCACAGACCAGCTTTCCAACCAATCCAGAGACTATCCGAGTCAGGGTCTGATATGGCCCAACTCCTCCCTTCTCCAGATGACTTCTGGCAACTCAATTTCTCTGGTGCCGGCATCCACAGTCCCAGTGAATGTGTACCACCTCTGTTTGTCTCTATTCCCTTCAGTGACTTCCAGCATCCAGGTCCCTCCTGGTGCCAGGCTGCCCTCCCTGCTCTGGTAGGGATTGGAGCTGGTGATCTAACTGTCCTCCCTGTATCCCATGGCAGGCACTGCCCAAGGCCACAGAGGCCTAGGTCCCTGTGCAGATCCCAGGGACCTTTCCATCCCAGTGCAATCTCCTCACTGTCTGTTTTTTCAATGTCCTCTGCAATTTTAGGCCTCCCAATGGAGGGATTCCATTGGATGTTCACTCTGTTTCTCAGAAGATCAGCTAGGTGTTCCAGCTGGGCACAGGAAGAACTGGGCTCCGCTCTCACTTACCTTGCTGCCATCTTCAAGAACCCTTTTAGTTTGATGTAGCCCCATTTGTTTATTCTTAACTTGTTTCTCTTGCCTGAGGAGATACATTGGCTAAAATATTGCTACAGGAAATGTCTGAGATTTTGTTGCCTATGTTTTCTTTTAGGGTTTTATGATTTTGCAACTTACATATAATTCTTTTCACTATTTTGAGTTTATTCTTGTGTATGGTGCAATTTGGTGGTCTAATTTCATTTTTTTTGCATGTACCGGTTCAATTTTCCTGACACCAATTTTTAAGACTGCTTTTATTCCATTATGTGCTCCTCTAAACACCAATTATTGAAGAGACTGTTTTTACTCCAATGTATTTCATTCTATTAATTTACCATAAAGGTGTGGGTTGATTTCTGGGTCCTCTGTTCTGTTCCATTGATCTGTATGCCTGTTCTTGTGTCAGTACCTGGCTCTTCTGATTACAGTAGCTTTGTAGTACAGTTTGATTTCTGGTATTGTCATCTATCCAACTTTGTTCTTACTCAAGATTGCTGAGTCAGTTTGGGATTTTTTTTTTGTTCCACATAAATTTTTTGGAATATTTGTTTTAGATCTATGAAATATGCCATTGCTATTTTAATGTGAATTTCATGGAATCTATAGATTCCTTTATAGAGTATGGACAGTTTAATGTAATTTCTTCCAATCCATGAACATGGTATATCTTCAAAATATTTGCATTTTCATCAATTTCTTTCATCAATGTCCTATAGTTTTCCAATTATAGGTCTTTTACCTCCTTGGTTAAGTTTATTCCTAAGTACCTTATTTTGTTGTTGTTATAGTAGTAAATGGGGTTTTTTTCTTAGTTTTTCTTTCTGATAGTTCATTATTGTTATATATAAATGCCACTGACATCTGGATATTGATCTTGTATTCTGCTACTTTGCTGAATTCATTTATTAGATCTAGTAGTTGTTTGGTGGAATCTTTAGGGTTTTCTCTGTACAATATGATACCATCTGTGAACGAGGGGAAAAAAACTACTGGAGTAATTTAGATGAAGATGCAGTAGGGACAAATTGGAATCCTAATAGGGGATGGTGTGAAAAGATGTATGTCACTTGAAAAATACAGCCTACAGATGGTATGGTAGGAGGTAACTTGAAAAATACAGGCTACAGATAGAAAATATAGCCTATATGTAGTTGAAAAAATATATGACAAATAACTTTCACGATATGAAAGATGTTAAACCTAGATTACAAAAAAGGTTATTTTATAATAAAATTAGGGAACTAGGGTACTAACATTTAGTTTGGGATAAGTAGTTTGCATTTGAATACAAACTTTTAGTTTGGGATTATATACCATATACTAATTGGCATGTCTGCTCAGCTCACATTGTCTTCTGTAACCTGCCCCTGTCACTCCCATACTCAACAAAAGTTTACAGAGGTGGAATCTTGAGTCATATTGTAATTTGATGGTATTCCTATAGCCATTGTTTTTTTTATTGAACTAGAGATCAGCCTCCAGAATTTAAAACTGGGACCAAGAGGGTGAAATGTCTTTGTGGCTTGGACACTTAAAATATGAATTTGAGAACTGAAAGGTTCTTTTTACCTACTAACTTTTTGGACTAGTAGTGTTGCTTGAATGTTGCTACCTAGAAAGAAGAATGAAAAGAATATGCAAAGACAAAGAGATCCCCAGATAGGGACACTACTCTCCTCTCTCACACTTGAAGTGTGGCTACATTATTTTCCCAGAGTTCTTATAATTAAGTCCTTCTTTTTAGCTCAAGCTAGCTCAAGCTGTTTTTTGGTATTTATACGTAGGAATTTATTGCCAAATGTAATTGACTTTAGATTTGTAAAATTTGAGGTTCAGGTAGGATTTCTAGATGGGACTATTTAGTATCTACATCAAATGTGGGTCTATAGATTACTTTTATGCTTTGGCTAGTACATGGAATGAGAGTGATTGATTGATTTTAGTGGAGAGAGGAGGTTCTTTATTGAGAACAACTTTATATGTTTACATTACTGCTTACTGATTCTTTTATTCTACATTTTTTGTCATTGTACTGTTTTGAGATTTAGACATGAATGAAATTATGTCTATGAAATTTTAGATATGAAATTATATTGTATAAAACTAATATTTCTTTTAAAAAAATTTTGTTGTTATTCAATTACAGTTGTCTGCATTTTCTCCCCATCCCTCCACCCCACCCCAGCTGAACCCACTTCCCTCTCCCACCTTCACCCTCCCCCTTGATATTGTCCATGTGTTCTTTATAGTAGTTCCTGTAAACCCCTCTCCCCACTGTCTATTCCACACTCCCCTCTGGCTATTGATAGATTGTTCTTAACTTCAATGTCTCTGGTTATATTTTGTTTGCTTTTTTCTCTTGTTGATTATGTTCCAATTAAAGGTGAGATCAAAAAAGGCATCCCAATTGGAAAGGAGAAAATGAAACTGTCACTGTTTGCAAATGACATGATAGTGTGTGTGGAAAATCCTATAGACTCCACCAAAAAACTACACGACCTAATAAATGAATTTGGCAAAACAGCTGGATACAAAGTCAATACTCAGAAATCAAAGACATTCTTGCACACCAACAATGAAACATCAGAAGCAGAAATCAGGGGAAAAATGACATTTGATATAGCAACAAGAAAAATAAAGTACCTAGGAATAAACCTAACCAAGGAGGTAAAAGACCTGTACTCAGAAAACTACACAACACTGAAGAAAGAAATTAAGGAAGACACAAACAAATGGAAGCATGTATCATGCTCTTGGATTGGAAGAATTAACATCACCAAAATGGCCATACTACCCAAAGCGATTGATATATTCAATGCAATCCCTATTAAAGTACCCATGACATGTTTAACAGATATAGAACAAACACTTCAGAAATTTATATGGAACCATAAACTATCCCGAATTGCTGCAGCAATTTTGAGAAAGAAGAACAAAGCAGGAGGGATCACAATACCTGATATCCAACTGTATTACAAGGCCACTGTCATCAAAACAGCCTGGTACTGGCATAAAAACAGGCACATAGACCAATGGAACAGAACAGAGAGCCTAGAAATAAACTGAAGTCTTTATGGTCAATTAATATTTGACAAAGGAGGTATAAAACTAATATTTCCTTTTTTCTTCTATTTATTATGTTCCAGTTAAAGGTGAGAACATGTGGTATTTGTCCCTCACCGTCTGGATTATTTCACATAGCATAATGCTCTCCAGTTCCATCCATGCTTTTGCAAAGGGTATAAGCTCCTTCTTTCTCTCTGCTGTGTAGAATTCCATTATGTAAATATACCATAGTTTTTGGATCCACTCTTTTGCTGACGGGCAGGGGGGAGTGGGGAGGGGACAGTGAGGAGAGGGGATTACAGGAACTACTATAAAGGACACATGGACAAAATCAAGGGGGAGGGTGGAGGTGGGGGAGGGAGGGGGTTCAGTTGGGGTGGGGTGGTGGGATGGGGAGAAAACGCACACAACTGTAGTTGAATAACAATAAAAAATTAAAATTATAAATAAAAACACCCTAATATTTCAATTCCCTTTCAAGTTGTGTTTCTAAGTATTTACAGAAAGTAATGTTCTGTTCCATTATTTATTTCTTCTTTTATTGGATTTTTTTCTGTGTGTTTGAGTGAGAGAAGTTCTGAAGAAAGATTAATCTTTTCTGATGTCTTTGGACAACAATAAAAGACTAAGATAACTCTTTTGTGAGCCAAACAGAGTCAATGAGCCAGGTGAGGTGTGACATAGGACAAGGTTTAAAGAGCATGTTGTATGTGTTTTGTTATATAATGGATGGCGAGAGTAGATTAATCAACATGATTAATTAATTACATTATACATACACACATAAATAATATGGCCATGTGCCATCCTTCCTTTGTATCTAAAATGTTTTCTATATAAAGCAATGGTGTTTTCTATTTCTAGAAAGTTTGATACATAATATGTTCCCATTAGACTCTAACTCACTTGGTTACTTTTTAAAATAAAATTTTTCTTTTAAGTTTGCAGAAAAATTGAGGAGATGGTACAAAATTTTTGTATACGTAACCCGCTCCCTCCCCAAACATGCTCAGTTTCTCCTATTATTGATGTACAGTGTAACAATGGTAACTTATCACAATATATAAACTAATATTGATATATTATCATTGACTAAAGTCCAGACATCATTCATATTACCTTAGCTTTTGCCTAATGTCTTTTTCTTAGATGACACATCAGGGTAACATTAAATTTATTATGTCTTCTTAGGTTCCTGTTGGCTGAATGGCTCTGATTTCCTCTTCTTATGTTTAAAGTTTTTTATAATTATAATTTAATCTTTTTTTTTATTGTTGTTGAAGTACAATTATCTCCATTTTCATCCCATCACAGGCCCCTGCCCAACCCATCCTTACCTCCCACCATCAAACATATCCCCTTTGGCTTTGTCCACGTGTCTGTTATACATGCTCCTTGATGGCCCTTCTCCTACTTTCCCCCATTATCCTTCTCTCTCCTCCCCACTGGCTACTATCAATTTGTTCTTTATTTCAATATCTCTGGTTGTGTTTTGCTTCCTTGATCCTTTTCTTGATTAGGTTCCACTTATAGGTGAGATCATCTGGTATTTGTCTTTCACTGCCTGGCTTATTTTGCTTAGCACGATGCTCTCCAGTTCCATGCATGCAATCACAAATTAAAGGAGCTCCTTCTTTCTTTCTGCTGCATGGCATTCCATTATGTCAATGTACCATAGTTTTTGATCCACTCATTTACTAGTGGACATTTGGATTGCTTGCAGCATTTGGCTATTGTAAATTATGCTGCTATAAACATTGGGGTGCATAGATGCTTTTGAATTGGTGTTTCAGGATTCTTAGGGTATAATCTCAGCAGTGGTATTTCTGAGTGAAAAGGTAGTTAAACTTTTAGTTTTCAGAGGATATTCCAACTGCTCTCCACAGTGGCTGCACCAGTCTGCAGTCCCAGCAACAGTGTACTAAGGTTCCCTTTTCTCCACAATCTCACCAGCACTTCCTGTTTGTTGATTTGTTTATGATGGCCTGTGTGTAGTGGTATCTCTATGTGGTTTTCATTTGCATCTCTCTGATGCCTAGTGATGTTGAGCATGCTTTCATATGTCTCTGGGTATTCTGTATGTACTCATTGGAGAAGTGTCTGTTCAGTTCCTGTGCCCAATATTTAATTGGGTTGATTGTCTTCCTAGAATGGAGTAGTGTGAGTTCTTTATATATTTTGGTGATCAAATCCTTGTCCGAGGTATCAAAGGCCAGTATATTTTCTTGTATGGTTCATTCCCTTACATTTCACTGCTGTTTTCTTTAGCAGTGCAGAAGGTTTTTATTTTGATGAGGTCCCACTTGTTTATTCATTCCTTTATGTCCCTGGCTCTAGGGGACATATTGATGAAAATATTGCTGGGTTGAATATCTGAGATTTTCCTGCCTAAGTTCTCTTCTTGGATTTCTATGGTGTCACAACTTATATTTAAGTCTTTTATCCATCGTCAGTTTCTTTTTGTGTATCGTGTAAGTTGGTGCTCAAGTTTCATTTTCTTGAACTTACCTGTCCAAATCTCCCTCCACCATTTGTTGAAGAGGCTATTTTTACTACATTTTAGGCTTTTTCGCCCTTTGTCAAATATTAATTTACCATAGAGAATTGGGTTTATTTCTGGGCTCTCTAGTCTGTCCCATTAGAGTATGTGCCTTTTCTTATGCTAGTACCAGACTGTTTTGATTACTGTGGCCTTGTAATATAGTTTTATATCAGATATTGTGATACCTCCTATTTTGTTCTTCTTTCTCAAAATTGCTGTAGCTATTCAGGGTCATTTATGATTCCATATAAATTTTTGAAATGTTTGCTCTGTATTTTTGAAATATATCCCTGGTATTTCAATAGGGATTAAATTGAATCTATGGAGAACCAAGATGGTGGCATAGGTAGACATACTGCCCCTCCTCGCACAACCAGAACTGACAGAAAATCAAACGGCAAGGAAGTCTGACACCAAGTAGATAAAAAAGAAACATACTTCCAGACCCGTAGGAGGGGCGGAGATGGGCAGCCGGGGTGGAGAGTACTCGTGTGGCTGTGGTGGGACCAAGACTGGCAGAGTGTGGGACGAACAGGGCAGGCAGTCTGACCACTAGCAGACCCTACAGCCCCACATTCGCGCACAGGTAAACCGAGAGGGCTGGACTCAGAGTGGTGGAGGAAGGGGCAGGCAGAGCAGCGGGTAGTACCCCGAGGCCCCACACTCATGCACAGATAAACTGGGACAAACAGTGGGGAGCAAAGTAGACCGAGTAACCCAGGGCTCCAGCGCAGGGAAATAAAGCCTCAGACCTCTGATTGAAAGCGCCCGTGGGGGTTGGGGCAGCAGCAGGAGAGACTCCCAGCCTCACAGGAGAGGTCATTGGAGAGACCCACAGGGGCCTAGAGTGTGCACAAGCCCACCCACTCAGGGAACAGCACCAGAGGGGCCCAATTTGGCTGTGGGTAGCGGAGGGAGTGACTGGAATCTGGTGGAGAGTGAAGCAGGTGCCATTTCTCCCTCTCGGCCCCTCCCCCACATACAGCCTCACAGCACAGCCATCAGGGTTACCCCGCCCCGGGAACACCTAAGGCTCTGCCCCTTTAAGTAACAGACGAGCCATGACCAAAAAAAAAAAAATAAAAAAAAAAGGCCCAAATCACAGAACACTTCAAAGCTGCAGAAAAAATACAACTTAAGCGAGGAAGAGATAGCCAACCTATCAGATGCACAGTTCAAAACACTGTTTATTAAGACGCTCACAGAATTGGTTGAATTTGTTTGAAAACTAGGTGAAAAAATGAAGCCTATGCTAAGAGAAACAAAGGAAAATGTACAGGGAACCAATAGTGATGCGAAAGAAACTGGGACTCAAATCAATGGTGTGACACGAAGGAAGAAAGAAACATCCAAGCAGAAAAGAATGAAGAAACAAGAATTCGAAAAAATGAGGAGAGGCTTAGGAACCTCCAGGACATCTTGAAACGTTCCAACATCCAAATTATAGGGGTGCCAGAAGGAGAGGAGGAAGAACAAAAAATTGAAAACTTATTTGAACAAATAATGAAGGAGAACTTCCCCAGTCTGGCAAAGGAAATAGACTTCCAGGAAGTCCAGGAAGCTCTCAGAGAGTCCCAAAGAAGCTGGACCCAAGGAGGAACACACCAAGGCACATCATAATTACATTCCCCAAGATGAAACAGAAGGAGAGAATCTTAGAAGCAGCAAGAGAAAAGGACACAGTTACCTACAAAGGGGTTCCCATAAGATTGTCAGCTGATTTCTCCAAAGAGACCTTACAGTCAAGAAGGGACTGGCAAGAAGTATTCCAAGTCATGAAAGGCAAGGGACTACATCCAAGATTACTGTATTCAGCAGAGCTATCATTTAGAATGGAAGGGCAGATAAAGTGCTTCTCAGATAAGGTCAAGTTCAAGGAGTTCATCATCACCAAGCCCTTATTATATGAAATGTTAGGGAGTTACCTAAGAAAAAGTAGATAAAAAATATGAACAGTAAAAATGACAGCAAACTCACAGTTATTAACAACCACACCTAAAACAAAAACAAAAGAAAACTAAGCAAACAACTAGAACAGAAACAGAACCACAGAAATGGAGATCACATGGAGGGTTATCAATAGGGGATTGGGAGGGGGAGATGGGGGGGAAGGTACAGAGAATACATAGCATAAATGATAGGTGGAAAATAGACAGGGGGAGGGTAAGAATAGTGTAGGAAATGTAGAAGCCAAAGAACTTATAAGTATGACCCATGGACATGAATTATAAGGGTGAATGTGTGAGGGAGGGGGTGGACGGGATAGAGTTGAGTGAAGGGAGGAAATGGGACAACTGTAATAGCATAATCAAAAAATTGAATCTATAAATTGCTTTGGATAGTATGGGCATTTTGATGATTTTAATTCTTCCAATCCATGAATATAGTACATGCTTCAACTTGTTTGTGTCTTCCTTAATTTCTTTCTTCAGTGTTGTGTAGTTTTCTGAGTACAGGTCTTTTACTTCCTCAGTTAGGTATATTCCTAGGTAATTTATTTTTCTGTTCCTACAGCAAATGGGATTTTTCCCCATGATTTCTATTTCTTATATATGATTGTTGGTATATAAAAATGCCTTCAATTTCTGAATATTGACTTTGTATCCTGCTGTTTTGCCAAATTCACTTATTAGGTTGAGCAGTTTTTTGGTGAAGTCTATAGGATTTTCTTTGTACACTATCATGTCATCTGCAAACAATAACAATTTTACTTCCTCTTTTCCAATTTGTATGCCTTTTATTTCTTCTTCTCTGATCACTGTGAATAGAGCTTCCAATACTATGTTTGAATTGAAGTGGTGAAAGCAGCCATCCTTATCTTGCTCCTGATTTTAGTGGGGACGTTTTTAGTTCTTGATCATCGACTATGATGTTTGCTGTAGGTTAATCATATATGGCCTTTATTATGTTGAGGTGTGCTCCCTCTACTCCCACTTTGCTGAGGGTTTTTTTTTTTATCATAAATGGGTGCTGTACCTTATCAAACATTTTTCCTCATCTATTGATATGATCATGTGATTTTTGTCATTCCTTTGTTTATGTGATGTATTATGTTTACCAATTTTTGAATACTGTACTATCCTTGCATCTCTGGGATGAGTCACACTCTATCATGGTGTGTGATATTTTTAGTTTATTGATAGATGCACTATGCCAGGGTTTTATTTTTTTTAAGTACTTTTGCATCTATATCCATCAGTGATATTTGCCTGTAGTTTTCATTCTTTGTTTTGCCTTTATCTGTTTTTGGGAATAGGACCATGCTGGCTTCATGTAAAAAGTTTGGGAGTCTTCCTGCTTTGATTTTTTGGAATTGAATATTAAGGATAGAGGTTAAATCTTCCTTAAATGCTTTGTAAAATTATCCTGTGAAACTGTCCAGTTTAGGGTTTTGTGGATGAGGAGATTTTGATTACTGCTTCAATTTCATCAACTGTTATCAGTCTGGTCAGGCTTTGTGCTTCTTCCTCACTCAGTTTTGGAAGATTATATTTTTCTAGAAATATGTCTATTGTGCCCAGGTTTTCAAATTTCTTGGCGTATAATTTTTGGTAGTAATTTCTCACAGTTGTTTGTATTTCTGTGGTTTCAGTTGTAATATCTCCTCTTTCTTTTCTGATTCTTTTTTTTTAAATTTGGGTCCTCTCTCTTTTTTTCTTGATGTGTTTGATTAAAGGCTTGTTGATTTTTTGATCTTTTTGATGAAACAGCTCTTGGGTTAATTGGTACTTTGAATTACTTTTTTAGTCCCTATGTCATTTGATTCTGCTTTGATCTTGGTTATTTCCTTCTTTCTAGTTGTTCTGGGCTTTGTTTGTTTTTGTTCCTCCTGTTCTTGAAGCTGTGGATTTAGGTTGTTTTTTTTTTTTGAAATGTTTCTATCTTTTTAGGTAGGCCTGTATTGTTATGAACTTCCCTGTTAGGACTGCCTTTGCTGTGTCCCATAAGTTTTGGACTATTGTGTGTTCATTTTCATTTGTTTCCAGAAACTTACTGATTTATTCCTGGATTTGATTATCAACTCATTCATTGTTTAATAGCATGCTATTCAATCTCCATGAATTTAAGTGTATTTGAGTTTTCCTTGAGGTTGGTGTCTAGTTTCAGGCCCTTACAATCAGAGAAAATGCTTGATGTGATTTCAATTTTCTTGAATATATTGAGGCTTGTTTTGTGTACTATCATATGGTCTATCTTTGAAAATATTCCATGTGCATTTGAAAAGAATGTGTATTTTGCTTCTTTGGGATGAAAAGTTTTATATATATATATATATATATATATACACACACACATATATATACATAAAAGTTATATGTATGTGTGTGTGTGTATACACATACACACATATGATCAATTAAGTCCTATTTTGTTTGGAAGTTCTATCCCTTGTGATACAGACTCTGTCCAGTGGGGTCCCTTTGGTGTGGATGTGATAAACAAATTCACACAGACTGCAGAAGTCCTGTGGAGAAAAAAGGATGGCATGGCCACTCTGAGTGAGGGACCACCCTAACCCTTGCCTGGTCAGGCTTTTATTGCTTTTCTGGGAGCATTATCTCAAGAAAGGTCTTCATTCATTACTGTCAGGCAGTAATGATCAAACAATAGATAACATTCAAAGAACTCTGAGGGCTTATTCTGAGTCAGGGTCAGTTAGCTAATGGGTCATAAAACTTTGGGAAACAAACTGATTTTATGCTTGGACCCTTATCATTTAAATTGAGGATATTAGCAAAGCAGGTTTCACAGGACTATATCCATTCTTTCCTAGGCCTGATTGCCCAGGGGAACTGCCTGTTCCTGCCCAGGGCTTCACCGCCATCCATGGAGGTTATAGCTTCTGAAGCTAGGAAGGGTGTTCCAAGCACCCTTGTTGACAGTGGAGTGGTAAAATTCCCTAGTATAAATGTGTTCTGTCTCTATCTTTCTTGAAGACCTCCAAGATTTTCCTTATGAATTTGGGCACTCCTCTGTTGGGTGCATATATGTGTATAATGTTTATGTCTTCTTGATGGATTCTTCCTTTGAGCATTTTGAAGTGTCCTTCTGTGTCTCTTTTTGTCGCTCAAATTTTGAAGTCTATTTTCATATGAATATTGCTACCCCAGCTTTTTTTTCCTGTGCATTTCCTTGGAATATTATTTTCTTCCAATACTTCACTTTCAGTCTGTGTAGGTCTTTTTTTCTAAGGTGGTTCTCTCTTAGGCAGCATATGTGCAGGTCATGTTTTCTTATCCATTCAGATACTCTATGTCTTTGACTGGAACATTTAAGCCTTTTACATTTAAGGTTATTATTGTAGGTACTTACTCATTGCCATTTTACTCCCTTCATGCCTATGTTCCTCTCTCTTTCACTTCCTTGTATTAAAGCAGTCCCTTTGGTATATCTTGCAGTGCTGGTTTGGTGGAGGTATATTCTTTTAGCCTTCTTTTGTTTGGGAAATCCCTTATTTTGCTTTCCATTTTATTTTATTTTTTTTTAAATTTTTATTGTTATTCAATTACAGTTGTATGCCTTTTCTCCCCATCCCTCCACCCGATCCCAGCTGAACCCACCTGCTTCTCCCACCTCCACCCTCCCCCTTGATTTTGTCCATGTGTCCTATATAGTAGTTCCTCTAATCCCCTCTTCCCACTGTCTCCACCCCACTCCCCCATGGCTATTGTTAGATTGTTCTTAACTTCAATGTCTCTGACTATATTTTGTTTTTTTTTTCTTCTATTGATTATGTTCCAGTTAAAGGTGAGATCATATGGTATTTGTCCCTCACCGCCTGGCTTATTTCACTTAGCATAGTGCTCTCCAGTTCCATCAATGCTGTTGCAAAGGGTAGAAGCTCCTTCTTTCTCTCTGCTGCATAGAATTCCATTGTGTAAATATACCATAGTTTTTGGATCCACTCGTTTGCTGATGGGCACTTAGGTTGCTTTCAGTACTTGGCTATTGTAAACTGTGCTGCTATGAACATTGGGGTACACAGGTTCTTTTGGATTGGTGTTTCAGGGTTCATAGGGTATAATCCCAGCAACATAATTGCTGGGTCAAAGGGAAGTTCCACTTTTAGTTTTCTGAGGAAATTCCATACTGTTTCCCACAGTGACCTCACCAGTGTGCATTCCCACCAACAGTGCACTAGGGTAACATTTTCTCCGCATCCTCTCCAACATTTGTTTGTGGATTTGTTTATGTTGGCCACTCTGACTGGTGTGAGATGGTAGCTCATTGTGGTTTTAATTTGCATCTCGCTGATGGCTAGTGATGCTGAGCATCTTTTCATATGTCTCTGGGCCTTTGTATGTCTGCCTTGGAGAAGTGTCTGTTCAAGTCCTTTGCCCATTTTTTAATTGGGTTGTTTGTCTTCCTGGAGTGGAGTCGTGTGAGATCTTTATATATTTTGGAGATCAGGCCCTTGTCTGAGGTATCATTAGCAAATATGTTTTCCCATACTGTTGGTTCTCTTTGTAATTTGGTGCTGTTTTCTTAGCCATGCAGAAGCTTTTTATTTTGATGAGGTCCCGTTTGTTTATTCTTTCCTTTATGTCCCTTGCTTTAGGGGACATGTCTGTGAGGATGTTGCTGCATGGAATGTCTGAGATTTTCCTACCAATGTTTTCCTCGAGGACTTTTATGATGTTACGACTTATATTTAAGTCTTTTATCAATCTTGAGTTTATTTTTTTGTATGGCGAGTGTTGGTGATCGAGTTTCATTTTTTTGCACGTAGCTGTCCAGATCTCCCAAAACCATCTGTTGACGAGTTTGTTTTTGCTCCTTTTTATGCTCCTGCCTCCTTTGTCGAATATTAATTGACCGTGAAGACTTGAGCCTATCTCTGGGTTCTCTGTTCTGTTCCATTGGTCTATGTGCCTGTTTTTATGACAGTACCAGGCTGTTTTGATGACAGTGGCCTTGTAATACAGTTTGATATCAGGTATTGTGATCCCTCCTGCTTTGTTCTTCTTTCTCAGAATTGCTGCAGCTATTCGGAGTTGTTTATGGTTCCATATAAATTTCTGAAATGATTGTTCTGTATCTGTGAAATATATCATGGGTGCTCTAATAGGTATTGCATTGAATCTATAAATTGCTTTGGGTAGTATGGCCCAAAGTATATTATGGTGATGTTAATTCTTCCAAGCCATGAGCATGGTGCATGCTTCCATTTGTTTGTGTCTTCCTTAATTTCTTTCTTCAGTGTTCTGTAGTTTTCTGAGTACAGGTCTTTTACCTCGTTGGTTAGGTTGATTCCGAGGTACTTTATTTTTCTTGTTGCTATATCCAATGGGATTTTTTTCCTGACTTCTGTTTCTGCAGTGTCATTGTTGGTGTACAGGAATGCCTTTGATTTCTGAATATTCACTTTGTATCCAGCTGTTTTGCCAAATTCATTTATTAGGTCGAGTAGTTTTTTGGTGGAGTGTAGAGGGTTTTCCATGTACACTATCATGTCATCTGCAAACATTGACAGTTTCATTTCCTCCTTTCCAATTTGGATGCCTTTTATTTTTTTTCTTGTCTGATTGCTGTGGGTAGGACTTCCAATAGTATGTTGAATAGGAGTGGTGAGAGAGGGCATCCTTGTCTTGTTCCTGATCTTAGTGGGAAAGCTCTAAGTTTTTGTCCATTGAGTATGATGTTGGCTGTAGGTCTCTCATATATGGCCTTTATTATGTTGAGGAATGCTCCCTTTATTCCCACACTGCGGAGTGTTTTTATTAGAAATGGGTGCTGTATCTTATCAAATGCTTTTTCCACATGTATTGATAAGATCATGTGATTTTTGTCTTTGCTGTTGTTGATGTAATGTATTATGTTTATTGATTTGTGAAAATTTTACCATCCTTGCATCCCTGGGATGAATCCCACTTGGTCATACTGTATGATCTTTTTAATGTATTGCTGGATGCGGTTTGCTAATATTTTGTTGAGAATTTTAGCGTCTATATTCGTCAGCGATATTGGCCTGAAGTTTTCTTTCTTCATTGTGTCTTTATCTTGTTTTGGGATTAGGATGATCCTGGCTTCATAAGAAGAGTTTGGGTGTCTTCCATCCGTTTGGATTTTTTTGAATTGTCTGTGAAGGATCGGGGTTAGCTTTTCCTTAAATGCTTTGTAGAATTCTCCTGTGAAACCATCTGGTCCAGGGCTTTTGTGTGTTGGGAGTTTTTTGATGACTGATTCAATTTCATCTGCTGTTATTGGTCTGTTCAGGCTTTTTGCTTCTTCTTCAATCAATTTTGGAACATTATATTTTTCTAGAAATGTGTCCATTTCACCTAGGTTTTCAAATTTCTTGGCATACAGTTCTTCGTAGTAATTTCTTACAATTCTTTGCATTTCTATGGTACCAGTTGTAATCTCTCCTCTTTCATTTCTAATCATGTTTATTTGGATTCTCTTTCTTTTTTCTTGATGAGCCTACTTATAGGCTTGTCGATTTTGTTTATCTTTTCAAAGAACCAGCTCCTGGAGTCCTTGATCCTTAGAGTTGTGCTTTTAGTCTCTATGTCATTTAACTCTGCTCTGATCTTGGTTATTTCCTTCCTTCTGCTTGCTCTGGGCTGTCCTTGTTGTTGTTCCTCGAGTTCTTGTAGTTGTAGGGTTAGGTTGTTTGTTGGAAATGTTTCTATCTTTTTAAGGTAGGCCTGTATTGCAATGAATTTCCCTCTCAGGACTGCCTTTGCTGTGTCCCATAGGTTTTGGGTTGTTGTGAGCTCATTTTCATTTGTTTCCAGAAAGTTTTTGATTTCATCCCTAATCTCCTTCTTGACCCATTCATTGTTTAATAGCATGCCACTCAGTCTCCATGATTTTGAGTGTTTTGGGTTTTTTCCTTTGGGGTTGGTTTCTAGTTTCAGTCCCTTGTGGTCAGAGAAAATGCTTGGTATGATTTCAATTTTCTTGAAGTTGTTGAGGCTTGCTTGTGTCCTGTCATATGGTCTATCTTTGAAAAAGTTCCATGTAGACTTGAAAAGAATGTGTATTTTGCTTCTTTGGGATGAAAATCTCTATGTATATCAGTGAAGTCAATTTCCTCTAGGGTATTGTTAAGTGACACAATATCCTTCTGTATATTTTGTTTGGAAGACCTGTCCATTTTTGATAGTGGGGTGTTAAAGTCCCTACTATAATGGTGTTGCTGTCAATATCTTTCTTGAAGTCCTCCAAGATTTTCTTTATGTATTTGGGTGCTCCTATGTTGGGTGCATGTATATTTACAATGTTTATGTCTTCTTGGTGGATTCTTCCTTTGAGTATTATGAAGTGACCTTCTGGGTCTCTCTTTATGGCCGTTCTTTGGAAGTCTATTTTGTGTGATTTGAGTATTGCTACCCCTGCTTTTTTTCCCTGTCCATTTGCTTGGACAATTTGTTTCCAGCCCTTCACTTTCAGTCTGTGTAAGTCTTTTGTCCTGAAATGAGTCTCTTGTAGGCAGCATATGTGTGGGTCATGTTTTCTTATCCATTCAGCTATTCTATGTCTTTTGATTGGAGCATTTAATCCATTTACGTTTAAGGTTATTATCGATAGGTAGTTATTCATTGACATTTTTTCCTACCTGTGTTCCTCTGTCTTTCTCTTTTCCTTCCTTTCCTTAAAGCAGTCCCTTTAGCATCTCTTGCAGAGCTGGTTTGGTGGAAGCGTATTCTTTTAGACTTCTTTTGTGTGGGAAACTCTTTATTTTGCCTTCTATCTTGATTGAGAGCCTTGCTGGATAAAGTAGTCTTGGTTGCAGGCATCTGGTTCTCATTACTTGCAATATTTTTTGCCATTTTCTGCTGGCTTGGAGCGTTTCCATTGAGAAGGCAGTTGCTAACCTTATTGGGGCTCCCTTGCATGTTACTTCCTTTTTCTCCCTTGCTGCCTTTAAGATCCTCTGTCTTGGAATTTTGCCATTTTAATCATGATGTGTCTTGCAGTGGGCCTCTTTGTGTTCCTCTTGCTTCGGACTCTCTGTGATTCCTGGATTTGGGTGACTTTTTCTCTCCTCAGATTAGGGAAATTTTCCATCATTACTTTTTCAAACATGTTTTCTTTTATTTATTTATTTATTTATTTATTTTTTTCTTTTTTTTCTTTTTTTTTATTGTTATTCAATTACAGTTGTATGCCTTTTCTCCCCATCCCTCCATCCCACCACAGGTGAACCCACCTCCCTCCCCCCTCTCCACCCTTCCCCTTGGTTTTGTCCATGTGTCCTTTATAGTAGTTCCTGTAATCCCCTCTACCCACTGTCCCCGCCCCCACCCCCCACCCCCGCCCTGGCTATTGTTAGATTGTTCTTAACTTCAATGTCTCTGGTTGTATTTTGTCTAGCAGGTTTTCTATCCCTTGCTCTTCTTCTTCTCCTGGTGGTATGCCTATTATATGGATATTGTTACGTTTCATGTTGTCCTGCATTTCCCTTATTGCCTCTTCATTCTTTCTGAGCCTCTTTTCCTTTTCTTGCTTTTTCTGGGTGTTTTTTTCTACTTTGTCCTCCAGCTCGCTGATCCGATCCTCTGCTTCATCAAGTCTGCTTTTTATTCCTTCTACTGTGTTCTTCAATTCAGAAATTTTATTCTTCATTTTCTCTTGGCCCTTGTTGATAGTTTCTATTTCCTTTTTCATGTTGATATAGTTTGCAGTGAGTCATTGTAGTTTCCCCGTCGTTTCTGGTAGTTCTCTTTGAGCTCAGAGAGCTCAGTGAGCTTCCTGATAACCATTGCTTTGAACTCAGTATCTGATACTTGAGTTGCCTGTTTTTCAGTTAACATTCTTTTTGTGGCTTCCTCCTTTCCTTTCATTTGGAGATTGTTTTTTTGTCTTCCCATTGTTTGTGAGACTCTTCTTGTTAGCCTCTACTTCTGAAATTGATCTATTCTGACTCCCTGGGTTCATGGTATGAACTTCTATGGTAGAATGCCAGTGGGATTCAGTGGTGCTGTCTCCTTAATCTCCTGTGCTCACTGGTCTTGAGCTGACATTTATGGGTGTAACTTGGGCTAACTCTGGTCTTTTTAGCACTCCAGGTTTTCTTGTCTCACCTGTGGGAAAAAGAGGAAGGGGGGCAAAAAAAAAAGAAGGTAAGGAGGGAAAAAGGGAATAGAAAAGGAAAGGAAGGAAAGGAGAAGGAGTAAAGAAAGATCGTAGGCAAGATAAGAAGGAATTTTAACAAAAATTAAAACAACAGAATAAATAAAAGAAGGTAGGAAGAAGGAATAAAAAAGGTAAAGGATGGAAGGAAGAAGGAATAAAAAAAGAAAGAAGGTCAGAAAGGAAGAAGGAATTCAGGGGAAAAGGAGGAAAGGAAAAAAAGAAAAAGTCTTCTGCTGGCTTTAAACCTGTCAGGTTAGTTCTGCTGGTCTTCCTGTCTGTGGAATGGGAGGGGGTGGTTGGAAAGATTGGTTTCACTTTTCTCCCCTCCTGAACCACACTCTTCACTGTTGTTCAGCCTTCAGTCCATTTCTTCCGGGTCCTTCTGCTCCCCACTAGGCCTTTAGTTCACCAGCTGTGCTGTCCTTGATTTGCACCAATTAGGGGCAACTTACATTCCACCTTCTTGGTCTTTGCTGTCTTAGATGCTAGGGGCTCTCGGTGCTGCTATTGGATAGTTCAGCCCCCTACTGGGTCCAGTCTTTCCAGGGAATGCAGTCTCCTGTAGCCCTGCAGCTCCCCTCTGCTGGGCGTTCCTCCCTCCTCCTAGAGGGCCAGTAGTCCCTGCAGGGTTCTGTGTGTAGGGGCTTGGTAAGTGTTTTTCAGAACAGGTGCTTTTGGGTGTGGTTGCCTACAGGCAGCCAGGCCCTTGATCAGGTTTTGTGGTGGATCTTGGCTTTGGGCCTGGGTTGGCTGCTGATCCCCTGCTTTGGGTCTGTTAGCTGGGGCAGCCAGCCACTGATCAGGTTGCGCTCCCACCCGAGGTTTCAGCTGTGGGCGCCCATCAGGGGTTTTAGATGTGCACGCCCACCCAGGTGCTTTTTGTCTGTGTGCCCAGGCAGCTGGGCCACTTATCAGGCCTGCGCCCAACCGGAGTTTCAGGTGTGGGCCCCAGGCCACCGATTGGGGTATGCGCCCACTGGGGCACTTTTGGTCTGGTGCCCTGGCAGCCAGGCCGCTTATCAGGTGCGGGCTCACCCGGAGTTTCAGTTGTGGGCCCCCAGTCTGCTAATCTGGGTGTGCACCAGCCGGGCTTCAGGTGAGCACTGGGGCTGCTTTTCTGAGTTCACAGTCCAGTGGCTGAGGGGGGAGGGTCGCCAGAGGCCGTGGCTGCTATGGAGAGTTCTCTAACTAGCTGCTGGGTGCCTCTATTTTCTTTTCCTTTTTGAGAAATTCTTCCTATTCAAGTGCCCCTGGTCCAAACAAGCACCTGGCTGCTCACATAGCCCAGCCTGGGTTTCTCCCAAGAATCCTGCAGCAGACCCTGCGCCCCTGCCGGGGCTTCAGCCTCCCTGGTCCCGGTGCTCGTCCCAGGGACCTTATTGTCCTTGAGCACTCTTCTTACCGTCTGATCTTTCAATGTCCTCTATCTTTGGTCTCTGATCTTCATATATGCTGGAATATTGTTGGCTGTTTGCTCTGCTCCCCATATCAGCTAGGTATTTCACTGGCATTGAGGGTAAGTGGACTCCGCTCCCACCTATCTCGCCGCCATCTTCTCACCCATCGGCTATTTTCTTTTGATTAAAAAAAAATTTCCATCTAGCTTCTTTGAAGCCTAGCTCCAGTTTAGTCCTTGTTCCTTCAATCTTTTCTTCATCACCGGTTTCTTTCATTTCCTTCATTTACTATTCCTCATTAAATTATAAATATCAAATATCTTTATTTTAGAGATTTACTCCTATATGGACATGTATATTAGCTAATAACTTAAATTTTGGTTCAAATATACATAATATGAAATTTAACTTTTTAAGGGTTGGGTGAGCAATGGGGAAAAAAAGCAGGAAAACTATAACTGAACATTAATAAATAAAAAAATTTTAAAAGAATTGGCTCAGTAACATTAAATTTTTTTAAATTTTTGTACAACCATTTTCAGAACTTTTTTTCATTTTGCCAAACTGAAATTCTGTACCCATTAAACAGTAAATAATTCTTCCTTTCTTCCCCTCACAGCCCCTGGCAACCACCATTCCATTTTATGTTTGTTTGGATTTGAATAATCTAGGTATCTCATATAAGTGGAGTCGTATAATATTTGTCATTTTATGGTTACTTTATTTTACTTAGAATTAATGATTTAAAGGTTCATTTGTTTTTAGCTTTCTCAGAAATTATTCCTCTTTAAGGCTGAATATCCATCCCCTTGTATGCCTGTATCACATTTTACTTATCCATTCATCTGTTGATGGACATAAACATATAAATTGGAATTGTACTTTTCATTTATGGAATTTATTATAATTAAATTATCAAAGAACTGTTCTTATAAGGTACCTGGTAAGACATGAAGTTAAGGTGGTTATATGTTATTTGTTCAAGAGGGAATTTACTCACAGGTGAGTTAATATTAGGACACATTTATTTGAATAGAATGTAGGCAGATAAAAAATCAGATTAGAAATTCAAATTGAGTACAAAAATAGTCACACTTTGAAAACTACTATTTGTTTGCATGCAAGCTACCTTTTTGTCAACAGAAAGACAACATATATCAGAATATATTATTTTAAACAAAGCATAGCAGGTGAGATAAGCCAAATCCTTTTTACTGAGGCTGTGATCCTAGAGCTACTGCTTCTGATGTTCTTAAAGCTGTTGTTTCTTCAGTGTACTTTGTTATTGCCACTACTCACTCTGATGATGACTAAAATCTATACCTTTCATGGGCTTCCAAGTAGAAAATCAACTTCAGATTTCCAAAGTATCTATGGAAGACACAAATTCTGTGTTTGTAAGTCACTCATTTTTGGTGCTGTGACTCTGTGGCACTATTATGCCTTCAAAGAAAGAAGTTAAAAATAACATATGTAGGACTACTCAGGGACTCCGTGTTATGTGTGTGAGTGTGCATGTGGGTTTATGTGTGTGTTTATATCCTAGTATTTGTTCCTTTGTTTCCATTGCTTACAAATTAGTACCACTAATTATGGGTCAAATATGTATTTTAAAGGAACCATGATCAGCAACTGAGAAGAAAACACTTCTCCCACCACCCCCTTTTTTTTGGTGAAATCAAACAAATGATTAATCATTGTGTAAGAACAACACTAGGTCATAATGTCTCCATCCTCATTTGTTGAGATAAAATTGATGTGTAACTCTTTACCTGCATTTTAACTACTGGTCATAAAATTTTTATTTTCCTGGGGATAGCTGAGCATTCTATAAAGATATTTTCTTTGTTTCAATTCTTGAAGCCATGTCATTTGCAACTGGATATTCTAGGAAAATAAACTAATAATACATATAGTTTATGTACCAGTTTCTGAGAAGTTACTGATAAAGAGTTTGTTATGATTTAGGGTACATTTAGGGGTATAACAAGAGAATAGTATATAGTTGTAAATAAATGTAAATTGTTTAGAAGGTAGTCATATTGTTATTTAAAATTAGAACAAAAAGAAAAACAATTATTTGTAATAAAAATAACTTAGAAAAGGAAAGTATTTTACATTTTTATTGAAAATTAAAGATGCTTAGTGATAAAGTAAAAGTGATAGTTAAGAATCTCCTGGTCATGGAGGGAAGATGGCAGAGGAGTGAATGGAAGTCACACTGACCTTCTTCCAGGACCAATCTGGAATTACAACTCATTTGTGGAGAAACAACCCTGAACAAACAACTGAGCAATAGCCAGAGAGAAGCATATAACTTAGGACATACAGAACCAGCTTTAGCACAACCAGTCTGGTAAGGAGTGCGGTGGAGACTCCAGAGAGCTGGCTGGGTGCCCATGGGTAGCAGCACTGGTTGGATAATTAAGTGGCCAGTTGGATCCCTCGGAGACGATTGGGGTCTAAACCCTAAGCTAAGATTCCTGGCCTAGAGCACCAAAGCCCCCAAAGTACACAGATAACAACCAGTGGAAAAAGCAGCAGTGTTGCTCTCTGCCAGAGACAGATGGTTGGAGATGCAAGGGCTATTTAAAGGGCCAAGACACAAATTTTCATTTGCAGCCACTTACCTGGTACTCAGGCAAAGGCAAGGACAGAGCAGGGTGGAGGAGACACTTGAGGGATGAATGGGTACCGAGGCTTTGGGGAGAGAACTGAGAAAGTAGCCCCTGGGATCCAGTACTGAGCAAATCCCCATATGCACAATCATCCTGCTCAGGCAGAGTACTCCCCTCTGAGAAGCAGCTACCTGACTGGAAACAATAGCCCCCACCAAAGGAGAGATTCTGCCTCACCCTATGGTGCTTAAACCTGACCACTGAGTGTAGAGGGGCCATATCAACAATTGAAGGAGATAGCCAGTGACAGCAGATCACTGAAAGTATTGAACAGGCTGCCTGAGGTCAGATGGGGTTAACATCTGACATCACCAGAGGCAGATCCAGAAAGAAAAAAAAATACAGTGGTAAATACAAGAGGCTACTGAGACGAAAGCCACTGAGGTCTTCTTCATGATTTGAGATATTTTCTTTCCTGCATAGCTTTATAACATTCATTTCTTGTCCAGCAAATTTGTATATAATAAGTCACTAGAGTTTATACTATAGTGTATTTCAATTCACGTATTTTCCCCCTCCCTTTTCTTTGCCCATCTTCCCTTCCCCTTTCCTTGCAATATTTCTCATTTCAAATTTGGTTTTCTCTCTAGCTACAACTTGTTTCCACTCCACACTCATACATTTTTCTCCTCTCCAGACACTCAAAATGAATTCTCTTGTCAAGGGTCACTTCACAACCTATGCCCAGCTTTTAAAATACCCATGTTCTCTCCATACCTGTAACAAATTTTGCTAGTTGGTTGTGGGTAAGGTAGTTGTTGTTGCATTGTTCTTTTCAAGATTATTTCTAGAGCTTCACTGATTCTGTATTTCAAATAACACATTTTACTGGACCCCTCTCCTACTCTTTTTTTTTTTTGACTTAAATTTTAATTGTGCTATCTTAGCCTGTTTTTTTTCTTTTCTTTTTTGTCTGTCTTCTATTCCTCTTTTATCCAACCCTATTATTTTTCTTTATTCTCCTTTTTTTCTTTTTCTTTTACGTACAAAATTTTAATATTTTCCTCACCTAGTCTAGCTTTTTGTTCCCCACTCTTAGTATTCCTTCTCCATCTATCATTACAAAAACACTGCCATTCCTCTAAATATCTCTTAGACTTCTCTTTGTTTCTTTTTTCCCACTTATTTCCATAACAACTATATTAGTTTTAGCTTGTTTGCTGTTGATAGTACTCTGGTGGATCTTTCTTTCCAATCTGGCTCCTATATTTTTATCAATTATTTAATATTTTCCCTTCCCTTTTCTTTCTCTCTCCCCTTATTTTGTACTATTTTAATTTCTGTTTAAACCTAATATTATACACTTGCCTTCTCATACTCCAATCCACAGTCTTCCTTCCCTTTCATTATTCATGAGGTAAAATTTACCTTCTTTCCTTCCATTGCTCCAACTCCCAACTCTTATTAGTGCTCCTCCCTCTACCCTTTCGAAATCATATCTCTTTGAGTAAGTCATCTCATATCCACTCTCTTTTCTTATAATAATCTTAATCTCATTACATCTTATTAATACTGGTTCATTTGCTATTGATAGTGGGATTGTGTGGGGGGGTTATATTTGCAGGTATGGGTTTGTTTCCTGGGCTCTGTGGTTTTGTTCAGGCAGTGCCTGCACAATAGCACAAAAGACATGGCAGGCAAAGAGACCCTCAGTCAACCAGCTGCAGGGAAGGACCCACAAAAGAATGACCCAACAACAATCAAAACCCAATTACATCCAGAAAAGCAGCATAAAGGACATCCCATGAATATCAAGTTCAGGTAATCAAGGAGACTGCACCACTGTATCTCATAGGCCTCCCACCATAGAAGTTCACACCACAAAGTCAGAAAGTCAAAACACATCAATTTAAGAAATATAAGCAAATAAGAAGAGTCTCACAAATGATGGAAAGACAAAGAAACAACCCCAATCTAAAGGAAAGCAGGAATCCTCAGAAAGAATGCTAAATGAAATAGATACAGGTCAACTATCAGATATTGAGTTCAAATCAATGGTTATAAGGAAGCACAATGAAATCAGTGTGAACTACCAAAAACTGCAAGGAAATTATGATAAACTTACTGCAAACTATATCAGCATAAAAAAGGACATAGAGACAATCAACAAGAGACAAGAAAAAGTGAAGAATACAATTTCTGAATAGAAGAACAGAGTAGAAGGAATCAAAGACAGGCTCAATGAAGTAGAGGATTGAATCAATGAGCTGTAAGACAAAGTAGAAAAATATCTCCCAAAAGAGCAAGAAAATGAAAAAAGATTGAAAAAGAATGAAGAGGGGCAAGGGAAATGCAAGACAACATGAAATGGAATAATATTCATATAATAGGGGTACCAGAAGGAGAAGAGGAGGAGCAAGGGATAGAAAACCTGTTTGAAAAAGTAATGATGGAAAACTTTGCTAATTTGATGAGAAAAGCCAGACAAGTACAGGAAGCACAGAGGATTCCCATCAAGAGGAGCCCAAAGAGGCCCACTGAAACACACATCATAATGAAAATGACAACATTTAAAGACAAAGAGAGAATCTTAAAGGCAGCAAGGGAGAAACAGAAAGTAACATACAAAGGAGCCCCAATAAGTCTATCAGCTGACTTCTAAATGGAAATGCTACACGCCAGAAGGGAATGGCAAGAAATATTCCAAGTAATGGAAAACAAAGACCTACAACAGAGAGTACGGTATCCAACAAGGCTCTCAATTAAAATGGAAGGCCAAATAAGGAGCTTCCCAGAAAAAAGAAGGATAAAAGAATATACCTCCACCAAATGAGCACTGCAAGATATGATAAAGGAACTGCTTTAGGAAGAGGAAGAAAAACAGTGAAAGACAGAAGAACATAGGCCTGAAGGTAGTAAAATGGCAATGAATAAGTACCTATCATTAATAACCTTAAACATAAATGGATTAAATGCTCCAATCAAAAGACATAGAATAGGTGAATGGATAAGAATACATGACCCACACATATGCTGCCTACAAGAGATCCACCTCAGAACAAAAGACCTACACAGACAGAAAGTGAAGGAAGAGAGAAAAAAAAAAAACATGCAAACAGGGGGAAAAACAAAGCCAGCATAGCAATACTTACATCTGAAAAATAGACTTTAAAACAAAGCCCATAAAAAGAGACCCAGAGGGACACTTAATAATACTCAAGGGAAGAATACATCAAGAAGACATAAACATTATAAACATACATGCATCCAACATAGGAGCACCCAAACATATAAGAAAAATTTTGGAGGACTTCAAGAAAGATATAGACAGCAACACACTTATACTAGGGAATTTTAACACCCCACTGTCAACAAGGAATAGATCTTCCAAACAAAATATCAACAAAGATATTGTGGCACTGAACAATGTCCTAGATCAAATGTACTTAAAGGATAGATACAGAACCTGTCATCCAAAAGTTGTAAAATACACATTCTTTTCAAATTCATATGGAACATTTTCAAAGATAGCCCACATGAGAGTACACAAATCAAGCCTCAACAAATTCAAGAAAATCCAAATAATATCAAGCATTTTAAATGTTCACAAGGGCCTGAAATTAGAAAATAACCCCAAGGAAAAAAATCCAAAACACTCAAATTTATGGTGATTGAATAGCATGCTTTTAGACAATGAATGGGTAAAGAATGAAATCAAGGAAGAAATCAGAAAATTTCTGGAAACTAAGGATAATGAACTCACAACAGTCCTAAACTTATGGGACACAGTAAAGGCAGTCCTGAGAGAGAAATTCATAGCCATACAGACCTACCTAAAAAAGATAGAAACATTTCAAATAAACAACCTAATCCTACATTTACAAGAACTGGAGGAACAACAACAAAGACAGTCAGAGCAAGTAGAAGGAAGGACATAACGAAGATCACAGAAGAATTAAATATCATAGTGACTAAAGAAACAGTTCTAAAGACCAATAAATACAGGAGCTGCTTCTTTGAAAAGATAAACAAAATCTACAAGCCTGTAAGCAGACTCATCAAGAAAAAAAGAGAGAGGACACAAATAAGCACAATCAGAAATGAAAGAGGAGAAATTACAACTGACATCTCAGAAATACAAAGGATTATAAGAAATTAGTATGATGTGATATATGCCATGAAAGTTGAAAACCTAGGTGAGGTGGATACATTTCTAGAAAAAGTTAATCTTCCAAAACTGAATAAAGAACAAGCAGAAAGCCTGAACATATGAATAACAGCTTAAAAATAGAAGCAGTCATCAAAAAATTCTCAGCACACAAAAGTCCAGAACCAGATGATTTCACAGGAGAGTTTTATAAAACACTGAAGGAAGAGCTAACCCCTATCTTTCACAGACTTTTCCAAAATTCCAAGAATAGGGAAGACTCCTAAACTCTTTTTATGAAGCCAACATCATCCTAATCCCCAAACCAGATAAAGACACAACAAAGAAAGAAAACCACAGGCCAATATCACTAATGAACATAGGGTCTAAAATCCTCAACACATATTGGCAAACCGCATCCAGCAATACATTACAAAGACCACACACCATGATCAAGTGGTGTTCATCCCAGGGATACAAGGATGGTACAATATTTGCAAATCAACAAATGTAATACATCACATAAACAAAAGGAAAGACAAAAACCCACATGATCATATCAATAGATGTGGAAAAACATTTGATAAGGTACAGCACACATTTATGATAAAAAGATTCACCAAAGTGGGAATAGAGGGAGCATTCCTCAACGTGGAAAAGACCATATACCAGAAACCGACAGCCAACATCATACTCAAAGGGCAAAAACTAAAAGCTTTCCCAGTAAGATCAGGAAAAAGACAAGGTTGTCTGCTTTCACCATTTCTATTCAACATAGTACTGGAAGTCCTATCCACTGCAATCAAACAAAAATAAGAAAGAAAAGGCATCCATATTGGAAAGGATGAAGTAAAACTCATTTTTTGCAGATGACATGATAATGGACATAGAAAATCCTACAGACTCCACCCAAAACTACTCAACCTAATATATGACTTTGGAACAACAGCGAGATACAAAGTCAATATTCAGAAATCAAAGGCATTTTTGTACACCAACAATGATATATCAGAAACAGAAATCAGGAAAAAAAATCCCATTTGACATAGCAACAGAAAAATAAAATACCTAGTAATAAACCTAACTAAGGAGGTAAAAGACCTTTACTCAGAAAACAACACATCATTGGAGAAAGAAATTAAGGAAGGCACAAATAAATGGAAGCATATACCATGTTCATGGATTGGATGAATTAACATCATCAAAATGGCCATACTACCCAAAGCAATTTATAGATTCAACACAATCTCTATTAAAGTACCAATGACATATTTCACTGATATAGAACAAACATTTCAAAAATTTGTATGTAAGCATAAATACCCTCAAATAGCTGCAGCAATTTTGAGAAAGAAGAACAAAATAGATGGGATCTCCATACCTGACATCAAACTATATTATAAGGCCACTGTAATCAAAACTGTCTGGTACTGGCATAAGAACAGACACATAGATCAATAGAACAGAGTAGATATAGAACAGAGAGCCCAGAAATAAACCGAAGTCTCTGTGGTCAATTAATATTCAACAAAGGGGGTAGAAACATAAAATGGAATCAAAATAGCCTCTTCAACACATGGTGTTGGGAGATCTGGACAGATACATGCAAAAAAATTAAACTGGGCCACCAACTTACACCATACAGAAAAATAAATTCAAGATGGATAAAAGACTTAAATATAAGTTGTGACACCATAAAAGTCCTAGTGGAAAACATAGGCAGGAAAATCTCAGTTATTCCATGCAGCAATATTTTCACCAAAATGTCCCCTAGAGCAAGGGACATAAAGGAAAGAATAAACAAAAGGGATCTCATCAAAATAAAAAAGGACCAAAATGTATGGGAAAATATATTTTCCAATGATATCTCACAGAGGGGTTTGATCTCCAAAATATATAAAGAACTCACAGGACTCCACTCCAGGAAAACAAACAATCCAATTAAAAAATGGGCAAAGGACCTGAACAGACACTTCTCCAAGGAAGACATACAGAGGGTCTAATCAACCTGGTTCAAATGGGTTGCCCTGCCCAAATGATTACATAAGGCTCTGCCCCATTCAACTTATGGATGCATTTTTCTACATTAGGTCATGCTACTGAGATAGGAAGTCAAAGCAACTCTACCTAATACACAGAAACAAACACAGGGAGGCTTGCTTCTAAACTGAAGAGACCAAGAAATATGGTCCAAACGAAAGAACAGAACAAAGCTTCAGAAAAAGAACTAAACAGAAAGGAGATAAGCAACCTATAAGATGCAGAGTTCAAAACACTGGTTATTAGGGTGCTCAAGAAACTGATTGGGTATTTCAACAGCATAAAAAAAGACCCAGGTAGAAATAAGGGTTACAGTAAATGAAATAAAGAAAAATTACAGGGAATCAACAGTGGAGTGGATAAAGCTGAGAATAAAATCAACAATTTGGAAGACAAGGAAGAAAAAAACGAATCAGAACTGCAAGGAAAAAAAAAAAACAATTAAAAAAAACTAGGATAGGGTAAGGAGCCAATGGGACAACTTCAAACATGCCAACATTCTAATCATAGGGGTGTCAGAAGGAGGAAAGAAAGACAAGAATTGAAAGCTTATTTGAAAAAAATAACAAAAAAAACTTCTCTAATTTGGTGAAGGAAATAGACACATAAGTCCAGGAAGCGCAGAGAGTCCCAAACAAGATGGACACAAAACTAACCACCAGGAAACACTATAATTAAATTGCCAAAGGTTAAAGGTAAAGAGAGATTCTTAAAAGCAACAGGAGAAAAGCAGTTAGTTATCTACAGGAGAGTTCCCATAAGACAGCTGATTTCTCAAAAGAAGCTTTGCAAGCTAGAAGTGACTGGCAAGAAGTACTCAAAGTGATGATAAACAAGGACTTACAACCTACAATATTCTATCCAGCAAAGCTATAATATAGAATGGAAGGGCAGATAAAGTGCTTCCCAGACAAGTTAAAGCTAAAGAAGTTTATCATCACCAAGCCTTTATTATAGGAAATGTTAAAGGAACTTATTTAAGAAAAAGAGTAAGATTAAAACTATGAAAATTAAAATGTCAATAAATTCACAACTATCAAAAATTTAATCTAAAAAAAAACTGAGCAAAGTAGCGTTACAGAAACAGAATCATAGTTATGGATATCATTTGGATGGTTACCAGTTGGGAGGGGGAAGGGAGAAGGAGGGAAATTATGAAGGGATTAAGAAGTACAAACTGGTAGGTACAGAATAGATGAGAGGATGTTAAGAACAATATAGAAAATGGAATAGCCAAAGAACATACGTGTATGACCCATGGACATGAATTAAGGGGGTGAATTGCTGGAGGGAATGGGGGGTACTTGGTGGAGGGGGATAAAAAGGGAAAATTGGGACAATTATAATAACATAATCAATAAAATATATTTAAAAGAATTTAGCAAGGTTGAATCATTGACTGAGAAACATTTTCAACAGCTAAACTAGTATAGTTGCAGATATTTTTCTTGTCTTTGATAATGCTTCTGTGGGTCTTCATATCAGTACCCACAAAATGTTTTTTTAAAACATTTGACATGATATGCAGTGGAGAGTACTATAATAAAATTCAAGAAACAGTTTGAGAATGGGACTTTGAATTTCTTGTTGAAGTTTCAGGAATATATCAACTATTGTGAGTATCTAGAGAGCATCTTTTCAGATTGCTTTGGTATTTTTGAAGCTCCTAACCACAGTACTTACACATAGTAAATTTTCCATGTTAGACTGTATATATAATTTTGTGGCTAAAAACTAACAGAATAAAATACCTGATTATACTTGGAAGTGAGTTTCCTACAGATTCTCATCTAAATAAAAAATGTACATAAAAGATACAGACATACTAAGTTTGTGTCCTCTGTCAATTTTCAAGTTGTATTTATATGAATATATGAAAAGATAGTGTTTTATATATACACATGTATATAGATAGATAGAATTATATATCTATATCTATAATCACATTTTTTCAGTGATAAAACTAATGATGTTTTGAATTTTAGCTACATAACTTTTCCCATTTGTTGAACTTGACCA
This sequence comes from Desmodus rotundus, assembly GCF_022682495.2. Lineage (NCBI taxonomy): Eukaryota > Metazoa > Chordata > Mammalia > Chiroptera > Phyllostomidae > Desmodus > Desmodus rotundus. The sequence continues at coordinate 60,553,579 of NC_071392.1, forward strand.
AAATGTGCTTTATTTTATACTATATGTTGCTAAATTATTCACCATTCTATTAAAAAACCCAGAAAGATGAAATGGCACGATAGATGGTTCCATATAAGAAATGGACTATATTTTAGTGATTTTAATGCATTGGGGTCTTTATATGGATTCACCCTATTGTGTAAGATCATTCACCTATAACATAGAATAAAATGAACCACCACAAATGAAGATTAAGAATTATTGTCAAGAATAGACAAATAAACATAAGAGATAGCCATTGAATAAAGGATGACTGCTTCTCTTAATGAAAAAAGAGAAGATGATGTTTTTATTCAAAATGTCAGCCTGAAATTTGAGCAACCATATTTCACCTATTGTTTTAAATGTGATTGTGTAAGAGAATTCAATCTATCAAAGCATTTTTTTTCCTGTAACATAACTGTATTGTTTATTCTAATAAATGTATGGAATAGCTTCTCCACACTGATGAGATAAGCAGACCTGCAAAGTAAACAGAATTAAAGAGGGATTCAGTACTGTAAAATGGGTATAGATCCTCACCTGATCTCAGCTTCCTTGAGCCTACATTTTCTTTATTTTCTTTTGTGCACTTAAATTGACTTAAGAAGAGAATATATTACCTGACCTATTGTATTCCAATAGAAGTGATTTTCTTAAACATTGCTCTAAACATTGCTCAACTCAAATAACATTCTGGGCAATAAGTTATATTTTCATTAAAAAAATTAAAACTTGGGTAAAGTGAATATATTAGGTTAGATGATGGGGGTAGCTCAGTGTTGATGGAACTTCAGCTGAATAGTCAAATCAAGAAAATGGCAGTATTGAATAAAAACCTGTGGATATGTAAGAAGCAGGAGTTTCATAAATTTAAATAGCTTTAATATTGATTTAACATTTACAAAACAAATAATACATCCTCTATGATGATATAATAGTGTTACCCTGGAAAAGTTCTTTTCACAAAACATAAATATGTAGAAGATAATCTTTTTTGCTAAATACATTATATTGTAGTAGTATCCCAGATACATGGTACTAGTTTAGGACTATGAACTTACTGAAAAAAGAGATTTGGAGATGGAACATTAGACAAGTCGTAAAGAAAATATCAAAAGATCCAAGTCATACAGGATCATCAGATTATTTATGTAGTTGTGGCTATATATCCCTCAAGTGACTGGGAAATCCTGCAACTCACATTATCGTAAATCTTTCTTACATAGCTTGAAAGATTTTTATTATAATTAATTTTTAATTGTTGAAATAAGTAGTCTCCATTTTCCTCCCACTACATTCCCCCACTCCAGCCATCCCCACTTCCCAACCTCCATCCTAACCCCCCTTTGGCTTTGTCCATGTGTCCTTTATACATGTACCTTGATACCAATTCCCCCTTCCCCCCCCCCATCGTATCCTCCCTCCTCCCATATGGTTAATGTCAGTTTATTCTTAATTTCAGTATCTCTGGTTATATTTTGCTTGCATGTTTGTTTTGTTGATTAGGTTCCAGTTATAGGTGAGATCATATGGTATTTGTCTTATATGCCTGGCTTATTTCACCTAGCCTAATGCTCTCCTGTTCCATGCAGGCTGTCACCAAGTATAGGAGCTCCTTTATTTCTGCTCCATAGTATTCCATCATGTAAATGTACCCCAGTTCTTTGATACACTCATTTACCAATGGGCAGTTAGGTTGCTCCCAGCACTTGGCTATTGTAAATTGTGCTGCTATGAACATTGGGTTTCATATGTTCTTTTGGATTGGTGTTTCAGGGTTCTTAGGGTATAATCCCAGCAGTGAAATTACCTTTTAAAAAGGCAGTTCTATTTTTAGGTTTCTGAGGAAATTCCATACTGGTTTCCACAGTGGCATCAACAGTCTGCATTCCCACCATTAGTATGCTAAGGAACCCTTTTCTCCACATCCTCTCCAACATTTGTTGTTTGTTGTTTTCTTTATGATGACCATTCGCACGAGTGTGAAGTGCTATTTCATTGTTGTTTTAATTTGCATCTCTCTGATGGCTAATGATGCTGAGCATTTCTTCATATGTCTCTAGGCCTTCTGCATATCCTCCTTGGAGAAGTGTCTGTTCAGGTCCTTTGCCCATTTTTTAATTGGATTGTTTTTCTTCCTGGAGTGGAGTCCTGTGAGTTCTTTATACATTTTGGAGATCAAACCCTTGTTCAATGTATCATTGGCAAATATGTTTTCCAATAGTGTTGGTTCTCTTTTCATTAAAATGTTGTTTAGCCATGCAGAAGCTTTTTATTTTGATGAAGACCAATTTGTTTATTCTTTCCTTTGTGTCCCTTGCTCTATGGGACACATCGGTGAAAATATTGCTGCATGGAATACCTGAGATTTTCCTGCCTATCTTCTCCTCTAGGACTTTTATGGTGTCATGACTGATATTTAAACCTTTTATCCACATTAAAGTTATTTTTGTATATGGGGTAAGTTGGTAATCGAGTTTCATTTCTTTGCATGTATGTGTCCAGATCTCCCAACACCATATGTTGAAGAGGTTATTTTTACCATATTTTATGCTTTTGCCCACTGTGTTGAATATTAATCGACCATAGAGACTTGGGATTACACCTGGGATCTCTCTCTAATCTGTTCTACTGGTCTATGTGTCAGTTCTTATGATGATACCAGGCTGTGTTGATTATAGTGGCCTTGTAATACAGTTTGATATAGGCATTGTGATCCCTCCTACTGTGTTCTTCTTTCTCAAAATTGTTGCAGCTATTCATGGTCATTTATGGTTCCATACAAGTTTTTGAAATGTTTTTTCTATATCTGTGAAATATGTTATTGGTATATTAATAGGAAGTGCACTGAACCTATAAATAGCTATGGGTAGTATGGACATTTTGATAATGTTATTTCTTCCAATTCTGCTTTCATTTCTGTGTCTTCCTTAATTTCTTCCTTCAGGATTGCACAGTTTTCTGAGTACAGATATTTTACCACCTTGGTTAGGTTTATTCCTAGGTACTTTATTTTTCTTGTTGCTTTATCAAATGGGATTTTTTTCCTGATTTCTGTTCTGATGTTTCATTACTGGTATACAAAGATGCCTTTGATTTCTGAATATTGACTATGTATCCCACTTTTTTGTGAAATTCACTTATTAGGTTGAGTAGTTTTGGGTGGAGTCTGTAGGATTTTCTTTGTACACTATCACGTCATGTGCAAACAGTGACAGTTTTGCTTCCTCCTTTCCAATTTGGATGCCTTTTATTTCTTTTTCTTGACTGATTGCTGTGGATAAGACTTCCAGTACTATGTTGAATAGAAGTGGTGAAAGCAGACAACCTTGGCTTTTTCCTGATCTTAGTGAGAAAGCTTTTAGTGTTTGCCCATTGAATATGATGTTGGCTGCAGGTCTCTCATATATGGCCTTTATTATGATGAGGAATGCTCCGTCTATTCCCACTTTGGTGAGTGTTTTTATCATAAATGTGTGCTGTACCTTATCAAATGTTTTTCCACATCTATTGATATGATCATGTGGGTTTTTGACTTTCCTTTTGTTTATGAGATGTATTACATTTGTTGATTTGCAAATATTGTACCATCCTTGCATCCCTGGTATGAATCCCACTCGATCATGGTATATAGTCTTTGTAATGTATTGCTGGATGCAGTTTGCCAATATTTCATTGACGATTTTAGTATCTGTGTTTGTCAGTGATATTGGCCTGTGGTTTTCTTTCTTTGTTGTGTCTTTATCTGGTTTTGGGATTAGGATGATGCTGGCTTCATAAAAAGAGTTTAGGAGTTTTCCCTATTCTTGGATTTTTGGAAAAGTCTGTGAAAGATAGAGGTTAGCTCTTCCTTCAGTGTTTTGTAAAATTCTCCTGTGAAATCATCTGGTTCAGGACTTTTGTGTGCTGGGAATTTTTTTGATGACTGCTTCCATTTCTTAAGCTGTTATTCATATGTTCAGGCTTTGTGCTTGTTCTTCATTCAGTTTTGGAAGATTAACTTTTTCTAGAAATGTATCCACCTCACCTAGGTTTTCAACTTTCATGGCATATATCACATCATACTAATTTCTTATAATCCTTTGTATTTCTGAGATGTCAGTTGTAATTTCTCCTCTTTCATTTCTGATTGTGCTTATTTGTGTCCTCTCTCTTTTTTTCTTGATGAGTCTGCTTACAGGCTTGTAGATTTTATCTTTTCAAAGAAGCAGCTCCTGTATTTATTGGTCCTTAGAATTTTTACGTTAGTCTCAATGATGTTTAATTCTGCTGTGATCTTCGTTATGTCCTTCCTTCTACTTGCTCTGACTGTCTTTGTTGTTGTTCCTCCAGTTCTTGTAAATGTAGGATTAGGTTGTTTATTTGAAATGTTTCCATCTTTTTTTAGGTACGAGTGCATCACTATGAACTTCCCTGTCAAAATTGCCTTTACCGTGTCTCATAACTTTTGGACTGCTGTGAATTCATTATCATTTGTTTCCAGAAACTTTTTGATTTCTTCCTTGATCTCATAATTAACCCATTCATTGTTTATTAATAGCATGCTATTCAATCTCCATGAATTTGAGTGTTTTCCTTCAGGTTGGTTCTAGTTTCAGGCACTTGGGGTCAGAGAAGATGCTTTCTATGATTTCAATTTTCTTGAATTTTTGAGACTTGTTTTGTGTCCTATCATGTGGTTTATCTTTGAAAATGTTCCATGTGCATTTTAAAAGAATGTGTATTTTTGCTTCTTTGGATGATATGTTCTTCAAATACAGTTAAGTCCTTTTGATCTAGGGCATTGTTTAATGCCACAATATCTTTGTTGATATTTTGTTTGGAAGATCTATCCATTTCTGACAGTTGGGTGTTAAAATCCCCTACTGTAATTGTGTTTCTGTCAATACCTTTCTTGAAGCCGTACAAAATTTTTGTTATATGTTTGGGTGCTCCTATGTTTGGTGCATATATGTTTATAATGTTTATATTATTTGATGAATTCTTTCCTTGAGTATTATGAATGTCTTTTTGAGTCTCTTTTTATAGCCTGAGTTTTCAAGTCTATTTTGTCTGATAGGAGTATTGCTACCCTGCCTTTTTTCCCCCCTGTCCTTTTGCTTGGAATATTTTTTTTCTAGCCCTCCACTTTCAGTCTTTTTAGGTCTTTTGTTCTGAGGTGGATCTCTTGTAGGAATCACATGTGTGGATCATGATTTCTTGTCCATTCAGCTACTCTATATCTTTTTATTGGGGCATTTAATCCAATTACATATAAAGTTATTAATGATAGGTACTTATTTATTGCCATTTTCTTCCTTCTTACCTGTGTTCCTCTCTCTCTCTCTCATTATTTTTCTTCCTTTTCTTAAAGCAGTCCCTTTAGCATTTCTTGCAGTGCTAGTTTGATGGAATTGTTTTCTTTTTTTTTCTTTTTTTAAATATCTTTTTTTCATTGTTATTCCATTACAACTGTCTGCTTTTTCTCCCCATCCCTGCACCCCAGCCTAACTAATCCCATTACCCTCCCCCACCTCTACTCTCCCCCTTGATTTTGTCCTTGTGTCCTTTATAGTAGCTGCTGTAAACGCATCTCCCCACTATCCCCTCCCCACTCTCCTCTGGCTATTGTTACATTGTTCTTAATTTCAATGTCTCTGGTTATATTTTGTTTGCTTTTTTCTTTTGTTGATTAAGTTCCAGTTAAAGGTGAGATCATATGGTATTTGTCCCTCACCGTCTGGCTTATTTCACTTAGCATAATGCTCTCCAGTTCCATCCATGCTGTTGCAAAAGGTATAAGCTCCTTCTTTCTCTCTGCTGCGTAGAATTCCACTGTGTAAATGTACTCTTTTGCTGATGGGCACTAAGTACTGGGTTGCTTCCAGTACTTAGCTATTGTAAATTGTGCTGCTCTGAACATTGGGTTGGATAGGATCTTTCTGACTGGTGTTTCAGGGTTCTTAGGGTATAATCCCAGCAGTGGAATTGCTGGGTCAAAGGGCAGTTCCACTTTTAGTTTTCTGAGGAAATTCCATACTGTTTTCCACATAACCCGCACCAGTCTGCATTCCCAGCAACAATGTACTAAGTTTCCCTTTTCTCCGCATCCTCTTCAACATTTGTTTGTGGATTTGTTTATGTTGGCCACTCTGACTGGTGTGAGATGGTACCTCATTGTGGTTTTAATTTGCATCTCTCTGATGGCTAGTGATGCTGAGCATCTTTTCATATGTCTCTGGGCCCTCTGTATGTTTTCCTTGGAGAAGTGTCTGTTCAAGTCCTTTGCCCATTTTTTAAATTGTGTTGTTTGTCTTCTTGGAGTGAAGTCATGTAAGTTCTTTATATATTTTGGAGATCAGGACCTTGCCTGAGGTATCATTAGCAGATATGTTTTCCCATACTGTTGTTTCTCTTTTTATTTCAATGCTGTTTTCTTTAGCCATGCAGAAGCTTTTTTTTTTTTTTTTTTTTTTTGATGAGGTCCCATTTGTTTATTCTTTCCTTTATATCCCTTGCTTTAGGGGACATTTCTGAGAGGATGTTGCTGCCTGGAATGTCTGAGATCTTCCTGCCAATGTTTTCCTGTAGGACTTTTATTGTGTTACGACTTATATTTAAGTCTTTTATCCACCTTGAATTTATTTTTGTGTAGGGTATAAGTTGGTGATCGAGATTCATTTTTTTTTTTTTTTTTGCACGTAGCTGTCCCTATCTCCTAACACCATCTATTGAAGAGGCTGTTTTTGTTCCATTTTATGCTTCTGCCTCCTTTGTCAAATATTAATTGACCATAAAGACTTGAGCCTATCTCTGGGCTCTCTGTTCTCTTCCATTGGTCTAGGTGCCTGTTTTTATGCCAGTACCAGGCTGTTTTGATGACAGTGGCCTTGTAATACAGTTTGATATCAGGTATTGTGATCTCTCCTGCTTTGTTCTTCTTTCTCAAAATTGCTGCAGCTATTCAGGGTCATTTATGATTCCATATGAATTTCTGAAATGTTTGTTCTCTATCTGTGAAATATGTCATGGGTACTCTGATAGGGATTGCATTGAATGTATAAATTACTTTGGGTAGTATGGCCATTTTGATGATGTTAATTCTTCCAATCCATGAACATGGTGCATGCTTCCATTTGTTTGTGTCTTCCTTAATTTCTTTCTTCAGTGTTGTGTAGTTTTCTGAGTACAGGTCTTTTACCTCGTTGGTTAGGTTGATTCCTAGGTAATTTATTTTTCTTGGTGCTATATCAAATGGGATATTTTCCTCTGATTTCTGTTTCTGCATTTTCATTGTTGGTGTACAGGAATGCCTTTGATTTCTGAGTATTGACTTTGTATCCAGCTGTATTGCCAAATTCATTTATTAGGTCGAGTAGTTTTCTGGTGGAGTCTATAGGATTTTGCCTGTGCACTATCATGTCATCTGCAAATACTGACAGTTTCATTTTCTCCTTTCCAATTTGGATGCCTTTTATTCCTTTTTCTTGTCTGATTGCTGTGGCTAGGACTTCCAATACTATGTTGAATAGGAGTGGTGAGAGAGGGCATCCTTGTCTAGTTCCTGATCTTAGTGGGAAAGCTCTAAGTTTTTGTCCATTGAGTGTGATGTTGGCTGTAGGTCTCTCATACATGGCCTTTATTATGTTGAGGAATGCCCCCTCTATTACACTTTGTTGAGGGTTTTTATTATAAATGGGTGCCGTATCTTATCAAATGCTTTTTCTGCATCTATTGATATGATCAAGTGTTTTTTGTCTTTGCTGTTGTTTCTGTAGTGTGTTTATTGATTTGTGAATATTGTACCATCCTTCAATCCCTGGGATGAATCCCACTTGATCATGGTGTATGATGTTTTTAATGTATTGATGGATGCAGTTTGCCAATATTCTGTTGAGGATGTTAGCATCTATGTTCATCAACGATATTGGCCTGTAATTTTCTTTGTTATGTCTTTATCAGGTTTTGGGATTAGGATGATGTTTGTTTCGTAAAATGAGTTGTGAGTCTTCCATCTTTTTGATTGTTTTGAAATAATCTGTGGACGATGGGTGTTACCTCCCCTTTAAATACTCTGTAGAATTCTCCTGTGTAACCGTCTGGTCCAAGGCTTTTGTGTGTTGGAAGCTTTTTGCTTACTGTTTCAATTTCAGCAGGTGTCACTGGTCTGTTCAGGCTTTCTGCTTCTTCTTCATTGAGTTTTGGAAGATTATATTTTTCCAGAAATTTGTCCATTTCGTCTAGGTTTTCAAAATTTTTGGCATACAGTTCTTTGTAGTAATTTCTTACAATCTTTTGTATTTCTGTGGTATCAGTTGTAGTCTGTCCTCTTTCATTTCTGATTGTGTTTATTTGGATCCTCTCTCTTTTTATCTTGATGATTCTGCTTAAGGGCTTGTCGATTTTGTTTATCTTTCCAAAGAATCACCTCCTGGATTTGCTGATCCTTACAATTTTGCTTTTAGTCTCTATGTCATTTAATTCTGCTCTGATCTGGGTTATTTCCTTCCTTCTACTTGCTCTGGGTTTGTTTTGTTGTTGTTCCTCAAGTTCTTGTAGATGTATGGTTAGGTTGTTTATTTGAAATGTTTCTATTCTTTTTAGGTAGGCCTGTATCTCTATGAACTTCCCTCTCACACTGCCTTTGCTGTGTCCCATAGGTTTTGGATTGTTGTGAGTTTATTTTTGTTTGTTTCCAGAAACTCTTTGATTTCTTCCCTAATATCATTTTTCACCCATTCATTGTTTAATAGCATGCTATTCAATCTCCATGTTTTTGAGTGTTTTGGGTTTTTTCCTTGAGATTTGTTTCTCGTTTCAGTCCCTTGTTGTCAGAGAAAATGCTTGAGATGATTCCAATTTTGTTGAAGTTGTTGAGGCTTGTTTTGTGTCCTATCATGTGGTTTATCTTTGAAAATGTTCCATGCGGAGATGTTTTCTTTCAGTCTTCTTTTGTGTGGTACACTCTTTATTTTGTTTTCCATTTCATTCGAGAGCCTTGCTGGTTTGCATACTCTTGGTTGCAGACCTTTGCTTTTCACTATTTGGAATATTTCTTGCCATATCCTCTTTCTTGTAGTGTTTCTGTTAAAAAATCAGCTGCTACCTTATTGGGCTCTTCTTGTATGTTACTTCTTGTTTTTCTCTTGCTGATTTTAAGATTCTTTGTCTCTAAAACTTGACATTTTAATTATGATTTTCTTGGCGTAGGCCTCTTTGGGTGTATCTTCTGGGACCCTCTGTGCTATCTCAAGTTGTTTGGGTTTTACCCTCTCCAGGTTTGGGATGTTTTCTGTCACTATTTTTTCATACTGGGTTTCTATCCTTTGTTCCTTTTCTCCTTGTGGAATTCCTGTGATTTGAATATTGTTGTTTTGCTTGTCTTGCAATCCCCTTAAGCTATATTCATATTTTTTTAGTATTTCTGCCTGTAGCTGTCCTATCTGTGTGTTTCTTTTCTACCTTGTCTCCCAGCTCAGTAATTCAGTCCTCTGCTTCATCCAGCCTGCTTGTAATTCCTTCTAGTGTATTTTTAATTTCAGATTTTGTACTCTTTATTTCTTCCTGGTTATTGCTTATAGTTTCTATTTTTTTCCATACTGTTGTAGTCCCACTCAATTCCTTGTAGTTGTCAGTGATTTCCTTGAATATCCTTACCACCATTCTTTAGAATTCTATATCTGATAGTTTGCTTTCCCCCATTTCATTTAACTCTTTTACTGGGGAGTCTTCCATTCTTTCAATTAGATGTTCTTTAGTTGACTCTTTTTGTTTGTTTCTGCAATTCCTGATGTTCTGCTTCTCTAGCTGTCTTTTTAAGGTGAACTTCTGTGGTAGGAGTTTTGTGTGACTCAGTGGTGTGGTTTCTTTCATCTCCTCGTTTGGATGCTCTAGGGTTGCCCTTTTTTCAATTTGTGTGGCTCTCTTGTTGTACTTGGTTTTTATCTGTTGATGGCTACTTTGTTGTTAGGTTCTGCCCTCTTGCAGGTGTACTGGTATTCAGAGCTCCCACTTTGTCTTGTATGTGATAAGGGCCAGGGCAAAGATGAAATGGAGTAAGACAGCATGAGAGTATTCTATGAGATTTAACATCCTAGCAAGTAGAGAACACATAGGAGGTACTTTGGAGAAGTACAGCAACAATCATGATATTTCAGACAAGTAGCTACTTGTCATAAAAGGTTAAAAAAGGTAAGACTCTTATTAGAAGAGAAAAAGAATGTGAGCTGACTATAGAAAGCAGAGCACAAATGCAAGGTTAGATGGTGAGATATAGTGAGAGTAAGGTATGGAAAGTTGGTATAGTGTGTAAGATAATAAAGTTAACCACAGCAGTCATAAATCTCAGGAAGGTAGTGAAAACCAGAGAAAGGTGCTGTGTGGGACTTGGAATAATAACAATAATATGATGAGAAACATATAATCTGAATAAAATGAATAAAAAGTAGAAGACCAAGAGTACTGTGTTTTTGGAATACTAGTGAAGTGAAAGAAGAAAAATTAGAATGCAATATGAAAGGGAGAATAACGAAAACCAAACAATGAAATGAAACAAACAAATAAACAAAACAAAAGAAACCAAAATGGAAAGAAGAGAAAAAAATAAAATAAACAAAAATAAAAATAACAAAAAATGCAAGTCTGAAGGCTAGGAAAATGAAATTTGTCTCATGTTGGTGTTAGCCCTCTGACTTCTTTCTGGAAGTCAGATCAGTCTTTGGTCTTCTCACAGCTCCAGGTCTTTTTGTCTTACACTTGAAAAAAAAAAATGCCTCCTGGTGACTTTAAACCTGCCAAGCAATTTTGCTGGTTTTCCCAGATGCTGCAGGCAGAGGTTGGCTGGGGTCTGTCTCTTTTCCTGTCCTGTGGTTCTGTGAGGATGGGTAATCAGTCTGGGCTAATTTTCACAGGTGTCCAGTTTCCATTCCACATCTTCAGAGCATTGTGCATCCCACACTGTGCACTGTGCATATGCACCAAGCTGGCACCTATCATCCACCTCCTTATGCAACCGTTTCATTAGTCTGTGAGGTACGCTGAGTGGAAGTAAATCGCACCCCTCCTTCTCACTCCTTGTTGGCCTGGTGCACAAAGTCCCTTTACTGAATTAAGTCTCTCTGGGTGCTCCTACCTCTCTGAGGCCCTGCTGCCCCCCCTTTTAAGTATGTTTTATTGATTATGCTACTACAGCTTTCCCAAGGTTTTCCCCTTTATCCCCCCTCTGCCATGCACTCCCCAACCCTCCAGCTTCACCCCTCCTTAGTTCATGTCCATGGGTTGTACATATAAGTTCTTTGACTTCTCTATTTCCTATACCATTCTTAACCTCACCCCATCTATTTTATGCCTACCTATCATGCTTCTTATTACCTGTACCTTTCCCCTGCATTCTTCACCTACCCCGCCCCAGTGAAAACCTTCCATATGATCTCCATTTTTTTGATTCTGTTACTGTTCTGGTTTTGTGCTTAGTTTGTGTGTGTATGTGTGCTTAGGTCCAGTTGTTGATAGTTGTGAGTTTGTTGTCATTTTACTGTTTATAGTTTTTGATTTTTTATTTATTGGATACGTACTTTAACATTTCATATAATGGGGGCTTGATAATGATGAACTCTTTAACTTGACCTTATCTGGGAAGCACTGGATCTGCCCTTCCATTTTAAATGATAGTTTTGCTGGGTAGAGTAATCTCGGATGTAGGTCCCTGCCTTTCATGACTTTAAATACTTCTTTGTAGCCCTGTCTTGCCTGTAGGGTTTCTTTTGAGAAATCAGCTGATAGTCTTATGGGCACTCCTTTGTAAGTAACTTTCTTTTTTCCTCTTGGTGCTTTTAAGATTCTTTATCTTTAATCTTGGGTAACTTAATGATGATGTGCCTTGGTGTGTTCCTCCTTGAGTCCAATATCTTTGGGACTCAAGAAGTTTCTTGGGCTTCTGGACTTCCTGAAAGTCTATTTCCTTCACCAGATTGGGGGAGTTTTCCTTTATTATTTTTTCAAATAAGTTTTCAACTTCTTGCTCTTGTTATTCTCCTTCTGGCACCCCTATAATTCTGATGTTAGCTTAAAGTTGTCCAGAGTTTCCTAAGCTCCCCCTCATTTTTATGCTTTTTTTGTTTTTCATTGTTTTCCAGTTGGGTGTTTCTTTCTTTCTTTTGTTACAAATCATTGATTTCAGTCCCAGTTTCCTTCCATTCACTGCTGGTTTCCTGTATATTTTTCTATATTTCACTTGTGTAGCCTTCATTTCTTCCTTCATTTTGCAACTGAGTTCAATCAGTTCTGTGAGCATCCCGGTTACCAGTGTTTTGAACTCTGCATCAGGTAAGTTTCCTGTCTCCTCGTCGCTTAGCTCTTTTTCTGGAGTTTTGATATGTTCTTTCATTTGGGCCATATTTCTTTGTCTCAGTGGACCTGTTATGTTGTAAGGGGGTGGGGTCCTAGGTACTTGCCAAGGCAAGTCAATCAACCCTCTTTGCTGGGTTGTGGTGGTGTCTGTGGGGGCGGGGTCAGAGAGGGAACAATGCAGCTTACTTGCCCTTCTCTAGCCCCACTTTCCAAGGAACTTGCTCATGTGAAACTGAGAGTTTCTCCCACTGTGGCAAAACCCACAGTAGTTTACAGTTAGCTTTGAGTCTTTAGTTTCCTGCTCAGCGAGCTCTACCTTTCACACATGGTCCGCTGCCTTGCCAGGAGTCCTCTCAGCCAGCCCTACTTTGCCTGTGTGGTCTGCTGCCTTGCAGCACGTCCTCTCTTCCCAGCTCTGCCCCTCCTACCAGTGTGGATGAATGTTTCTTTAACTTCTTGGCTGTTGGAGTTCCATGCAGTTTGATTTTCTGTCACTTCTGGTTGTTTATTGTTTTTAGATTGGTTGTTATCCTTCTTTTGGTTGTGTGAGGAAGCAAAACATTTCTACCTACACCTCCATCTTCACTGGATATTCCCTGTTGCCCCGCTTTGATCAATCCCTAAGGTGCCCTGAGTGGGTGCAAATCATGACCCCGCTTCATTGGCCTGGCTGCTGCACACAAGCAGTCCTTGCACAGCATCTGAGAGTCTTTTTTGAGCAAATTTCCCTTGTTTGAGGCAGGCTGTTCCTAACAAGTGCCCAGCTTTCCACACAGACCACCTCTCTGACCATTCCAGAGACTCTCTAGGTCACAGCCAGTTGTAGCCCATCTCTTCTCCCATGTCCAGGTATTCCCAGGCTCCCCAATTTCTCTGGTACTGTCCTAGCCAGTGACTATTGTCCTAGCTGGGGTATACTGCCAGCTGCGTGTCTCTTACTGCATCTTTATCTCCCCAGCAACTTTAAGTATTCAGGTCTTCCTGGTGCAGGTCTGTAAACTCACTGTTCTAGGAGGGGAGAGAGCTGCCAAGTCACAATCACTGACCTGGCTCTCCTTCAAAGCTACTTTGCTAGTTGTGGTCTCTGGAGTGGGGCCCAGGGACCCTCCCATTGGCTCCAAAATCTCCTTACTGTCTGTTTTTAAATATCTTCTGCAACCTTTGGCTTCCAAAGTTCATATCAGGTGGAATTCTGTTGGCTGTTCACTCTGTTCCTCAGAAGATCAGCAAGGTTTCCCAGTTGGGTTCTCTAGCAAGTGGGTTCACCTCCCCACTACCTTACCAACATCTTCCTAGTCTATCCTGTGTTGTATTTTTTGAATTCCCCCTAAGCACATGCCTCAGTAAAATAAAATTAAAATCAGCTTCAGTGTGTGTTGAGCTTGTTTTCAGTCTCTTACCTATGTTATAAAAGTTTTGAATTTTGGATCAGAATGTATACTATAATTTTATTGCCTAAAGTGCTTCCTTTCTCTCTCTAATTTTTAATATTTTACTCATAATAATGGTGTCAAGAGTACTGTGTGATTTTTCTCTTTCACAACCTATTGCAAACAGTAAACACTATATTATTTTGGAAATTTATTATTCAGTTTGATACCCATTGCAGCATGTATTTACATGTTTATGATTTATATGACTTTAAAAATTCTAATACAAATAATTGGTAATTATTTCAATAGTTCTAATAAGCTTGAAAAAATTTTGCAATATATGTCTACTTGAGCCTTTTTTCTAACTTCAAATGTTACCATAATTATTTACCTCCAGTAGTTTGTTTTTAAGAATTAGAGAAAAATTTAAGTGTATGCAAAAGTCTTCAGCATTTAGGATATAAGAATATTTTTGATTACTTCATGAGAAATATAGAAGGGCATTTAGTTGTGATTCTGATAGGCGTGTCATTTTCTCCACCTGCCTCATAAGTTATTAGTTTTTCATGGCAAATTGCTATTATAGTTGGTATCACCTCAGGCTTTCTTTTGCTTACACAATATCACATTTTAATTTATAACCTATTGTTAGCTTCATGGAATATCATTAATTGAAAAAGAATATTTAGTGTATATGTAATCTGTCGTTTAGCAGTCAACAGGGAGGGTATCATATCTTTGTGTGTCCAGCAAACAGCAAATTTTGTACTTAGTAGGTATTTACTCTAACTGCAGTGATTGAAGATGAAAAAAGTCTTTTATAGAATTGGAAATTTTAACTATTGTTGTTCAATAGGCATAAAAGTTATTTTCTGTAACATGAGTAAGTTCTAGAGATGCAGTACAATGTTATGCTTATAGGTAACAATACTGTATGGTGCACTTAAACATTAATTGAGGTTAGGACTCATGTTGTGTTCTTATCACAATAAAATATAAATAAATGGGATTTGATTTTAAAGTATTTTTACATATTTGTATAAATATTTTAATTCATTTTTACAGAGCTCCACCAGGCTGTGCTTACTTTTGCTCTGAGAGAAGTCCAAGTGCAGAATCTTATAAGTAACCATTTTAGCATTTCCCTCTACTTTTAATGACTACCTATACACTTTCTATCTTACCAATATTATTTGTATGCTTGTTGATTTAATTATGATATTTACATTCTCTAACTGAAACAATAAAATATATTTTAATTCAAAGCTAGAGGCAAATACATTAATATAAAAAGTGACTAAAATTATCCTACATCAAATAAATATATTTGGAACTGTGCTCATAGTGTCAGTAAACTTAACTTTCATTGTGGCTTCAACTGTTTTCTTTTTTGAAAAATTATTTTATTGTTGTTCAAGTACCAGTTGTTTTCTAGGTGAACTTTTAACTCAGTTCAATTCCTATGCCTGCATCTCTTTAACGGTTTGATAGCGATTAGGCAGAGTCTGAAATGTCATCTGCTCCACCTTAGATCCAAATGGTGTTAACTGGTGGATGGGTCAACCAAACAAGAATCAATCTTGCATAGAGACTATTATGTAGAGATAATGCTAATGACTTATCCATTATGGCTAAAAGATATTGCATATGTTTTTATTGGTAATTAAAGTACTACTTCTTAGCAATTCCAAAGATGTATTTTTAATTTTTACCTCACACTCTTTAAAGATGGAAAAAGGTAAGCTGAGAAGAAAACTCATGGAAAAAATCTCATGTAGATTAACTATAAATAGTATTTATATGTATATGTTTATATGTGCTTTATAGCTTTGCATTACATGCAATAGTCACCACAGTATGGCCTTAGTATTAACACCAAAACTACAAATGCTACTTTATTAAGATATAGATTAAATCAGTATTTTTAATCTTTCAAAACAAAATTCTGATTTAAATACATTTCAATATATATGTTCGCAATTAATGTTATTTTCATTTCCAAAATAAAAATAATATTGTGTCATACTAAATCAAGGCATTAGAACAAAACACTCCTTTGTTTTTATATTTTACGTCTTGAAAAACCACTGAATTTTATTTTGAACCAATGTTACCTAAGGACAATATCTCTGTCCTGGTTGCATCCACTGTCTGTTGTATTTAGAACTTTATTTTTAAATTCCCTCACCTCTTTTGGAGTTCCATGTTAATTAGTCAATAGATTAATACATCCATTCAACAAATAGTTATTGAAGGCCCACTAAGTTCCAGGTAGTAGTTTAGGTTTATTGGACTAAAAAGTGAATAAAACAGACAAACATCACTGCTCTTATGTAGTTCATATGCTTTAACCTGAGTTGGGATGCTATTTCTAGTGAGCACTCTGTAGTTCTGTTGGCAGTTTCACAGCATTTACCTTTTGCAGAACCAACTTAAGAAATCTTAGTTGTTACCTTTCTTGATACTGGCAACATCTATACAACTGATAATGATTGTGATGTTCCTCTCATGTAAATGACTGATTTAAAAAATATCTAATGCAAAAACTGATTCCTTTGTAAATTGGAATATAATAACCTCATATAGCATATGGACCATCTGTCCTCCAGGAGGGAAAAAAAAAAAAACCCTTACACCTCAAAAGCCTCTGATTGTTTCTTATACTGCTAGTATATATCTCCATTACCCGAAAACTGGAATTAAACTTACGACTTTGTTGCTTTACTGGGGTTGGGTTGTTTGTTTTCCATTCACTTAAATGTTAATTATACTATCAGCCTTTGGAACCAATGGACAATTATTTACTTTCTCTTATTTGGCTCTAATCAGTTAGCTTGTTTAGAAACAATAAAATAATTCTTACTTTTCACCATTCTCCAAGAAGACCTATGTTATATAATATGAAAATAATTTTTAAAATGTTTGTGTGAGTTTTACATTTAAACATCAGTTACACATTATAACCTATATAACAAATGTATTTTATTTACTTCTAATTTTTAGTATATTCCTTCAAATCTTGAAATTGACCAATGATTTTTAATTATGCTATTTTGCAGTAGAATTGAATAGACACCTGTTTTACATATGATTTATATGATATATTTTCTCTTTTGGTTTAAAAAACAATTGCATTTTGGTTTTTTTTTTAAGACACATCTTCAGTTTTGCTAATTAAAAGACAGTTGTATAGGCCTGGCCTGGTGGTTCAGTTGGATGGAGCATTGTCCCATACACCGAAATGTTGTGGTTTGGATTCTTGGTCAGGGCACATACCTAGGCTGTGGGTTTGATACCTGGTCAAAGCACATCCAGGAGGCAACCAATTGATGTTTCTCTTTTACATCAATCTCTCTCTCTCTCTCTTCCTCCTTCCTTCTCTCCCTCCCTCCTTACTTCTCTGTCTAAAATCAATAAACATACCCTTAGGATTTTTAAAAAGGCAATAGGATAGAATATATTAACAAAAAGACCCAAGTATCATATTAGAAAACTAAATCTCTTTCTTGAGTATCGAGAAGTTCCTAGAAATACATACATACATACATACATACATATATACATACAACAAAACTAAAGCACATAACAATTGTTCATTTTTTCAAATACAGTTCCTGAAAGAAGACAGTTCAAACTCTTTGGGAATGTCAATTATGCTTTTGTCTACTACCCTATTAAACCTTAAATAAATTTGTAATCCAATTTAAAAGGCTAGAAGAAATTAGAAAGGGAGTGCTTTTATAAATGTGACCTGCATAGGATCCCTTTAACTAGGAAGTCTTTGACTATCTTGGCTTATATTGGGTGCTACCCACATGTATAAACACTTAACTATGTTGCTCAGAACAGCCCCTTCTGACCTGCAAGGTTTCTTTTGAGAAATCAACTGATGTCCTAATGGGAATGCTTTTGTAGGTAACTGTCTCCTATTCTTTTGCTGCTTTTAAGATTCTCTCTTCATCTTTAATCTTGGGAAATGTAATTATGATGTGCCTTGGTGTGTTCCTCATTGGGTCCAATGTCTTTGGGGCTCTCTGAGCTTCCTGGACTTCCTGCAAGTATATTTCCTTTGCCAGCTTGGGGAAGTTCTCCTTCATTATATTTTCAAAAAAGTTTTCAATTTCTTGGTCTTCCTCTTCTCCTTCTGACATCCTTTTGATTCAGATGTTGGAATGTTTAAAAATGTCCTGGAGGTTCCTAAGTCTCTCCTCATTTTTTTTGAATTCCTGTTCCTCATTCTGTTCTGGTTGAATGTTTCTTTCTTTGTTCTGCTCAAAACCATTGATTTGAGACCCAGTTTCCTTCTTGTCACTGTTGGTTCCCTGTACATTTTCCTTTATTTCACTTTTCATAGCATTCATTTTTTCTTCTAATTTATGACAATATTCAACCAATTCAGTGGACATCCTAATTACCAGTGTTTTGAACTATGCATCTGATAGGTTGGCTATCTCTTCATTGCTTAGTTGTATTTTTTCTGGAGCTTTGATCTGTTTTTTCATTTGGACCTTTTTTTTTTTTTTTTTTTTTTTTTTTTTGTCTTGTGGTGCCTGTTATGTAGTAAGGGGTGGAGCCTTAGGTGTTCACCAGGGTGGGGCAACCCTCTCTGCTGCATTGTGACACTATAGGTCGGGGAGGGATCTGAACAGTGCTCAGTTGCTCTGCTCTTTGCCAGTTTTCAGTCACTTCCACTGTTACCTACAATCATATTGGGTCCTTCTGGTGCTGATTCCCAGGTGGGTCAGTTTGTGTACATTCTAGGACCCTGTGGATCTCTCCAAGGAACTCTCCTGTGAGGCTGGGAGTTTTCCCGCTGCTGCCTCAAGCCCCACAGGTGTTTTCAGTCAGAGGTTTTGAGGCTATATTTCCCTGCACTGGAACCCTGGGTTACGTGGGCTATCTTGCTCCCCACCTGTTCCTCCTGGTTTATCTGCACCCAAATGTGGCACTGCCCAGTCTGCAAGACACCACCTTGCCTGCCCCAGTCCTCCAGCCACTGCCATGCGAGAGTCCTCTCTACCTGGCTGCATGTCTCTGCTCCTCCTACTGGTCTGGATGAATGTTTCTTCTTTAACTTCTTGGTTGTCAGACTTCCATACAGTTTGGTTTTTTGTCAGTTCTGGTTGTTTTGTTTTTAAATTTGTTGTTGTACTTCTTTTGGTTGTGCAAGGAGGCACAGTGTGACTACCTATGCCTCCATCTTGACCAGAAGTGAATTTTGTATTGTAATTTTAAATTTGACTTTTATTCTTGGACAACCGTGTGGTGAATGTTTGGGTGAGGAGGCTTAAGGGGACTAAATGGCAATGGAAAAATATACAATAAAGATTATATATAAAAAAAAAAGAAATCCACACTCAGAGTTTAAAAAATCAAATGAAACAAATCTTATTATAATGAAAAATAGCCTTGCACCTTGCCACACCTAATCCAAGTACCCAGAGGCAACAAACTTTGTCATTTACATCCATAATTTTAAATGACGTGCTTATTGTTATTCTTTGATTTATTAATTTTTAAGTAATTTTGTCCTAATTTTGAGTAATAAAAATGGGAGCCATGCAAATGAAAACATGAAATAAAATCTAAGCTAATATATACTACACCAGTGTTCTGCACAGGTTGTCTTGGGTCCATAAAGAACAGGTAGAAATATTAGGTCTTCCAAATTGCTTTTAAGAATAACTGTATAGTTTAAGCTTCTATTAGTAATGAACAAAATAATGCTCACTCATCTTTCTGTATTCTTGCCAACACTGGGTACAATTCAGCATTCAAATTTGTGCTATTCTGATGACATAAAGTGGTATCTCATTGGGTTCTTTTTTTTTTACATAATTTTAGATTTATTAGTAAAGGCTTATAATTACAAAGGATGGCCAGGCTAGACCTGATCGAATGTCCTCTTTCTCTGGGAAAGGTGAGATGCAGCAGTATGCAAACTTACTCCACTGTGTCTTCTTTGTGATTCTTTTTTTTAAATTCTTGTCCTCATTGGGTTCTTTATTTGCATCTTCCTGACTATCTCTGATTTTGAGTATTTTAAGCTATAATAGCTATTCTGGCTTCTCCTACTGAGAAACTGTCTTTTCAGGTTTTTTGCTCACTTTAACATTGATTTCCTCTGAGTATATATTCTAATATTGATTCCTCGTTTGTTTTAGGTGTTTCTTTAGTCTGTCTGTGAAATTTATCTACAGTTACCCTCACTGAAAAATTCTCATTTAATTTAGCCTAGTTCACAAACTTTATGCTGTATTATTCATACTTTTAAAGTGTTATTTCAGAATTTTTAAATTTTTTTCACCTATTTTTTAATTAGCTTTG
Organism: Desmodus rotundus; assembly: GCF_022682495.2. NCBI lineage: Eukaryota > Metazoa > Chordata > Mammalia > Chiroptera > Phyllostomidae > Desmodus > Desmodus rotundus. Next base: position 60,573,609 of record NC_071392.1, read on the forward strand.
AAAAAATAACTTTCACATTTAAAATTCTTTAATCTCATTGGAATTAAATTTGTATAAGGAGCTAGATTTATTTGTTTTCATATTCTGATACTATTTTTCTTCCTCCATAAAAAAGTCTAAATGCTAACATTTTCTTTTACTTCCTGATGTTATCCTTATTATAAAAAATCTCTCCTTTAATGTTGGTTTATTTCTGAACTGTACTGTGTCTGCACTTGCATCCTAATATTTGGCAAAGTCAATTTCTTCTTTCTGCTGTATAGTTTTTGAATTTTAATTTCACATTAATAGACCTTTTATAGCATGTACTTTTAAAATTAGATTTGTAGACTATATTTTAAACATATATAATTTGTAAATTGATTTAGGAAAATGATATCATAAATATGGAAAAAGAAAATAAGACATTTTGAATTAGGAAATAATGTAGACTGCTGCATTTTAATAAGATAGCTGTTTATTTGGTGTCATATAACAAGCAGGATATAATTATGGACAAAGTTCAACATAAAGAAAATCAAGAATGGAGCCTGCTTATATGCAAAATTTTATTTGTTAAATGTAGGACTTAGGTATTTATGAATATGTTGCTGTGATTCCTGAAAACATCCAAAAAGTCTTTCTAAATCATGTTTTATAAAAAAGAGATATATGACAACAGAGATCATAGATAAAGAATGGTAGAATGCAAAATAGTTTGAATTACCTTAAATTCTGTGAGCTTGAGTTACTTTAATACTTATGATAAAATGATGGTTTAAAGTTACACTTTGTGGGATACTCCAAGGTATCTGGGGAAGTAATAGTGATGAGACTGAGTATTTGGGTTTCAGATTCAACCAGAATGCTTTATCTGTATCTGTTTAAATAGGTGAACTATCACTAATATTTTATTGGAGGACATGATTTTTAGCCAAAAGTGTTTAGAAACTATTTAAATAAAATTAGTGAAATGTCCAAATGCTAAACAAAGATGGGATATAGTGTCATTGATCTCTTTTAAATTAAACACAGTATTTCTTCCCACTGCAGATCCAGATTTAGTCTCCATACTGCTTTCCATGTGGTCACTAACAATCAATCAGTGTTTGTGTGTGAGTCAAAACCGATTTACTAGCTATACACTACTAACTCATAGTTTTATTGGAACTTCAAAATACTTATTTTAGCTTAAGAAAAGTATGCACTGAATCTTTCAGATTAAAGAAGAAAGAAGCTGGAAAAGAGAGTGGTTAAACAAGAAATAGATCTGGAAAATACAAATCCAAATAAGTATTAAGATAATAATGCTTACATTGTAAGGAAAAAATGCTTACTACTAATTTGTTAATTGTGTATAAGCCTAATTGTGTACAACACTAATTAAGTATGTGTTAAAGAGGCAATTGAAATCAGTCATGTTTTATGAGAAACTTGAGACATAAATAACTTGAGATATTTTATTACATACATTCTAAATTTATATAAATTTATTGGGGTGAGATTGGTTAATGAGATCAAATAGGTTTCAAGTGTACATGTCTATGATTCATGATCTATATATTGCATTGTGTGCCCATCACCCAAAGTCAAATATCATCTTCAGTCACCATGTATTTAAAATTTAATCACCTAAAGTTTAAACCTTAAAAATAAATGTAAAAGTAGGAAATAAAATCTTCACCTCTTAGAAATGCAACTTGTGCTGTCTCTGTGGTCCTTGTTTTGCACCAAACAATAGATTTAACATGCTCCAAATTAAAATGTAGAAAAGCATTTCATACATGCCTAGAGATTCACAAAGCAATGAATGCATTAACAATTATCTTATTTGAGGTTGAATATGTTTTATGTTCTATGAAGTCATTGAAATGATTATAATATAAATTAAAAGTTAATTTTCTAATCAGTAACACTTATTTATCTCTATTAGCAGGGCTACTCTAATGTGATGCTGGGATTGGATCTATCTATGACTCCATATCAAGGTTGACCTGAAAGGCTTGTGGAAGATCTGTAAGAAATAGGTAAGTGGCCTTTTGTTGATAATTCTCCTTTGTTCAGAATGCTGATTTCTGTTTTCTAAATGTCTTTTTTAAAACCCAAAGGTCTAAAAAAGTTTTCAGTGAACCATAGAGACATGTCAAGTATGACAACAGAAATATTTACCACTGTCTCTTCTCTGGCTTCCCATTTCACTCCTTGTTGTGCTCTATCTTCCTATTAAACTTACTCTTACTCTTCTTTTTGAAAATTAGCATAAGTTTACACATAATGTGAATTTGGTTTTGAAATGTTGAAATTGCTTTGCAAGAAAAGCACTTGGAGTATTTTCTGTTATCATTATTCTGGCCTTTTATTCTGATGCACTTAGTACTATTTTATTAAGATTGAATTTACAGTGAGGTTTTGAGGACATCTAAAAGTGTCAGAAAAGAAAGAGTAAAAGTGTAAAATTTTTCTTGAAAGTTTGATATTTATGAATATTTTGATATCCAGCAAGCCAGCTTTTAGAAAGCTTTTTTTTTCTTTTTTAATTAAATTTATTGGGGTGGCAGTGATTAATAAGATTATATAGATTTCAAGTGTACAATTCTATGATGCATGATTTGTATCTTGTATTGTGCGCCCATCAACCAAAGCCAATGTCACAATATATTTGACCTCATTTATCCTTTACTATTCCCTTCGCCCCACCCTTTTATCTGATAACTACCATACTGTGTCTGTGTCTATGAGTTCTTGTTTGTTTTTTAACCTTGTACTTCTTTAAATCTAATGGTAGTTTTTCTTGGTAACTATGTCAATATAGAGAACTTTAAATCTATCATTTGGTCCAAAGCAAGGACCATGAAGACAGCATGCATCATTAAACTATGGTATAAATCAAGCAGTATGCCATAAGTGGCTAAGTCTGTAATAGTATAATTACAAAAAGAAAACAAAAGAAATGTTGTAGAAGACTTTATATCATTTCTTCCCCTCAAAAGAAGGAAACCATGGTGCCCTGACATCTTCAGAATTTTCTTTATCACCCCAAAATTCTTTATCAAGTATGTTCACCATCAGTATAAGACAAGCCTCAGGATTCTCACTGTTCTGCTCACATTGTTCTACCCTTTTCTAAAACTTCCTCCAAATAGAGGCTCCATATTTTCCCTGAAAGATGTTTGTCAATAAGCTTGAATTAAACAGTCAAGTAATTCTCAGGTAGTTCACCTACTATTTTGCCTGTGCACTCTTTCGTATTTTGTACTAATTTACTATTTTGCCAGATATGCAAACAAAATGATTCCATATTTATTTAGCATTTAATATTTTTCAAACAGTTTGGCATCTTTTTACTTCATTTCATTCTTTCATTCAAACTCATCACTTTTATTCTGATATTGCTTTTGATTTAAGTGAGGCTGCCATTATTATCTTTTGTTTAGTATGTGGAGAGATTAAAAGATACAGAACTTAAATGATTTGGAAAAAGTATAGCTTGTTATGATTTTACAGCTGATAATAAACAAGTATTATTAGAACCCACATGTGTTAAAACTCAAATCAATTTCTTATAGGTTAGGTACACAATTTATGCTTACTATAGACAACTGTTAAGTGATATAGTCCATCTTTGTAAGGCCTTTTAATGTTTAAATTTTCATTTTTGGAGTAAGAGGACATTTGTTTAATAATAGCAGGGAGAGTTTATATTTATTACCTAGAGCTACCTGACAGTGAAAGTTGTGGAACTGTGAAAGAATTTTAAGAAAATAAATAATTTTTAGGAAGTAAAGACTCTTCTCAGAAGGGACCATAATTGTATTTGAAGTTCTCAAAACTGCTTCTGGGATTTATTAATTAGACCTTTTCTAGTCAGATGTGTATAGTAGCAGTTTTTTAAAAAATATTTCTAAATGAAGACCAACTGTATATTGGTGTAAATAATGCATATACATAATGCCAATGGTTTATCATAATAGAAAAGTACATTATGAAAAAAACCACTTTTCTTTTTCATAAAATCATTAACCCTAGAACTAGAAGTATTATGATAAGAGAGAGGAATAAAATCATGTTGAGAAGCAAAGATTTGGGAGTTAGGTAGATATGAGTTTGCATTCCTGCAGTGAGTTGTTAGCTTTTTTAAATTGACCTTGGTTAATGACCTTAAATCTTTGCACCTCAGCTTTCTAACAGTACAATAAGGGAGAGATTTAATTGTTTTTGGATTATTGTAAGAATTTAGCACTAAATACATAGCTATTTTCAAGAAATATTGGTTTTCTTCTTTCCTCTCCACTCTTCTTTTTCCTTTCCCCCAAATCCCTGAAGGGAATACTTGGTGGAATCTTCCTATTTTCAAACTATCTGTTTAGTATTATCCCCATTTTTCCTTCTAAAAGCAGATAAATAACCTGTCCTAGGTTATACTTCTAAAACGTGAGCTAAAATATTGTTTCATAAACTTACAACTGAGACTATTTATGTATATGAGTAAATGGGTAGTTGGGTGAGTGTATATATGTATATGTGTGTTTTACTTCAAGATATTTGCAAGTATTTTCAGTTTCCACTGTAAATGTATTATATCCAAATAAAATATCCATTTTAGTTATTTCAATGGAGTGGAAATAAAATTCATTCACATACTTATAGAAAATTACTCTTTCATAAATAAATATTAAAATAGATATCATACATGATAAAATATTTACTCTGATTGTCAAATTGCTGTAAAGTGAATGGACTATACAGGAAGCTGGTTTGGCTGAGGTGGGACAGGGTCAGCCATTCTGATACATAGTATGCTGGTGTTGAGGAAAAGAAACAGAGTAAACAATACTGGAAATAGAAAGGCTATGGCATGTAGCTGTTGAGAATGTAAGCTTGAAAATCAGATTGCCTACAATTGAGTTATGGTTTCAAAACAAATCTACTATATGTGAAGCTTTGGACAAATCATTTCAACTCTCTAACCTTTAATTTCTTAATCTAGACAATAGAGATAATCATACATACTATAAAGAGTTGATTTGTGACAGCATGGATGGAACTGGAGAGCATTATGCTAAGTGAAATAAGCCAGGTGGTGAAAGACAAATATGATATGGTCTCACCTATAAGTGGGACCTAATCAACAAAACATACAAACAAGCAAAATATAACCAGAGACATTGAAATAAAGAACAACTGACAGTAACCAGAGGGAGGTGGTAGTGGATAATGGGGGGAAAGGGGGCAGGGTTTTCAGGAACAATTATAAAGGACACATGGACTAAACCAATGGGAGTGGGATCAGGAGTGGGAGGTGGGGATGGCTGGGGTCAGAGGGCGTGGTGGGGGGGGAGGGAAATGGAGACAACTGTACTTGAACAACAATTTAAAAAAAAAGATTGATCTGATGATGATGAACTCCTTATGTTTTTTTCTTGTCTGGGAATAACTTTATTGATTTGGATATTTTCTACATTTTTTATTGTTGTTCAAGTACAATTGTCTCCATTTCCCCCACCACTCCACCCTACCCCAGCCATCCCCACTTCCCACCCTTGCATCACCAAATCATTATTATATAAAATGTTAAAGAAACTTATTTAAGAAAAAGAAGATCAAAACTATGAAGGATAAAATGAGAATAAATACGTATCTATCAATAATGGAATCTAAAAAAAATACTAAGCCAACAAGAAGAACAGAGACAGAATGATGGATACAGAGAGAGTTTTGGTAGTTGCCAGATGGGAGGGGTATATGGGGGAATGGGTGAAGAGGTGAAGGGATTAAGAAATACAAATAGGTACAGAATAGCCATAGGGATGTAAAGTACAATATAGGAAATGGAATAACCAAACTATTTATATGCATGATGCGTGGTCATCAACAATGGTGGGGGGATTGACTGAGGGAGTGGTGTGTGCTGGGTGGAAGGGGGAAAGGGGAAAAAAATTAAGACAACTGTAATAGCATAATAAATAAAATATAATTAAAAAATAAAACATAAAGTTATTGGTGAAAATGAAAAAAAGTTGATTTGAAGACTAAATGTATATGTATATAAAGGGAATAATAGTAAGAATTAAAGATAAATTTGTTGTTTTGTTCTCTATCATATTAGTTCCAAAGGTTGGCTGTACTATCCAGGTCACCTGGCAAAAAAAAAAAAAAAACCCTGTATAGAATTCTATTTTGATGCGAGAAATGGTAAAAATGAGTTAATCCTGTAAATGTGCTAGCTCTGTGTGGTTTAGTTAGGATGTGTATTAGTTTTCTACTGCTGTGTAATATATTTCATATTTAAAAGCTTAAAACAAGATAGTTATTATCTCAGAGTTTCCACAGATCAAGAGAAAAGGCATGGCTTCACTCAGGATTTTAGAAAGTTGCAGTCAAAATACTGACCAGGCTGCATTTTTGTTTGGAATTCAAGGTCCTCTTCCAAATTCTTGGCTTTGGGTAGAATTCAGTTCATTGCAGTCATAAGACTGCAATCCTCAGCTCCTAGAGGCCATTCATGTTTCCCATCCATTGGCCTTTCTTCATGTGCAGTTCACATCGTAGCAGCTTATTTCTTTACAGCCAGCCAGAGACTCTCTACTGCCTGCTAGTAAGAGAGAGCCACATGTATACGAGGTCTGCCTGGAAAAAGTCCAGCCATTGTTAATGTAACGAGAATAGTTTGTGCAACATTGATGTAACCTGGCAGGCAAGGAGAGTGGACTGGAATGTGCAAATATGAACAATGATGACTTCACTGTACTTGTCAGTGGATGCAGTCAATGACGTTGAGTGAGCATGTGTACTGTGTGGCCATGACACTCAAAATGACTGAATGAATAGAGCAACGAATCTGCATCAAATTTTGCATTAAGCTTGAACATTCCTCCACAGATCTATTTAGATAATACAGAAGGCCACAGCTAAGGGCAACTAGTGATTGGCAGCTTTATTACGACAATTCAGCCACTCATGCATCACGATTGGTGCAGAATTTTTTGGCGAAACGTGAGATCACCCAGGTGACCCAGCCCCACTACAGCCCAGATTTGGTGCCCTGTGATTTCTGGCTTTTCCCAAAACTAAAATGACCTTTGTTAGGGAAGAGATTTCAGACCATCAGTGAGATTCAGGAAAATACAATGGGACAGCTGATAGCAATTAGGAGAACTGTGTGAAGTACCAAGGTGCCTACTTTGGAGGGAACTAAGGTATCATTGCCCTATGTATAATGTTTCTTGTATCTTGATCTTCTTCAACAAATGTCTCTATTTTTTATATTATATGGCTGGATACTTTCTGGGCAGACCTTATACATATGTATATGTATATATAAAATATTTATATCTGCATTAACATAATCATTAAAGTGACATCCCGTAACTTTTGCCATATTCTATTGGTTAGAAGCAAGTCACAGTCCTATGCACAAAAAGGGGAAGAAATTTTATAGGGCATAATAATTGGGGCTACCCTAGAGTCTGTCTGCCATAGCATTTTAAATTTCTTGATTTAAGGGAGGGAGATGGGGATGGCTGGGGTGGAGGGGAGTTGTGGGGGATAAATGCAAACAACTGTAATTGAACAATAAAATAATGAAAAAAAGAAAAAATAAAATTCATGTGAAATATTGTTTTAGAATTTTATAATCAGTTAATATTTAATAAAAAGGAATGTTTTCTCACAATTGTAAAATATTATTCTCAGTTATGCTAACAGTATAACTCCTAATAGACCATTTCTCTCTGCCTAATATATATCCATTATTTCAAAGTGGCTCACTACCAGACTAAGCATGGCCTAATGTGGTATTTAATACCCTCCAGAATCTGAAAATACCTAAATATCCAACCTTTTCTTCCCACTATTCTGATATGTATACCTTTAACATGCCTCACATTTGCCTACATCTTTGTCAATGCACATCCTATTGACTTTTCCATATCTCTGAAACACATTTACATCTTTACAATTTCCATTACATTTTTCCTCTCTTTTGTCTTTAATCTATACAGAACTTTTAATGCATAGTCTCATATCTGTATATATATCCTTTCTTTTAAGAGTATCTTATATTCCTTAAAGTATTGAATATATGATCTGTAAGTAAATGTAATAGGATAGGCATGTATCTTATATTCCTTAGGATACTCTTATATGGAAGGATATATATACAGATATGAGACTGAGGGTGGGAGGTGGGGGTAGGTGTGGCAGGGGAAAGTGATGGTGGGAAAATGGAGACAACTGTACTTGAGCAACTATTAAAAAATGCAAAAAAATAAAAAGGTGATGGCTGTGAGTGGAGGCCAAAGATGAGGAACAGTTCAGCTATATTTAGTGAGTTGTTCACAATTACATGGACCTGTACCTCCCCATCTTCAACATCCTATAGCAAAGGTGTCCAACCTTTTGGCATCTCTGAGCCACACCGGAAGAAGAGTTGTCTTGGACCACACATTAAATACATTGCAATATGTAATTACAAAAATCTCATAATGTTTAAGTAAATGTACAATTTTGTGTTGGGTCACATTCATAGCCTTCCTGAGTCCATGCAGCCCGTGGGCTGTTAGCAAAGAAATTTCAGACTGAACTCCTGAATCATTTGCTGCCCCCTTTTAAATTCCAAATATATTTTTGTAAACTTGCATTCCCCAAACCATGCAAATGAATTAGAAGTGACTGCATAGACTTTAATGCACATGACTTCATGAGGAGAAACACCCCTCCTGCCAAAACTCCTCAGTACATGAATGTATCAATCAAGTTCTGGAAGTGAAGTTAGCTTGGGTATCTGCCATGCAATGAATCACTCTTAAAGCTTTGAAACTCACTCTGCCAGTCATACCGTGCACATTAGAAAAAGAAAACCAAAACTTTAGCAACGTCTGAAATCTAGATCATTGTGCTCTAAAGCATTGCATCACGTGGGAAATTTGTTCATTATCCCTCCAATGTGCTGAAACCCAGAAGCCATTCCGGAAGGTTCATTCTGGCCCTACTGACTCTGTATCCTCCCTTCAGCCATTTTTTTTTCCAGAAAATATTCTTCACTGTGTATATTATTGCTCTGTGTAGCAGAACAAAACATTGATTGACTACAACCATGACCAAAAAAAAGAAATATTACTAACTATAAAAATACTTGTTCATCTAGGAATAAACCTAACCAAGGAGGTAAAAGAACTGTACTCAGAAAACTACACAACACTGAAGAAAGAAATTGAGGAAGACACAAACAAATGGAAGCATGTACCATGCTCATGGATTGGAAGAATTAACATCATCAAAATGGCCATACTACCCAAAGCAATTTATAGATTCAATGCAATCCCTATTAGAATACCCATGACATATTTCACAGATATAGAACATACATTTCAGAAATTCATATGGAACCATAAACGACCCCGAATAGCTGCAGCAATTTTGAGAAAGAAGAACAAAGCAGGAGGGATCACAATACCTGATATCAAACTGTATTACAAGGCCATGGTAATCAAAACAGCCTGGTACTGGCATAAAAACAGGCACATAGACCAATGGAACAGAACAGAGAGCCCAGAAATAAACTCAAGTCTATACGGTCAATTAATATTTGACAAAGGAGGCAGGAGCATAAAATGGAGCAAAAACAAACTCTTCAACAGATGGTGTTGGGAGATCTGGACAGCTACATGCAAAAAAATGAAACTCGATCACCAACTTACGCCATACACGAAACTAAACTCAAGATGGATAAAAGACTTAAATATAAGTTTTAACACCATAAAAGTCCTTGAGGAAAACATTGGCAGGAAAATCTCAGACATTCCACGCAGCAACATCCTCACAGACACATCCCCTAAAGCAAGGGACATAAAGGAAGAATAAACAAATGGGACCTCATCAAAATAAAAAGCTTCTGCATGGCTAAAGAAAACAGCACCAAATTACAAAGAGAACCAACAGTATGGGAAAACATATTTGCCAATGATACCTCAGACAAGGGCCTGATCTCCAAAATATATAAAGAACTCACACAACTGCACTCCAGGATGACAAACAACCCAATTAAAAAATGGGCAAAGGACTTGAACAGACACTTCTCCAAGGAAGACATACAGAGGGCCCAGAGATATATGAAAAGATGCTCAGCATCACTAGCCATCAGAGAGATGCAAATTAAAACCACAATGAGGTATCATCTCACACCAGTCAGAGTGGCCAACATAAACAAATCCACAAACAAATGTTGGAGAGGATGCGGAGAAAAGGGAACCCTAGTGCACTGTTGGTGGGAATGCAGACTGGTGAGGCCACAGTGGAAAACAGTATGGTATTTCCTCAGAAAACTAAAAATGGAACTGCCCTTTGACCCAGCAATTCCACTGCTGGGATTATACCCTAAGAACCCTGAAACACTAATCCAAAAATACCCGTGCACCCCAATCTTCATAGCAGCACAATTTACAATAGCCAAGTACTGGAAGCAACCTAAGTGCCCATCAGCAAACGAGTGGATCCCAAAACTATGGTATATTTACACAATGGAATTCTACGCAGCAGAGAGAAAGAAGGAGCTTCTACCCTTTGCAACAGCATGGATGAAACTGGAGAGCATTATGCTAAGTGAAATAAGCCAAGTGGTGAGGGACAAATACCATATGATCTCACCTTTAACTGGAACATAATAAATAAGGGAAAAAAAGGAAACAAAATATAACCAGAGACACTGAAGTTAAGAACAATGTAACAATAGCCAGGGTGGGAGGGGGGGTGTGGGGTGAGTGGGAAGAGGGGATTACAGGAACTACTATAAAGGACACATGGACAAAACCAAGGGGGAGGGTGGAGGTGGGGGAGGGAGGTGGGTTCAGCTGGGGTGGGGCGGAGGGATGGGGAGAAATGGCATATAACTGTAATTGAATAACAATAAAAATTTAAAAAAATTAAAATAAAAAAAATTAAAAAAATACTTGTTCATTTAGAACAGTAGTGAATATGAGAGTCATATTCAGTTTTAGAATCATACTTCCAAGGATGTTCTTCATAGGTTATCCACTTTTGTATTGATTTCTTAATCTGAAGTGCACCTGAAATAACCCTTAAATTAACTTTAAGAATTCATTACCACTTACACACTTAAAACTGATTGCACATGGGAAAAATGTGACTAGTGAAGTCCAGAGGGTGGGTTGTGGTAGGCAGCTTTTAATGGTACTTAATGATCCCTGACTTCTGTTTTTTATACCATTGTCTTTTCCCCTCCCATATTTACCAGAGTTGGTCTATGTAACCTATAGAATATGGGACAAGTGATGGCATGTTGCTTTTCAGATTAGGTTATAGAAAACATTAAGGCATCTGTCTCGGGTGTTCTTTCTCTTTCATTTTTCTCCCTCCCCCCTCTTTCCCTCCCTCTCTCTTTCCTTTTCTGTCTTATGACTTGCTCTGGGGGAGGACAGCTGCCATGGGGAGGTCCAAGTCATGAGGAACTAAGTCATCTGACCTACAGGGCCAGAACTGCAACTTCCTGAGAAACCCTTAGCTTATACTCTATCCAGTTGAACCACCTTATTATGTAAGATAATAAATATTTTTGTTGTAAGCTCCTAAGTTTATATATAGTTTGCTTGTAGCAATAGAAAATTAATACATTATATAATATTTCGCCCCTAAAATTATTTCCACAAATTTCATCACTGTCTTTGGCTTTTTGCAGGCAATACAAAGATTAATAATGTGCTGAGTATATTGTCTGTAAGTAAATGTAATGGATAGGCATGCATATTTATAAGATAGCAAGCCAAGTGAGAAGGAAATGTGAAATGTTTAGATTTCAACTAGAATACTAATTTTATAATATATAGAAGCCACTTTCAATCTCTTGTCCATTGATCACATCAATGTTGGAGAGTCAAGCTTACTTGGGAGTGGGGAGGTCTGGATGCTGGTCAGCTACTGGTTTTTTCATAGGAGAGCTGCTTGGAATAGTTAAAAACACTCTTATTTTTACAGAATCTGAGCTTATGGAATCTATTCTACTACTGTAGCATGATAGATTCCTGTTTTTATTTTTTTAAATGTCTTTACAGAGTTGTATGAAATAGAGTTACATCAAAGCATCTGGATATGTGTACACATATTTGGGGTGCTATGCTTGAAATGTTTAGTTCACTAGAAAAATAATGCATGTGGTGTACAGAAAAGGATGTAGAGAAGTATGTATGAGCAGAGCAACATTTTTGTTATAAATTCACATTAAGCCATCATTCCATATTTCACTCCTACTTATTTACTGTGATGATAGAACCTGGGCAAAAATATGGTTTTATATTAGATTAAAAATTGAAAATTTGTCCTATCAAAAATTACAATTTGCATTTATAATTTAAATTGGCTTGACTTGGGGTGATCCACTAGAAAGAATTTTGATACCATTATACCAAATAGTGAAATATGAATTTTAACTGGCTGCTTTTCAGTTGAACTGAACAATAAGTACATTTTTAGTGGTTTTATTTGCTGGGAAGAGCATCATTGTAATAATCTGCATTTTATAGTCCCTATCAAATCTGAACCAATATCACTCATTACAAAGTTTTTGCTTTGGGAAACATTTTCATGGCATCTAACAGTATTGCCCTACATTACTTGGAATTAGTTTTTAATTATTACATTTCCAAAATGATTGTTACTCAGATTTACTGTTTGTGTTGAGGTTAAAATCTGATCCAGCAGCTATACTTAAAATGTCATACAAATTTGTAAGGAGAGGTTCACTGAAACTATTGTTATATTAGTAATTGTATGAAACTGTTATAGAAGAAAGGCTATGCAGCTTGAGTGTTTTTACTCTTTTTCATATATCATATCTGAGGAGTGAATATGAAACTTCATTTTTAATTGTTGGTAATTCAAATTTGTACTGTTGTCTGCTGGAGAACACAGAACTATTATTGTAGGTGTCATATAAAGTAAAGTTAGAATCTGAATCTTCCCTATAGCTGTCAATCTTATTAAGGAGCTCTTTATTTGTTGAACTCATCACCTAGTATGATGAGTTCTAGGTGATGAGTTCATCACTCACACCAAAAGAAGGATAACAACCAATTTAAAACAATAAACAACCAGAACTGCCATAAAATAAAGCTGCATGGAACCACAACAACCAAGGAGCTAAAGAAACATTCACCCAGACCAGTGCACTGAGGCAAAGAAATATGGCCCAAATGAATGAACAGATCAAAACTCCAGAAAAAGAACTAAGTGATGAGGAGACAGACAACCTACCTGATGAAGAGTTCAAAACACTGGTAATCAGGATGCTCACGGAACTGATTGAGCTCAGTCACAAAATGAAGGAAGAAATGAAGGCTACACACAGTGATATATAGAAAAATATATGGGAAACCAACAGTGAAGGGAAGGAAACCAGGACTCAAATAAACAATTTGGAACAAAAGGAAGAAATAAACATCCAACTGGAACACAGTGAAGAAACAAGAATTCAGAAAAATGAGGAGAGGCTGAGGAACATGTGGAACAACTTTGAATGCTTCAACATCTTAATATAGGGGTGCCACAAGAATAGGAGAAAGAAATTGAAAACTTATTTGAAAAAATAATGAAAAAAATCCTCCCCCAATCTGGGGAAAGAAATAGACTTCCAGGAAGTCCAGGAAGACCAGAGAGTCCCAAAGAAATTGGACCTCAGGAAGCACACACCCAAGTAATCATCATTAAATTACTCAAGATTAATGATGAGAGAATCTTAAAAGCACCAAGAGGAAAGGAGAGAGTTACCTACAAGGGAGTTCCCCTAAGACTATCAGCTGATTTCTCAAAAGAAATCTTACAGACAAGAAGGAGCTGGAAAGAAGTACTTGAAGTCATGAAAGGCAAAGACCTACATCTAAGATTACTGTATCCAGCAAAGCTAACATTTAGGATGGAAGGGAAGATAAAGAACTTCCCAGATAAGGTAAACCTAAAGTGGTTTCTTTTTACCAAGCCCTTATTATATGAAATGTTAAAGGGACCTATCTATGAAAAAGATAAAAAACTATGAACAGTAAAATGATGACAAACACAACTATCAACAACTAAACTAAAAAAACAAACAAACAAAAAACCCTAAGCAAACAACTAGAACAAGAACAGAATTACATAAACAGAGATTATATGGAGAGTTATCAGTGAAGAGAGGAAGGAGGAGAATGGGGTGGAAAAGGTACAGCAAATAAGAAGCATGATTGGTAGGCATAAAATAGATAGGGGGAGGTTAAGAATGGTAGAGGAAATAGAAAAGCCAAAGAACTTGTATGTACCACCCATGGACATGAACTAAGGGGGTGGGGAATACTGGAGGGTGGGAGGTGCTGGGCAGAGTGGGGGTAAAGGGGAGGAAAAAATTGGGACAACTGTAATAGCATAATCAATTAAATATACTTAAAATAAAATTAAATAAATAAAAAAGAGTATATGTTCACATGAAAATGAGCCTTTTTACAAACTGTCCTGTGACATTTTTTTTAAATACAATATTGTTGTTTATATAAAGAATTATAAAATATGTATTTCATATATATTGTCATCTGAAATACACTGTGGGAACAAAAAGTAAGTTCAAGTGACCTTATCATATTGAAATCTATAAAATTATGATAATAGCACATGATAGCATAATAACATATATTGATATTTAATTTGTAAAATACAAGGATCTTAGCACTTGCATAAAAATGTGTGGGAGCTCTGATGCAGAGAAATGAAGATCTCTTATTTTATTGCCCAAGGAGGTCAGATTAAATTAGATTAAAAATAAATATTATGTAAGAAAAGTCAGTTACAAGGTTTTGGTAGAAAAGTTTCTGAACTTGGTAGTTAAAGACAGTTTTTCTCTTCAATGTTATAAAGAGTCTGCCATGAACATTGGGGTGCATAGGTTCTTTTGGATTGGTGTTTCAGGGTTCTTAGGGTATAATCCCAGCAGCGGAATTGCTGGGTCAAAGGGCAATTCCACTTTTAGTTTTCTGAGGAAATTCCATACTGTTTTCCACAGTGGCCTCACCAGCAAATGAGTGGATCCAAAAACTATGGTATATTTACACAATGGAATTCTACGCAGCAGAGAGAAAGAAGGAGCTTATACCCTTTGCAACAGCATGGATGGAACTGGAGAGCATTATGCTAAGTGAAATAAGCCAGACAGTGAGGGACAAATACCATATGATCTCACTTTTAACTGGAACATAATAAATAGGGAAAAAAAAGGAAACAAAATATAACCAGAGACATTGAAGTTAAGAACAATCTAACAATGGACAGGGGGGAGTGGGGAGGAGACAGTGAGGAGAGGGGATTACAGGAACTACTATAAAGGACACATGGACAAAATCAAGGGGGAGGGTGGAGGTGGGGGAGGGAGGGGGATTTGGCTGGGGTG
Source organism: Desmodus rotundus (assembly GCF_022682495.2). Taxonomy (NCBI): domain Eukaryota; kingdom Metazoa; phylum Chordata; class Mammalia; order Chiroptera; family Phyllostomidae; genus Desmodus; species Desmodus rotundus. The sequence continues at coordinate 60,589,006 of NC_071392.1, forward strand.
GGGTGGAGGGATGGGGAGAAAAGGCACACAACTGTAATAGAATAACAATAAAAAAATTAAAATTAAAAAAAGAATCTGCCATGATAATGTTTTCTTCTGTAATTTATCTTATAGTTTCTCAAAATTCAAGATAATTTTCATTTATGTCTCTCTTAAATATATAGTTTGTTTTTAAACTTTTCTACTATGTTTCATTCATTTGTTTTTCAGGTAATGATTAATGCTTACTTTTTAGTTATTTAAAGACACTTTAATTTTAAATCCATTACATTTATTTTCATCTCTAGGTACCCAATAGTCCATCATTTCTCACAACTATGAACTATTTATCTCATTATTTCAACTAACTTTGTCATCATTTACATGAAAATCATACATTACATTCTTATGTGAACAATGAACCACCTTAAAGAAATCTTTGACACACTTTTTGGCTCTTTTAAATAATGTTATCATTAAGGAACTGCTGAAGTTATTAACTACAGATTCGACCTTGTTTTCTTCCTTAAGGTTCAGCTGTCTCAGCATTCAGGGTGGCTCTGACACCCTGCAAGGCAGAAAAAGAATAAACATGCTTCATGATCTCCTGTGAGTGAACTGAAAGAGACGTTATTGCATTTCAGGTGTTCTCATGTACTAAGGCTCGCTACACAATATTTATTAAATCATAAATATGCACCACATAATCATTGTTTGGGACAATGATTGACCTCATATGCAATGATGGTCTCATAAGATTATAATGAAACTGAAAAATTCCTATTGCCTAGTAAAGTCATAGCCATAATTATGTCATAGCACAACATATTATTCACGTGTTTCTGGTGATGCTCACATAAAAACACCTACTGCACTTTGAGTCATATAAAACTATAGTACATAAAATTATGTATAATACATAGTAATTGATAATGATAATAAATGACTATGTTACTGCTTTATGTATTTACTATATTATACTTCTGTCATTGTTTTAGAGTATACTCTCTCTACTTATTAAAAATTTTTTTCTGTAAAATTTTTTGTTGTTTTATGCTAGCAGCAGCCTCATAAATCTCCTGTTTACAACATCTCTTGATTTTTCTTGTGCTTCATTTAATCTCATGTTGTTTTTTCATCATTGCCCATAAATGTACAATAGCCACTGCTAATGTTGCCAGTAAGAGACTGTGTTGATCTGGAAATATAATTAAAATTTAGTAAGAACTACAAAGGTGGAAAATCACTGATGGTTATTGCTGAACTCTACTATAGCTAAGATCTTGAAGAACAAGAACAAAGTGACATAAACTGTTAAAATATATGCTTAATTGAAAGCAACAAGAATAACAAAAATTTGGGAAAATAGTCGACATGGAGAAACTTGTGTGACCTGGATTTAAGCCAAGACTCAGGAGCATATCCCACTTAGTACCATAATGATCACAGACAAAGCAGAGTTTGTTTGCAATGTTGAAAGAAAAGACTACTCCCAACTACAATGTTGAATGTACTACTAGCTCTGGGGGGGTTTAACAATTCAAGAATCATTATTCATTACATAATGTGAAAGTGAGTGGTGAATTTCTGAGTGCTGATATGAAGGCAGCTGAATAATTTGTTTGGAAACTCTAGATAAGCTGATTATGGAGAAAAATTACCTGGCAGAGCAAATATTCAATGTGGATGAAAACTCCCTATTCTGGAAATGGATGCCTAAAATGGATTTCATCCATAAAGAGGCCAAGTTAATGCCAAGTTTCAAGGCTTTTAAAGACAGGATAACAGTTTTGCTTTGGGGCAATGTTACAGGTTACAGTTGAAACCCTTTGTGATCTGGCACAGTGAGAACCCCAGGGCCTTCAAGTGTATCAGTAAGCACACACTGCCAAAGTACTACTGGAACAATACAAAGTCTCACATGACTGAGCTCTTCTTCCAAGATACCCTCCTGAATTGCTATTCCATGAAATGGAGAAGTACTGTTTGGAGAATAACATACTTATCAAGATTTTGCTTATTGATGATAATGCTTCTAGACATCTCCTTTGTTTGGTGATCTTTATATCAATACCAAAGTAGTATTTCTCCCTCCAAATACCACTTATTTCATCAAACCAATGGATCAAGCATTTATAGCAACTTTTAATGTTTACTGCCTTAGGAGGACTTTTTCCCAGGCAATTATTGCAACCGAGGATGATGCTAATGTAATTCTGAATGGATGACTACATAGGTGACTGCATCAAGAACTGCTTGGGCTTGGGATGATGTCACCAAGTAGTGTATGAATGGTATCTGAAGAAGACATCAGTAGGTTCCCTTATGACTTCAAAAGATTTGACAAGTGTGAGGAGGTTGAAATAATCAACAAGACTGTGGTTGAGATGACAAACTTTAATCTGGGTGTCGATGAGGATGGCATTGAAAAACTTCTGGAGTTGGTTCCTGAGGAATTGACTAATGAGGAGTTGTTGGAACTGAAACATGAAAGCATAGCTGAATAAGAGGCAAGACAAAAGGCAAATTGCTTGAGAAGAAAAAGAACAATCTCCAAGAAATTTCACAGTAACGGTTGTAACAGATGCTTTTGCAGACCTCAACAAGCTCCTTAAAAGTTTGAAAAAATGGACTCTGATATTAAAAAGATTTCATTAATAGAGAGTAATAATGTTCTTGGTACATATTCTACTTACAAGCAAATATATAATGAAAAAACAAAACAAACCAACCAAACCACCATGGACATATTTCTGAAGAGTGACACCTCCTCAATCAAATCCTTCAGGATGTTTTCCAGGAGAAGGCATTGTTAATATAGGAAATGGCTCCATGTGTGGTATTGCTTCTGAAGACCTTCCAGTGGGACAAAATGTATATGTAGAGGGGTGGTATTGATGGTGTTTGTGCCTTAGTTTTTTAAACAAGAAAGTTTAAATAATTAACAAAATAAAAATAAAAAAGCTTATAGAATAAGGATATAAAAAAGAAAATAGTTTTGTACAGTTGTGTTTGTGCTTTAAGCTAAGTATTATTTAAAAAGTGTTTTGGTAAGTTCAAGTTAATTTATTATTGAAAAAAGAAAAATATTTTTAAGAATTTAGTGTAGCCTAATTGTACAGTGTTTATAAAATCTATAGTAGTGTACATTAATGTCCTAGGCCTTCACATTCACTCATCAGTCACTCAACTGACTCACCTAGAGCAACTTCCAGTCTTGTAGGCTCCATTCGTGGTAAGTACCCAATATAGGTGTGCCATTTTTTATGTTTAAATATGTTTAGGTGCATGGATACTTGCCACTCTGTTACAGTTGCTTACAGTATTCAGTACAGTAACATGCTGTACTGGAATGTAGCATCTGAGCAATAGATTATATAATATAGCCCAGGTGTGTAATATGTCTAGGTTTGTGTAAGTACAGTCTATGATGTTTCCACAAGGACAAAATCACTTAATGATGCATTTCTCATAACATATCATTGTTGTTAAGTGACACATGGTTGTAATTCTGTATTCTTAGTGTTCTAGTGCTCTTATATTTTATATTTGTTTTTCTTCATTAGCATAGTCTACATATTTCTCTCAAATATGTCAAAGTCTATTCCTCTATCCAGAACTACTCTGGACTCCAACCATTTATCTTCTTTGAGATTTTGGTTTTGATTGTGAATTTTTAAAATTCACCATCAAAAAATTGTGTTAAGAAATGTTTTAAAAATTGTGTTAAGAAAATTGTGTTAAGAAATGTTTTCTTGAAATGAGATCATTACACTGAGGTTCTGAGAAGACTGAGTTCCTATTATAGATTATACTGTTATGCTTTATAACAGTGTATTCTAGATATTTGGCAACATGACAAACCACAAATAAGAGGAACTTGTTAGAAGAAGTGCATTTAGTGAGTCAGTTTCTGAACTAACCCATGATTTATTTATACTCTACCTTTTCTCTGGTCATCCCTTGTTCCTGCTTTGCCTTTACATTTAATTCTACTTTTAAAAAATGTTCTATTGTCTATTTATATTACAAGTTTGGGGATAGTGTGTGTTCTTTTGGCCTTAGTGTCTGGTCTTTCAGACAGTACTGCACCTTGGGTTTCATATGGTTGTGGTGGTGGTGATATTGATAATGATAATATCTGAAATTTACTTAGTACCAGGTACTCTTCTAAGTGAATCACTAACATCAACTAATTTGAGAGTCACAATCTATTAGTTTGATACTTGTGAGGTAGAGACTATTATTGTCCTAATTTTCCAGATTGAGTGGGGTCCAGAATGGTTCAATAATTTGCCCAATGTTTGCTCCATAGCTCATATGTGGCAGAGCTCAGATTTGAACTAAGGCAGGCTAGGTCCAAAGCCCTCCACTGATGGATTGATTGCTCAGGACTCCTAAATAGCCACTCTTCTCTCATGGTTCTATTTGTGACCCAAACCATATTATGTGTTTAAGCATAAAGAGTTTAAAGAGTTTAATTGTGCAGTTTATCACTCTGTGCACTAAATGTTTAGGAAGTAGGTAGTCTAAATGAGTTAACTTCTAAATTATAGAATATATTTAAAAATAAATCATTCTTCTCTTTTCAAATGGAAAAACACGGACCAAGGTATCAAAATGTTAGTTAAGTACAAATACATTAAATCTGTTTAAGAAATTGAAAGAGGTCCTTGGCCTGCCAGACACCTGTGCTCTCTATCAGGTGCCCACCCCTTCCACCCATGTTTGGCATGGCAGCAGAGACATCCCACCATCCAGACCTGCTGAATCATGTGACCAGAAAATGCCAACATGGATGGCAATATCCACAGAAGAACCATCCCGAAGATGATTAAGGAAGTGGGTGGGGGAGCTGTCATTAGCATCTGGCACTATAACAGCCAGAACTCAGAGTGTTGCCTGGAGACCCTGTTCCAGGTCCCACCCACCGACTTTCTGCTGCTTTTGCTTTGGTGAGGTGGCACATGTCAGCTCAGAAATCACCTACACCTCCAAGCATGCATTGTAAGTACAGATTAATGTGATATCTGAAAACATCCTCACAGTTTTCAAAAAGCTGACCAATAAGATTACTCTGTGCCCCTGTCAGTGAGGGGCATGGACAAGGTCCTGGATGTGCATCCAATTGTGTACTCTGGACAGGCACAGGAGCAACAGGGCCTCAGGCTCTAGGAAGTCCAGAAACTGGAGCACACGGAGACTAAGTGGAACAATGGAAGTATTGTCCGACTAGTCCTGAACCCAGAGCCGAATATGGTCCACTATAGCCCAGTGCAGCTTGATCCACTTGGGGCCTTCGAATTGTATGCTAGATGGCTTTGTGATGGAGGTGTCACCATGGAACTCATGGAGGAGGTAGCCAGGATCTTGGCGGCACATCAATGTAAAACCATCATTGTTGCGGTTTCTGTGGATGCCATTAACTTTCACGAGATCAGAAAATATTATATTGTCACCATTTTGGGGCACATGAACTTCAGAAGCAGTAAATCCATGGAGATTGATGTCCTGGTGATCAACTTGGAGGAGTGCTACAGGATAGTGAGTGCCTTCTCTACCTACATGTTCCTGAGCTAGGAGGACAAGTGGCTGCCTATGCCCCAGCTTGTGCCTGGGACTGAGGACTACAAGAAGCACTTTGAGGAAGACAAAGGGTGGAGCCTGTAGATGAATATCAACCGAACTTATAGTGCCAAGCTGAGCCTTATAGGTGCCCTTCTCCTGCTACTGGTCCTGAAGCATCTCCAGTGTCTAATCACATAAAGTTACCCTCTTGACCAAAAACCCAATTCACAATGACAGCTGGTGATGTGTGTATTAATTATCTCTCAGAGTTAACCTGTACTCTCTTCAAAACCTGTACACCAAAGCTTTATTTATATCATTCCAGTATAAGTACTACACAGTATTGTCCCCAGTCCCTGGAGACATTTTCTGGAACCCTAGGGAATATTACACATACACTGTAAGGCATGTAAAGACTCCAGCCTCATATAAAGCTGTTTTTTGGTTGCGGTGAAAAACAAATTGATGAGAATAATTTGCAATCTGTGTTTCAATCAATTGAAAGGAATTGCTTCATAATTACTTTAAAATTTTATTAAGTTGACCATGCACTCCAAAACTTTATTTTTATTTTCATTGCAGGTTTAACAATTTTCTTATATAGTAACTATAACAAAGATATATTAGAAATGAATTCTGAAATCTTAAAAACATACACCTTATAGCTAGACCACCACATTATATACATCCAGGACACTTTACAGTAAAAAGATTATATTATTATTTACCATAGAAAGCAGGTGTACATTGGGCCAGTCTTGGGTAAAGATATATAATCATTATACTTAAAGCAGACACTACTGGTTGTTGCTCCAGTAGTTGCTAACAGAACACTAATGTTGTTTCTTCTCTGCTAACAGAACACTGATGTTGATGAGAGATAACTTTTATTACTCCACAGAACATACATCATGGGAAACTGACCCTATAGCTCCCACCAGTGGATACTGACTAATTTAGACCAATTATGGTAATTCCATTTCCTTGCCAGAAATTGTTTATTTATGTTCTAATAAATTAAGAAATATTAAGTAATGTTGAATAAATTCATTAAATATATAAATAAATAAATTTGGTATTTGATTAATTATTTATAATACCTGGAGCCCTTCCTACCACTTGAGTAAGCAAGATAGTAACTTTCTTTTCTACTTAATCCTTTTTTATTTAAATTGTTGTTACTTGGAGCTATAAATATGCTAATATACTCATTTTAATCATTATTTGAGTATTTGGACCCTAACAAGACTTTCACTTTACTGTGATCTCTATTAGCATAATGCAGGATCCACTTAGGGAAGAAGACTGAGGAGCTTGAGGAAGAAGACAGGGATAGGAGTTTATCATACAAAAGATCAGAGAGGTGATTAAAAGAATAGAAAATTTATTTCTGTTTCCTTTGTCTTACAAAAATAATTTACAAAATCAGAGAATTACACAGTAGCCATTTACATGTTTAAGTTGAGACAAATATTCCTAAAACTTCTGAGAAGTTTTCTTACATAAAGGTTTACTCCACTTTTTTCAGCCCCTATGCCTACAAACATACACACACACACAATATGCACACACAGAGATAAACACTTTTGGTGGGATTTTTAAGGGAACGGAAAAAAGACAAACTAATGTTTTTTTTCTCATCTGAGAATAGCTGTTTCTCAGCTTGAACTTCTATCTTGCTTCGTCATATCACAGATGAGTAATCACCTTAAATAAGCATCAGAAAATAAACTGGTTAAATAAATTACAGTGTATCTAAGAAATGGAATCAAAAGAAGAATATTTAGTTAAGTCAATAGTGCATGTTACAAAACACTACTTCAATAACATATATTTTGCTTAAATTTTTAAATTATTCATAAGAAAATTAATGGAAAAGTATTATACACATGTACATACACACCAAATTATTATCAGTGGTTCTTTCTAGACCATAGTTATAAGATTTTCATTTTATTATATACACTTTTCTGTATGACTTAAACTTTGTTTATTGAACATGAATTATTCCTGAAATAAGAAAAAAAATTAAAGAAAATGGAAAAAATAGTAAATTTCCAACCACATGAAATTCTCTAGTTAGTGTGTAATTTACTGCTATACACAATAAACCTGGTACCTTATTGGTCAAGATTTTTAGTAAAAAAGAATTAAAAAAAATATTGTTATTCAATTACAGTTATATGCCTTCTCTCCCAACCCCTCCCCCCCACCCCAGCTGAACACCTCTCTCTCCCCCACCTCCACCCTCCCCCTTGATTTTGTCCATGTGTCCTTTATAGTAGTTCCTGTAATGCCCTCTCCTCACTGTCCCCCGCTGACTATTGTTAGATTGTTCTTAACTTCAATGTCTCTGGTTATATTTTGTTTCCTTTTTTCTTCTGTTGATTATGTTCCAGTTAAAGTTGAGATCATATGGTATTTGTCCCTCACCGTCTGGCTTATTTCACTTAGCATAATACTCTCCAGTTCCATCCATGCTGTTGCAAAGGGTATAAGCTCCTTTTTTCTCTCTGCTGCATAGAATTCCATTGTGTAAATATACCATGGTTTTTGGAGCCATTCATTTGTTGATGGGCACTTAGGTTGCTTCCAGTACTTGGCTATTGTAAATTGTGCTGCCATGAACATTGGGGTGCACAGGATCTTTTGGATTGGTGTTTCAAGGTTCTTAGGGTATAATCCCAGCAGTGGAATTGCTGGGTCAAAGGGCAGTTCCATTTTTAGTTTTCTGAGGAAATTCCATACTCTTCCACAGTGGCCTCACCAGTCTGCATTCCCACCAACAGTGCACTAGGGTTCCCTTTCCTCCACATCCTCTCCATTTGTTTGTTGATTTGTTTATGTTGGCCACTGTGACTTGTGTGAAATGGTACCTCATTGTGGTTTTAATTTGCATCTCCCTGATGGCTAGTGATGCTGAGCATCTTTTCATATGTCTCTGGGCTCTCTGTATGTCTTCCTTGGAGAAGTATCTGTTCAAGTCCTTTGCCCATTTTTTAATTGGGTTGTTTGTCTTCCTGGAGTGGAGTCATGTGAGTTCTTTATATATTTTGGAGATCAGGCCCTTGTCTGAGGTATCATTAGCAAATATTTTTTTCCCATACTGTTGGTTCTCTTTGTATTTTAATGCTGTTTTCTTTAGCCATGCAGAAGCTTTTTTATTTTGATGAGGTTCCATTTGTTTATTCTTTCCTTTATGTCCCTTGCTTTAGGGGACGTGTCTGGGAGGATATTGCTGCATGGAATGTCTGAGATTTTCCTGCCAATGTATTCCTCAATGACTTTTATGGTGTTACAACTTATATTTAAGTCCTTTATCCATCTTGAGTTTACTTTCGTGTATGGCGTAAGTTGGTGATCGAGTTTCATTTTTTTGCAGGTAGCTGTCCAGATCTCCCAACACCATCTGTTGAAGAAGCTGTTTTTGCTCCATTTTATACTCCTGCCTCCTTTGACAAATATTAAGTGACCATAAAGACTTGAGTTTATTTCTGGGCTCTCTGTTCTGTTCCATTGGTCTATGTGCCTGTTTTTATGCCAGTACCAGGCTGTTTTGATTACACTGGCTTTGTAATACAGTTTGATATCAGGTATTGTGATCCCTCCTGCTTTGTTCTTCTTTCTCAAAATTGCTGCAGCTATTCGGGGTCATTTACGGTTCTGTATACATTTCTGAAATGTTTGTTATAAAGCTGTGAAATATGTCATGGGTACTCTAATAGGGATTGCATTGAATCTATAAATCGCTTTGGGTAGTATGGCCATTTTGATGATGTTGATTCTTCCAATCCATGAGCATGGTACATGCTTCCATTTGTTTGTGTCTTCCTTAATTTCTTTCTTCAGTGTTGTGTAGTTTTCTGAGTACAGGTCTTTTACCTCCTTGATTAGGTTGATCCTAGGTACTTTATTTTTCTTGGTGCTCTATCAAATGGGATTTCTTTCCTGATTTCTGTTTCTGCAGTTTCATTGTTGGTATATAGGAATGCCTTTGATTTCTGAGTATTGACTTTGTATCCAGCTGTTTTGCCAAATTCATTTATTAGGTTGAGTAGTTTTTTTGGTGGAGTATATAGGGTTTTCCTTGTACACTATCATGTCATCTGCAAACAGTGACAGTTTCATTTTCTCCTTTCCAATCTGGATGCCTTTTATTTCTTTTTCTTGACTGATTACTGTGGCTAGGACTTCCAATTCTGTGTTGAATAGCAGTGGTGAGAGAGGGCATCCTTGTCTTGTTCCTGATCTTAGGGGGAAAGCTCTAAGTTTTTGTCCATTGATTTTGATGTTGGCTGTAGGTCTCTCATATATGGCCTTTATTATGTTGAGGAATGCTCCCTCTATTCCCACTTTGCTGAGTGTTTTTATCAGAAATGGGTGCTGTATCTTATCAAATGCTTTTCCTGCATCTATTGATATGATCATGTGATATTTGTCTTTGCTGTTGTTGATGTGATGTATTGTGCTTATTGATTTGTGAATATTGTACCATCCTTGCATCCCTGGGATGAATCCCACTTGTTCATGGTGTATGATTTTTTTAATGTATTGCTTTTTTAATGTATTGGTTTGCCAATATTTTGTTGAGAATTTTAGCGTCTGTGTTCATCAGCGATATTGGTCTGAAGTTTTCTTTCTTCATTGTGTCTTTATCTGGTTTTGGGATTAGGATGATGCTGGCTTCATGAAAAGAGTTTGGGAGTCTTCCATCAGTTTGGATTTTCTCAAATAGTCTGTGAAGGATAGGGGTTAGCTCTTCCTTAAAAGCTTTGTAGAATTCTCCCGTGAAACCATCTGGTCCAGGGCTTTTGTGTGTTGGGAGTTTTTTGATGACTGCTTCAATTTCGTCAACTGTTATTGGTCTGTTCAGGTTTTCTGCTTCTTCTTCATTTGAGTTTTGGAAGATTATATTTTTCTAGAAATATGTCTGTTTCACCTAGGTTTTCAAATTTCTTGGCATACAGTCTGCATAGTAATTTCTTACAATCCTTTGTATTTCTGTGGTATCAGTTGCAATCTCTCCTCTTTCATTTCTAATTGTTTTTATTTGGATCCCCTCTCTCTTTTTCTTGATGATCCTACTGAAAGGCTTGTCGATTTTATCTTTTCAAAGAACCAGCTACTGGATTCATTGATCTTTACAATTGTGCTTTTAGTCTCTATGTCATTTAATTCTGTTCTGACCTTGTTTATTTCCTTCCCTCTCCTTGCTCTGGGCTGTCTTTGTTGCTGTTCTTCAAGTTCTTGTAGAGGTAGGGTTAGATTGTTCATTTGAAGTGTTCTTATCTTTTTTTAGGTAGGACTGTTTCACTATGAAGGTCCCTCTAAGGACTGCCATTGCTGTGTCCCATAAGTTTTGGGTTGTTGTGAGTTCATTTTCATTTGTTCCCAGAAACTTTTTGATTTCTTCCATGATCTCATTCTTGACCTCTTCATTGTTTAAAAGTATTGTATTCAATCTCCATGGGTTTGAGTGTTTTTGAGTTTTTTCATTGAAGTTGATTTCTAGTTTCAGTCCCTTGTGGTCAGAGAAAATGCTTGCTAATATTTCAATTTTCTTGAATAGGTTGAATCTTGTTTTGTGTCCTATCAGGTGGTATATCTTTGAAAATGTTCCATGTGCATTTGAAAAGAATGTGTGTTTTACTTCTTTGGGATGACAGACTCTGTATATATAAGTTAAGTCATTTGATCTGGGGCATTGTTCTATGCTGCAATATCTTTGTTGATTTTTTTTCGGAAAGTCTATCTTTTTTTGAAATTGGGGTGTTAAAATTCCCTAGTATATGTGTGTTGCTGTCAATATCTTTCTTGAAGTCCTCCAAGATTTTTTTATGTATTTCAGTGCTCCTATGTTGGGTGCATATATATTTACAATGTTTATGTCTTCTTGATGGATTCTTCTCTTGAATATTATGAAATGACCTTCTGAGTCTCATTTTATGGCCCTTGTTTTGAAGTCTATTTTATCTGATATGAGTATTAGTGCCCTAGCTTTTTTTTTATTATTTTATTTTATTTCCTCCTTTCTGTTTGCTTGGAAAATTTGTTTCTAGCTCTTCACTTTAAGTATATGTAGGTCTTTTGTTCTGAGGTAGGTCTCTTGGAGGCAGCATATGTGTGGGTCATGATTTCTTATCCATTCAACTATTCTATGTGTTTTGATTGGAGCATTTAATCCATTTATATTTAAGCTTATTTTTGATAGGTACTTATTCCTTGCCATTTTTCTATACCTGTGCTCCTCTCTCTCTCACTGTTTTTCTCCCTGTTCTTAAAGCAGACTCTTTAGCAAATCTTTCTGAACTGGTTTAGAGAAGGTATATTCTTTGAGGCTACTTTTGTTTGGGAAGATCCTTATTTGGCCTTCCATTTTAATTGAGAGCCCTGCTGGATAGCGTAGTCTCATTTGCAGATCCTTGGTTTTCATTACTTGGCATATTTCTTCCCATTCCCTCTTGACTTGGAGTGTTTCCATTGAGAAGTCAGCTGCTAGTCTTATCAAGGCTCCATTGTATGTTTCTTCCTGTTTCTTCCTTGCTGCTTTTAACATTCTCTTTTGGTCTTGGAATTTTTTCATTTAAATTATGATGTGTGTTGAAGTGGTCCTCTTTATGTGCCTCTTGATTGGGACTCTCTGTGTTTCCTAGATTTGTTTGACTTTTTCTCTCATCAAATTAAGGAAGTTTTCCATCATTACTTTTTCAAATAGGTTTTCTCTCCCTTGCTCTTCTTCTCTTTCTGGTATCCCTATTATCCCAATATTATTACTTTTCATGTTGTCTTGCAGCTCCCTTACCACTCATTCATTTTTTCTGAATCTCTTTTCCTTCTCTTGCTCCTTCTGGGTATTTTTTCCTACCTTGTCCTCCAGCTCACTGATTTGATCCTCCCCTTAATCCAGCCTACTTACAATTCCTTGTAATGTGTTTTTTATTTGTGAGATTTTATTGTTCGTTTCTTCCTGTTTTTTGTTCAGATTTAGCTTTTTGTTCTATTTCCTTTTTCATGCTGATGTACTTCTCACTCAGTTCCTTGTAGTTGTCTGTGAGTTCCTTGAGCATCTTTCTAGCCATTATTTTGAATTCCATATATGATAGTTTGGCTACATCCATTTCATTTAGCTCTTTTATTGGGGAGTTTTCCATTCCATTTGATTGCATATTGTTTTTTTGTCTTCCCATTTTAGGTGACTGTTTTTGTTTGTTTTTGCACTCCCTGATGTTTGGCTTTGCTAGCTGTCTTTGTAGGGTGGACTTGTATGGTAGGAATTCTATGGGGTTCAGTGGTGTGGTCTCTTTGATCTCTTTGTCTGGACACTCTAGGTTTGCCTTTTCTTCTGTTTGTGTGGGCTCTCTTGTTGTATTTGGGTTTTTACCTTTTGTTGGCTGGTGTGGATCCCAGCCCTCAGGCTCCATGTTGTGGCTGCAATAGACAAATACACACGGACTACTGAGTCCTGTGGAGGAAAAGGGACAGCACGGCCACTCTCTCAAGAGGAGAGCACACTGACCCTTGCCTGGACAGGCTTTTATTCTTTTCTGGGCCCATTACATTGAGGATGATCCTCAGTTACTATGCACAGGTTCACTGTACCTTTTACGGACAACAAAGGACAGATTACTGCTAATTACTTCAAAGAGAAGGATGTTTCAGCTCAAGGGGGAAAGTGGTTGATCTGGTTACACTCCATACTTGGGAGGTTTAGCACAGACTTTAGGAAGTCAAAGATACTCAGTAAACATTTGCTGCCTCAATTCAGGGTGAGGGAGTTTTAGGAAAAGCAAGACTCATAGCAGCTTATGTACAATGAAGCCCTGATTCCCCATGGGAAAACCTATCCATGGACGTGGGTCCTGCCCGCCAACCTCACTCCCCACTGACTTTTCCGAGTGGGGGCTGGGCCACATTTCCCATGCTTGGAACGGTTCCTCATATTGGCTCCTTTGTTGGTGGTTTTTCTCCTCCAGCAGGTATACTGATGTTCACAGCTCGCACCTACTCTTGTATGTGATCAGTGGCAAGGGGTAGGCAAAATGGATTAAGACAGTGGGAGAATATTGGCAAAAGTGACAAGAATAATGGTTAAAATAGGAAAACATCACAGTGATCAAAAATAAGGAGGAGTATCGGGATGTATATATAACTAGAGTGGAATTAAAGAATGTGTCAGACATAATACCTAAGATTAAGCATGAAGATGAAACACAAGGATGAAGCACAAAGTTGAAGCCTATTGTATAAAAGTCAGATTCTTGGCTACTGTGTAAAGAAATATGTGAATTGGTCATTGTCTTGGATGTGAAAGAAAGTTTTCACTTTCTACTCAGAGTAGGAAGGCTTTGTTCATTTTTTCCTAGAAAAAGATTAGTTTTTATAAAATATCAAATATTCTTCATTAGAATAAGTGTGTCAGTCCTTTCCTGATGTTTTCAATAGTTGCATATTATATGTGCAAAAAATGACAACTCTGTATTAACTAACAAAAGCATCTACCCACCTATTAAATTGCCAACAGACTGATTGGTACCAGTGAATTTCACCAAATTGTTTACTGTCTGTGCCTGTGTGTGTAGTTATGAATGAATGTGGGTGGGAGGGTGTAGAGTATTATGGAATAACTGCAAATAATAGGGCTAAAATCTGTTCAATGAACTGAATATGCACAAATGCAACTTATATTGTATTTAATTAATTTAGTAGACAATGTTATATATTTTTCTCTACTAGAAGAATAAAATGTATTACCTTAACCTGAGGATAATTATTTTTTTTCTTTCATCATGAAATGGATTTATAGTTATGTAACAAACTTTTTAAATTTTTAAAAGATTTTATTTATTTATTTATTTTTAGAGAAAAGGGAAAGGAGGGAGAAAGAGAGGGAGAGAAATTTTAATGTGTGTTTGTCTCTTGCATGCCCCCAACTGGGGACTTGGCCCACAACCCAGACATGTGCCCTGACTGGGAATGGAACCAGCCACCCTTTGGTAAGCAGATCAGTACTCATTCCACTGAGCCACACCAGCCAGGGCCGAACTTTTGATTTGAAAAATCAGTAACAAATTGCCACTACAAAGTGTTCAATCACTCTTTTTCAGATGTTGTTTAAAGCTACAACTATATAAAAAAATGTCTTTATAATTTTCAACTGTTAGGATATCTTAACCCATTGAAGGGAGATTGGAATTTATTGCTTCACTAATTAGCATTTTTTTTCAAGCCCTGGTCAGGCAGCTCAGTTGGTTGGAGCATCATCTTGATATGCCAAGATTGCATATTCCATCCCTGGTCAGAGCATACACAAGGATCAACCAATGAATGCATAAATAAGTGGAATAAAAAATCAATTCTCTCTCTCAAATCAATTAATAATGAAAATAATTATTATTCACATATTGTATTTGTCTTCTCCAAGCAATCCCTTTATTTTTTTTTCTCTTAACTCTAAATACTACTAAAGTATAAAAGAAAGAGAATAAAGTTGTGTTGGGTGATGAAGTTCATTGTGCCATTTATAACTTTGTTGATACACTTTCCTAGAGTTCTGTGGTTTGGGGAACATCAGTCAGGACAAAGTTTTAAAAAGTTGTTAATGCTGCCTCTTCCACATTTGAACATAAAGAAGTATAAATGGAAAATCTTATCCTAAAAGGAAAAATATGTTACATTATTGAAAACCATCAAAAGTCTTTTGTCCCTTACTTCTTTGAAAGAACTATTAAATGTGCAGGTTGGAAAACTGAAGAATTTATGGAACATATATAGTTCATAAAGGAAAAATAATGTTAAGAAGCCAGATTTCTTTATACCACAAGACCATAGTCTGCAAACCAGTTTTGGAAAAGAGAAAATAGAAAGTCTCTTCTCAGAATAATAGTTATATTTCAAAATAACAAAATCTGTCAGTGAGTCCTTGTCTCTTGTTATTTGATAATCATCAAGCCCACTCTTCTTCTAGAAAGAAGAGTTCTATTCTTCTATCCACTCTTCATTTGAAGAGTTGTTTACCAGTTGGTAACTTCCTTTTAGTTTAATCTAGACAACAGGAATTTTTAGAACCAAAGAGTTTAATAAGTCACACGTGTGTGTGTGTGTGTGTGTTATGTGCCATTTGGTTTGCTCCAACCCTCTGAATGAGTGATTTTTATAATGTCCTTCCTCAACACCTCTGCTCAGCTCCTGTTCACTCATGCCTATGGTTTCTTTTATGGAGTCAATTCATCTCACATTTTGTTTGTATTTTCCTTTGGCTCTCTCTTTTTCCAGACTATTGTCTTTCTTAATTAAATTATTTTAATTGCTATTCAATTACATTTGTCCCAATTTTGCCCCTTTGTCCTCCTCTGCCCGTTCTACCACCCACTCCCACAGTCAATTCCCACATTGTTGCCCATGTCCATGGGTCACTCATACATATTTTTTGATTAGTCCCATTCCCTTCTTTCCACCATTATCTCCTTCTAGCCACCCCTCTGGTCACTTTCAGTTTGTTCCATGTTTCCATGCTTGTGGTTCTATTTTGTTCCTTAGTTTGTTTTGTTCATTAGATTCCTCTTATAGGTGATATCACATGGCATTTGTCTTTTAAATAAATATCTTTGGCTTATTTCACTTAGCATAATATTCTCCAGTCCCATCCTTGCTGTCACAAAAGGTAGGAGTTTTTTCTTTCTGCTGTATAATATTCCATTATGTAAATGAACCAGTTTTTTGATCCACTCATTTACTGATGTGCACTTAGGCTATTTCTAGCACGTGGCTATTGTAAACTGTGCTTCTATGAACAGTGTGCTGCATTAGTTCTTTGAACTGGTGATTCAGGATTCTTAGGGTATAATCCCAGCAGTGGAATTGCTGGGTCAAAAGGCAGTTCCATTTTTACTTTTTTGAGGAAATTCCATACTGTCTTCCACCGGGGCTGCATCAGACTGATAATCACTTTATTTTATTTTATTCATTTTATTTTATTTTATTTTATTTTATTATTTTATTTTGTCTTCTCTTGTCTTATTTTATGTTCTTCAGTTACAGTTGTCCCCATTTTTCCTCCATTACTCTCCCCCACCCTGCCCACCCCCCTCTCCCATATCCAATTCTCCCCTCGTTGTTCTTGTCCATGGGTCCTTTACACGTGTTCCTTGACTTGACCCTTCCCCTTCTTCCCCCTATTACCCCCTTCACCCCTCCCCTCTTGTCACTGTTAGTTCTTTATTTCCATGTCTCAGGTTTTATTATGCTCACTTGTTTGTTTTACTGATTAGGTTCCACTTACAGGTGAGATCATGTGGTATTTGTCCCTCACCGCCTGGCTTGCTTCACTTAGTATAATACTCTCCAGTTCCATCCATGTTGTCGTGAAGGGTAGGAGCTCCTTTTTTCTTTCTGCTGCATAGTATTTCATTGTGTAAATGTACCAGTTTTTCTTTTTTATCCACTCATTTAGTGATTGTCTTTTTAAAGAACCCTACCTCGTATGATATGACCAAAGTAAAACAGCTTCGATTTTGTCATTTTTTCCTCCAGTGATGTTTCTGGTTTAATTTGCTCTAGGACAACTTGTTTGTATTCTGGCTGTCCAGAGTATACAACTGTAGAGCTCCCCTCCAATGACATATTTCACACAAATCTTTATTATTTTCCCATAAGTTTTCTTCACTTTCCAACTTTCAAATCCATGCATAGTAACTGAGAATACAAGGGTGTGGATGATCTTAACCTTGGCCTCTTGAGACACTTCTTTGCTCTTGATGATCTTTCCTAATTATCCCACTGCTGGCCTTCTGAGTCTCAGTCTTTTCTTGATTTCTTGACTGCAGTCTCCATTTGAATTGATGAGTGAGCCAAGGTAAGAAAAATCTTTAACAATTTTAATATCTTCATTTTCTGTTGAACTTGTGTATTTATTTTGTACCCAAGATAATTGTCTTTTTCATGTTCTAATGCAATCCTTCCTTGGCACTTATTTTACTTTCATCCATAGTACTTTCATATCATTGCTACTTTCTGCACATAAGATGGTGTCATGTTCATAATTAAGGTATTGCTATTTAACCTACAAGTTTTCACCTCTCCTTACTCTGAGTGTAGTTCAGTTTTTGTATGAGGTGTTTTGCTCATGTATTAAACAAATAGGGAGATACAATGCACCCTTGCCTGACCCCTTTGCCTGTGGGAAACCATTCTGTCTCTCAGTTTTCTATCCTGACAATGACTTCCTTTCCACAATATGTTGTGCATCAGGATAACCAAGTGCTGAGGCACTCCCATTTCTTTCAGAGCAACCCATATCTTTTCATGATCCATACAGTCAAAGACTTTACCATAGTCTATAAAACATAGACTGACCTTTTCTGAAATTCTCTGGAGGGTTGCAGTATCCAACAAGTGTTCACAATTAGGTCTCAAGTGACTCTGACTTTTTTGAATCCAGGTTGGACAACTGGGTTTCTTGCTTCACATAAGATTAAAGCCTTTGTTGCATCACCTTGAGCATGACTTTACTTGTGTGGGAAAGTAAAGCAATGGTCCTATCGTTACTGTACCCCTTGGCATCTCCTTTATTGGAAATTGGCATGAATATTGAATGTTTCCAGTCTGTTGGTCATTGTTTCATTTTCTGTATTGTTAGAATTTTGACAGATTCAGTCTCTGTAGCTTAAAATAATTATGTTGGTGTCCCATCAACTGTTGGTGATTTTTTTCTCCCTGATACTTTTAGGGCAGCTTTCATTTCACTTTCTAGAATTACAGGTTCTTCCTAATAGTAATCGTTTTCAAAGATATCTGGCATCTCTTTGCCTCTTCTTTATAGATTTCCACTATACTGTGTCCACCTTCCCTTTGTTTTCTTCCGGTTATATAATGTGGTTCATTGTTGGTTGTTTAGCATTCCTAGTCTACATTTGATTTTTTCTTTTATTTGTCTCTTTCAGTCAGAGCCTTTTTCCCCATTTTTGTTGTTCTCTTCTATTTCCTCACATTGACTTACATTTTCATATCTACTTTTACTTTTTCCTACTGCTAAAATTTTTCTCACTGAATTTTTTTCTGTGTCTATATTTAAATTCTTAGACTTCTAGGATTAGTGCTTATTTTCACCATTCAAAAAACAAGCAGCTATAGTTATGCTTGCATGAATGTTTTCTCAAGATTTTCTCCCATCCTTTGTTAAATCCATTTTTTGTGTGAAATTTGAGGTATTATGCTACAGTATATTACAAAGGACTTAAAACAGATTCTATTCAGGATAATTGTTTAAGAAATACTTTTTGAAAGTATTAATATGTTTAAATCTTGCCCTTAGATTAGTTTTCTCATTTTGGATGAAAATTTTAAACTGAAATACCTTGAATTATGTGTATACTACATAGAAATGTGCAGTAGATCAACCACAGATCATTAAAACTAATACATAAGAATTAATCCATTATTAATGTTCTAACCCTGTGTATATTAACATTGTGTATATCAGTGTCCAAATGACATACACCTGTCCTTAAAATGTAACTATATTTGCATGAAATAGGTCTGGGAAGTAACAGCAGCTCCTAAATGTATAGCTCTCACTTTTTTTAAATTGAAATTGGAATAACAATGAATTATAAGAAATAGAGCAAGGATCATTTTTAGTGCATATTTATACATGATTATTATGGAATTGCAAATTTACCATGTTTTTCAGAGATGATTTGAAATATAAATAAATAATGTAACTCTTGCCAGTGTAACCTTTTTGTTTGTGGTGGTTAGTTCTTTTTACTTTGGTGGAAAACTATTTCTCATAACTGAAGGAAAGAAAAAGACTACAGAGAAATTGGCTTCAATTTTTAGACATAAGTTTTTTGGGGAGGGTGGGGTTGAATGTCCCCATTCCCTAACTACTAAGTATTATTAATTAAAGTAATGAATTCACTCCATTTATTAAGTGAGCCTTTTTGTTTTTAAAGATTGAAATTGATTACAAATGCACATTTTATGAGCTAGAATAAACAATCAATACATTTTTTAATAAAGGTTATATATATATTTATATAAGTATTACACACATAGAAGTATGACTTTATACTTTTTTATATTTGAAGAGGTAAAATGTGTTCCTTTTTTTTTTACACAAAAGCATGAACTCTGGATGTGCTTGCAAAATACTAGGTGATGAATTATATTGCCATTCTCTGCTTTTCTATGAACTCTTTTATTTGTGTAGTAGCTATATGCTCAGACTGTGAAAATGTAAGAATTGAAGTACTCTGAAAAGTATCACATGATGGCACTGTTTCCATTTCCAAATCCAGTATATGAAATAAAGCTATTAAAAATCTGGTATTAAGAATGAGGTGTAATGCCAATGTATTTTGTATAATTTATGTAATATTAAAAAATCTACTAAGGTTATTAATACAGGTACTAAAGTGAACTCAGATTTTTTACAAAGTACTTTGTAAAAGTTTGTATATTTATCACATTTTTAATTTAGATCATAAAGAAAATTTATCTAGAATACTAGAAATTTCAATATGACATAAAGCAGTTTCATTAAATGGTTCAGTTGTGTTATGAATTGTTTTTGTATAAATAGGATTTTATATTTTGCAGTTAAGTTTTGTTTTGGGAGGAATATGCTGTATCACACATGGTATTTCACTGTGGTAAATATGATCATTCACACAAAACTATACACATGAGAAATGCAAAGGAAGTGTTGAAATAAGGCTGATACGAAGAAGATACCTGGATCAGTGGTTGAAAGGCTCAAGCATAATTTGACATAGAACCAAATTCAAATGTGGTCAACCTAAATATTCAAAAGGTTAATTAATCTGAGGAATTTAGATATTAAATGGCCTGTGATTTCAGATACCACAATTCATTATGGTAAACATTCCCTTGTAAATAATAGGCATGACAAAAATGGTATAGAGTAATTATCATCTCAAGTATGAAAGTACAATGATTCTCCACTCACAATAAAAAAGAAAAAAAGACTGATCCTAACATGATGTGGTATATATTGAAGTATAACTTATGGTAATGTGTATATAAAGATTAACCAAGCATCAATTTTCACCAAGTTTTATCCATAATAATGATTTAACAATAGTGAATGTTGATGCATCTCCCCAGTGCTAACAAAAATTTAATGCTGTGAAGAGATGAAAAGATACCCCTGTAGTGATGATGAAGAAACTAATGACCTGAAATTATAAGTGCAGCAAATGAGTGCTTTAAGAGTATTTTAATTGTTGCCAGTTTTGTTTGTTTAGAAAAAAATAGATCTTGCACAATTTTCTTGTAGTTTATCTTTGAACTTGACTCGGGGAAAATATATCCATAGGAAGTTTTCCTACTGTCATTCTTTTAAAAATAACTATCTAAAAGCATCGGACATCTAAACCTCAAAATTTGGCATATAATAATATGCCAAAAATCTTAAATGTGGTAAGTATAAGCCTTAAACCCTTAATCATAAAGAAACAAGTACCTCCTACAAAAAATATATATGCAAGATAATTCACTGCTCTGACATATTATTTTGAATTATTTTTCACTTCTAACTTATACAAATAGTTATATTATTATGGAGATAACAAATATCTTAGTAATCCATTATGAAACAAGAGTTTCTCTAACCTATAGTTTCAAGGATGCATTGGTGTCATATCAACTCTTTTACAAAAGTGATAGTTTGCATAACATTTTCCAACATAAGATAAAAACTTAAATTGTAATATTAAGGAAATTGTTGAAAAATTGCTTTATGATATATTGGTAAAAAGTATTCATAAATCTACATTGTAATCTACTGCAAAAATCTGTTCATTTGTCTTATATGAGAAGGGGGGAGAAAAACCAATTATACTGAAATTGGAGATTTCCATGTTCACTGTGTTTCACCATGCAAATTACTTGCAATTTCCAAATGCCAGTGTTACTTTTCAGGAAAAAATTCACACAAAAGGAATTCAATGATTATTCATCCAGTTTAATTAATTCAATTAAATAAGTCTGATGCTTTCTGGTGTTCTTTTAATAATTGAATCAACATGCAGATACATAATAAGCATAAAAGCGTTTCTATGACTGCAGTTAATTTAGACCCAAAAGAATCTGCTGTTCCTCTACATTTGATATAGATTATTCTATAATATTTCAGTAATGGGTTGCACAAAGGCTGGCTTTTAATTCTTTGCTTTCTCAAATGTCCTTATGTATAATGGTTTAAAACAGAAGGTGTTCAAGAGATGGTGACCTTTTTTCCATTACCATGGTTCCTGTCATTAATGCATTATAATTTTCTTTAGAAGTCTGGAAAATGTGTATGTGTGCAGTACGTAGCAGGTATGAATCAAAGTGTGTTAGTGAAAGTTTAGACTGGTCTGCTATTAGCTGAAAAAGAAAAAAAATTGAGACATTTTATTATTCTCAAAATATATTTATTTTTCTTAGTATAAGCAATTTTACACTGTTTTTATATATTATTATCATCAGACTTAAAAATTTGGGATTTAATATTATAACAATAGTCATTTTACTAAATTACAAAAATATGTAGTGTAACTACATTTAAGTAAAAAAGTAAAGTGGTTCTTCATTTTGATTTTTGCATAATTGTGACATATAGAGAATTAAATTATAAAAGGATATTAATCATATATAAAGAAAGAAGATTGGGTTAAATGATTTACTCGGAGTTCTCAGCAGTGCTTGATGTCATAATTATTGTAAATATTAATTGCTGTGCTAAAAATGTAAGCAAGCCAACTTTGTATTAGCTGAAAAATGAAAATAGACTGTGTACTGGTAAATAGATAATCATACAAAAGTAATTGGGGTTTTAAAACCCCAATCTATTCTGCCAGCATGAGCTCGTTTGCATGTTAATCACAAGAGTGATTTCCTACTTCACAAGTAAGTCCACACTCTTTTGTAACCAGTTTTAATTGCATTAAAAGAATTCACATTTGCAACATTAGAAATGAAGGCATATCTGTGTCAAATTAATAAAAATGTCCCTGAAAATCTTTATAGACTATAAATACTCAAGTACTTTAAGGGCTTCTATTTTTAATTGGAATATATAGAGTACTATTACATATTTTGAGGGCTATTAATGATAGCATAGCTATGGTGCAATGTGGTAATTTTATTTTATTTATTTTTAGTTGAATTTATTAGGGTGACATTGGTTAATGAAATTATATGGGTTTCAGGTGTAAAATTCTATAATACATCATTTGTGTATTGCATTGTTCACCACTCCAAGTCAAGTCTTCTTCTATCACCGTTTATCACCACTGTATGCTCTTCTACATCCCCCTACCTACCCTCTTTTCCCTCTGGTAATCACCAAGCTGTTGTTTGTGTGTAAGAGATTTTTTTTCCTTAATCTCAACTTTTTCACCCAGCCCCACAACCTCTCTCCATTCTGGCAGCTACTAATTTGTTCTCTATCTATAAGTATGTTTTTATATTTTGTTTATTTAGATTGTTCATTCGATTCTACATATGAGTGAAATCATATAGTACTTGTCTTTCTCTGACTGGCTTATTTCACTTAGCATAATACTCTTCACATGAATCCATGGTGTCACAAAAGATAAGATTTCCTCCTTTCTTTTTTTTTTTTTTTACACCTGAGTAGTATTCCATTATACAAATGTAGCACAGCTTTTTTATCTGCTCATCCACTGATGGACACTTAGGCCAAATTTTGGCTATTGTTAATAATGTTGCAATGAATATAGGAGTGTGTATATGCTTTGGAATTAATGTTTTGAGTTTCTTTGAATATCTTCTCTGAAATATCACCTCAGGCAAGGGAATCAAAAGAAAAAAGAAACAAATGGGACTATAAGAAAATAAAAAGTTTTGAACAGCAAAAGAAACCATCAACAAATGAAAACACAACCCACTGAATGGGAGGACATATTCACCAATGATACATTTGATAAGGGGTTAATATCCAGAATTTGTAAAGGACTCATACAATTCAACATCAAAAAAACAAACAATCCAATTTAAAAAATGGACAAAGGACCTGAATAGACACTTCTCCAAAGAGGACATACAGATGGCCAATAAATATATGAAAAGGTGCTCAACATCACTAATTGAAAGAGAAATGTAAATTAAAACCACAATGTGATATCACCCCACACCTGTCAGAATGGATATCATCAATAAATCATCAAATAAATGTTGGCAATGATGTGGAGAAAAGGGAATCCTCGTGCACTGTTGGTGGGAATACAAATAGGTCCAGCCACTGTGGAAAGCAGTGTGGAGTTACCTCAAAAAATTAAAAATTGAACCACCTTATGACCCAGGAATTCCAATTTTTTAAGTTTCTTTAAAAAGAGTGTTTTATTGTTTTTTTATTAATGTGGATTTTTCTCGAATTTTAATACGCAAATACATTGAAATTTAATTTAAAAAATTTACAATAAAATGAATTTCAGTAAAGTAACAATGAAATTTTTTAGATTACTCTTTTATAAATTTATGGCAAATGACTTCATAGTCAATCTCCTTGAGGCGCACACATTCTTAATTTTAAAGTTTTACTAACAAACAGATTTTTATAACAAAATTTAATGCTGAAAATTATTGGGTATATTTAGATGTGAATATTATTTTCTTATTAACTAAAAACACTGTATTATTAGCAGTAAAATTAGAATTATCATTTAAAAATATTATGGAATAAGAAAATAAGTTAGATTCATAAAATATTTTTGATATTTATATTAACTTATTTATTATCGTATTTTTCCATTACTGTGTATCCACCTTAACCCCCTTCCCCTCACAATCACCTGTTGTCTATGTCCATGAGTCCTTTGTCCTTTCTGATCGATCTCTCCATCCCCAATGCCCCTATAGGTCTCATCCTGCTCTCTATGAGTCTGTCTCTGTTTTGTTTGTTACTTCAGTCATTAGATTCAATGTATGAGTGAAATCATATGGTATTTGTGTTTTTCTGACTGGTTTATTTCACTAGCATATTCTCTAGGTCCATCCATGCTGTTGCAAGGAGTAGAATTTTCTTTTTTTACAGCCAAGTATTATTCTATTGGGCAGATGTCCTATACTTGTTTTGCCCACTCATCTACTGATAGACACTTGGGCTGCTTCCATATCTTGACAACTATAATAAGGGTGCAAAGAACTTATGTGCTTATGTTCTTTCAGATTAGTGCTTTGGGTTTCTTCCAATGTATTCTCAGAAGTGGGGTTGCTAGGTCAAAAGGCATATTCATTTTAAATTTTTTGAAATATCTCCACACTGCTTTCCACAGTGGCCACACCATTCTGGGGGTGGGTGGGCAGGGGGGCTTTGTCCAGCAGAGCCACCCTCGCCATTGTGGATGAGAATAAGTCTACCAAGACATAATCTACTTGGGGAGGAGAGATGGCCAATCTCTTAGAGGAGAAGGGCCATGAGTCTGTTCCTCCATAGGCTTTTATTGGGTTCAATTTGCACAGGAATACAGGTAAAGCTCATCAATCATTGTCAGGCAGTAATGATCAAACAATAGGTAACGTTCAAAGAACTATGTGGGCTTATTCTGAATCAGGGTCAGTTAGTTAAAGGGCTATAAAACTTTGGCAAACAAACTCATTTCATGCTTAGACCCTTATCAGAAAATCAAGGGCATTCTTAGCAAAGAAGTTTTCACAGGATTTTATGCATTCTGTTTTAGCCCTGATCACCCTGGGAAACTGCCTGTTCCTACCCAGGGCTACACAGCCCTCCAGCATTGTTTCAGGCTTAATTCAGGCAGGGGAAGTAAGGCAGCCAAGAGATTAGGAGACTTCTTGCAGACAGAATGAAGACTCAGGCTATGTCAAAGTCGAGGGGTGAGGGTTCATCACCCCCTTCTCCTATAGCCCCCCAAGTCCCTCCCCTGAGGGCCTGTTCGTGACCGTCTTAGGGTGTCCCTCCATGGAGGAATCTTACCCATCATTGGCTAACCGGTCATCCACTCGGGGCCAAGCAAGGTGAAGTAAAGGGGGCAGAGGCGGTGCCCCTACCAGGAAGATAAGCTTTGTTTCCTTAGTGGCTCATGGTCCCAAGGCCCTTTACTCAGCCTTAGCCACCAGGGGTTACGGCTTCTGAAACCAGGCAGGGCGGTTCCCAACAGTTCTGCATTCCCACCAACAGTGCAAAAGTGTTCCCCTTTTCCCACATTTCCACATTTCCACATTCATTTCCACAACAAGTGAGCACTTGTTGCTTGTTGATTATCATCTATCAATAGATGATACCCATTCTGACTAGTGTGAGGTGCTATCTCATTGTGGTTTTAATTTACATTTTTCTGATGATTAGTGATGTGGAACATTTTTTTGTATGTCTATGGGCCCTCTGTATGTCCTCATTGGAGAAAAGTCTATTCAGGTCCTTTGCCCATTTTTAATTGGATTGTTTGACTATTTGGTGTTGAGTTTTATAAGTTCTTTGTAAATTTTGAATTTTAGCCCTTTATCAGATGTATCATTGGCAAATAGTCCTCCCATTCAGTGTGTTGTCTTTTTATTTTGTTGATGGTTTCCTTTCTTGTGCAAAAATGTTTTAGTTTGAGGTAGTCCCATTAATTTATTTTTCCTCTTGTTTCCCTTGCCTGAGGAAATATAATAAATAAAATATTGCTATACAATATCTGAGATTTTGCTAGCTATGTATTCTTCTAGAATTTTTATGTTTTCGAGTCCAACATTTAAGGCTGTATCCATTTTGAATTTATTCTTGTATGGGGTATAAGAAGGTTGTCTATTTTCATTTTTCTGCATGTATCTGTCCATAAAATATATTTTTTTATCTTTTAAAAATCAACTCTGGCCTGGTGGCTTAGTTAGTTGAAGTTTTGTCCGTTACACCAGAAGGTTACAGGTTTGATTCCCAATCCAGTCAAATACGTAGGTTGTGAGTGGATCCTCAATCAGGGCTTGTGCAGGAGGCAATGAATCAACATTTATCTCTACACTGATCTCTCTCTCCCTTTCTTGTTCTTTCTTTCTTCCCCTCCCCTCCCCTTCCTTTTCTCTCTAAAATTAATGACAACTCATCCCTGAGTGAGGGAATAGTAATGGCAGAAAAAAACGGGGACAACTGTAATTGAACAACAATAAAAAAGAAATAATTACAACAGAAAAAAATGAAATAAAAATGATTACTGTTTTCCAGAAACTTGCGAATGATATTTTAGTGTTTACATCATGAAATTACTTTTTATCATGCAGCAAGTAATATCTGAGTGAAAGTGAAGTCATTTATTTGCAAAATGTAAGAAAGGACTGTATTTTTGGTAAATTCATCAAGATTACAGTCTTATCAATCACAAAGATACAAAAACTAAATTCGTCAGGATTTTTATACACATACATACATACCTACATGCATATATATATATATATATATATATATGTATATATACACATCTATATACATATTTGATGAAAATCTGATGATTTAAGAAAAAGCACTCACATTTTAAAGGAAGTATATCTCCTTTCATCTCCAGGTGTTCTTTTTAATATAAATGAACAAATTGATGTTTCCATAACATGGCTTGAGGTACTCTGGAGATTAAAAGTAACAAAACAGATCTATTAAAAATTTTTGGAGAGGGTCCACAAGGATAATAAGCCAATATTTTTGTCCCTTATTCCAGATATTTTATGTAATTCTGCATCTTTCTGAACTAAATCACAGATTTTCCAGGAAAGAAATATACTAGACAGACTGAGATCAAAGGAAAGAGTTGTTGAAATGTTAATTTTACTGTCTGCTGTTGATGTCTGCTACCTTTTCATATTTTTTTCTTACTCCCAGTACCTCAATTTTGTTGTCTGAAAGTTGTGATATTTCAGCTGTTTGAAGTTTAGAAACTAGGGGCATGACTTTGACTTAAGAAAACAGAGAGTCAGAGTGTATATGACAATGTAATAAACTTTATCTTAAAGATTCTCTCATTCAATTTTACTGTGTAAGAGTGCTTTAAGATTATTGTGATGATCAGAATTATAATAATGGATATAGATTTTTTTGCTTATTTTGAGCTTTAAAAATTATATATAAATGATTAAGGAAGAAAGTGATTGATGAAACTTGCTCTGTTTCTTTCAGGTGTTTAGT
Source organism: Desmodus rotundus (assembly GCF_022682495.2). Classification (NCBI taxonomy): domain Eukaryota; kingdom Metazoa; phylum Chordata; class Mammalia; order Chiroptera; family Phyllostomidae; genus Desmodus; species Desmodus rotundus. The sequence goes on from NC_071392.1 coordinate 60,616,694, forward strand.
TTTCCCTTTAGGTTTGGTATGTTACCACAATTCCCCATTACGATTCCAATGCAGAACATATCTGAAGTTTTACTTTCTTTCAGGATTAGCTGGGTTAGGCCAGCAAGTTGTTGCCCTTCTGAGATGATAGACCTGGGAGAGATTTCTCAATTCTCCAGTAGCAAATCCTTGCTTTGCTATAAGTCATATAATAACTTTTTAAGTCTTATATTACTTTTTATGAGTACATAACTATTTGTGTGACTGTTCATTTACACATCTCTTTATAAAAAGTCCCTTTTCTTCATTTTTGGAATGTATTACTCTTCCATGTAATATATTCTAAGTAAGATACTATTTTCTAAGTATCTTCTAATACTATTTTCTAATATTCTAAGTTAGATACTATTTTTTATGATATCTATAATTCAAGCTAATATATACAAATTTCATTTACGTTATAGATCTTATGCTTTTTTAATATTTAATGTAGAAGGTGACTATAACTGATATGTTTTTGAAATAATTGGTTTGTTCCTCACAAGTACAGTCCATTATTTTTCAAAAAGTTGTTTCTAATTGAAAAAATAAAGAAACAACCACTGTGGTCATCTGAATCTAAATAGCAACTGATATTATCTAGTCTATCTAGTCAGGTGAGTAAAAACAACAACAACAAAATTCTAAAAATTGCTTCTTCATTCCCAGTACTACTTAAGTAAAATCATTTAAAACCAATGATTTAATTAAAGAAATACTAGCAAAACAACATTTTATTTGTGTCAATGCTATTAGAAAAAATATACAATCATGATTATTTCTGATTCCACAAACACATTTTATACATTGAATTTGTGAAGATGTTGATTTTTTGGAAACTGAATAGCATAAAGTATGATAGAGGATCTGTGTGTTGCTGAATTATCTGAAAAAGTGTGGTTCATAATCAATTCACTACATTTACAGACACACTGAGGAACAGAAAATAAGAGCCCCTGTGTTGTGGTGACAAAAAAAAGTGTCAAAATGAATAATACATAAATTTTCTTTGATTACTCTCTCTATTACCAATTGAATGTTTATCATAGGATCTATTTAATTTTAGACTTCAAATTCAGATATATACATGTTTTATTCAAATTTAGTCTCCTGGGTTGACATTTACAAACTTTTGGGGAAAATAATTATGCTAGGTAATTCTGCAAAGTGCCTCACATGGCTTTGCACAATATAAAACTTAAAGGTTTCACTTTTTTAAATGTATTTTTCTATTATTACCATTTATCTCTCTTCTTATACCCGCCTCACCCCCACAGTCAGCATGAGATGTGATTCTGGAGTTGGTGGCATTTATTGACACTATTTTTTGAGATTTACAGTTACAAAAGTTGATTTTCATCACATTAATTATGCAATTAAAATGTTACCCCCTTGTATTTGTGCTCTTACTGTGTTGCAACACCACCCTACCCAATTAAACTTCTGCAAATTTAAGTTACTCTTGTAAATATCAGTGAAATAATATGAGGTTCAAGGATCTCTTCAGACATTGTGTTTTAGATAGATTATCTTGTTTTTTTCAAATATTTGAATTTTCTTTAACAACCTTACTTACCATCAAAACTATCCTTAATGAAAAGTTAAGTGCTTTATGTACTATGGTTAAAAATTATATCTTTAAAAAAAATCTTGTTACTGAACTGAAGGAGTCTGTTTGCCTGCCCACGTCAAAGCCCAAAAAGACATGAACAGTAGTTTGCAGCAAAAAAGTAAAGGTTTATTTAAGGAAATTTCACTAAACCCAGAGACACAGATGAGCCAGTATTTTAACATCTGGCTCCCTAATGGCCTCTGGGAATAGATTATACAGTCAAAATTTGGTTTTCAGATGTCACCAATCTCTAACAATTTGGTGCTCAACCAAGTTTTTCATGGAAAAAGATGTCTTGGTTGTTGAACAAAAGTTCTGTTCTCAACCTTACCACCCTTTCGTACTGAAACCTGTATGATCAGTTATGTGTCTCAGATGACAAAGGAGAGAATGTGTGCATACGATGCAGTTTTCAAACAAGTCACTTCTGGAACAACTCTCTGGAATGAATTTAGTTCAAGAACCAAGATTTCTCTGTATAGGGGAAAATTATTAATAATGGTGACTAACAGAGTTGGGGTCATGGAAACTACTGATTGGTCAGGGCCAGGTTAGGAGGTACTTGATCATTGCATCAGGTCCTGATGTCATCCGTGCCATCATTCTGTCTGGTATTGCAAGGATGTGATCAGTAGGGTTGTTCAACATTCCAGGGTCTTGGTCTGAAACATAACGGAGGTCAAAATGTTCTCTTTAGTTTGATTAAAACTCTGTTCTCTTGGTCAACAGACATGAAGCTTTGTTCTTTAAAGTAGTTTGACAGTGACTGGAACTTAATTGTCCTGAGGGCTTTAAAAAATATATATATATAATATATATATATATTTATATTTATTTATTATTTATTTTTTAGGATTATCAACTAATTTATTTCTGCATTCTTTCTTTCTTTATTTGTTTATTTATTTATTTTTATTCAGTTACAATTGTCTGCATTTTCTCCCCTTCCCTCCACCCCACCCCAGCCAGCCCCACCTCCCTCCCCAACCTCTACCCTCCCCCTTGATTTTGTCCTTGTGTCCTTTAAAAAAAAAAAAAAAAAAAAAAAAAAGCTCTGGCTGGTGTGGTTCAGTGGATTGAGTGCTGGCTGAGGGCTTTTTAAGACAGCGGATGGGCAACATGTGTAGTGTTGGAAGGACCTGGTAGGAGGGGGGCTAAGTTGCTTTGCCAGTAAACTGGACAAAGCTGGTTTTAATTATGGAAAAAGTCATTTTAAAAATTGAAGTTCCTGTGTGGTTACAATTTCTCATGATTGAAAAAATTATTTACCTGGAGAGATAATTAATTAACATTAAACATTCACATCTACCATCTTCTGAACTACACCATTTTTAAATGTATTTAGCTTTAATATTTTTCTTGAAATCAAGTAAAGTTAAAATTCTTAGAACATTCATATGTTTAGCATCAACTAGCACATTAATAGGTAAGGATAAGGTTGAAAGTTAAAGCATAATAAAAAATATGCCTAAATTCAATTTTCTAACTTAATAAGACATCATATTTATTTTACCCTGGCTTCCTAAAGGGTGAATATAATCAGGTAATAGTCTCTAATATGTAGCAAGAACATAGCTGCATATTTGGGAGCAAACATCAATTATAAAGTAGAGAGATAAAAATTATATGAAGATAGATAAATAAGTATTTACAGGATTGTTGAAAACAAACAAAAAGTCTAACAGTGCATCCATCAGGATAATTTCCTTATTATGAACATCATAAATATTTTAAAATAACTTTTGCTGAAAAATCATTCCAGTAGGTGCTGATGTTCCCTAATACCTATAGTGATCATAAATTACTATATCCATCCATTATATATCTGCCCATAAGTTAAATTCCATTTCTGTGTTTCAGAGGAGGGCTTCTTTGGATTTTATTTTCCAGGTTTCATTTTTTCTTCCTCACTTGAACACCTAAAGAGAAATGTTCTGCTTCATTCCTTCACTAGGCCATTCTTTTCAGGAATTTTTCCCAGTCTTCGCCTGTATAATTTATACTCTGAGTGAATCAGCTCCTGGGCCAATACTGCATTTTACTGTCTGCTCATAAACTTACCCACCTGGCAGTAGTTTGGCCGCTCCATGGGCTCACTGCCAAAATCTACTAGATTCTTAGGACTAGTTTAGAAGATGATTATCAGGAATTTAAGGTTTTATTCCTGTCCTGTGACTTAACCTCCCTTATGCTTGATTTTTTACCTTGATTAAAGAAAAAGAAGAGTAACTAAGTCCTCTGAGGCTGTAAGATTCCCTGACAAAGGCTTGACACAAGTTCACAGTGTCACTGCTCATTGATCACAGCTTTGTAAGATGTTATTGCTATTACTTCTATAACTTAAAGAACCAACTTGAACTTAGAAACACAAACAAAAAAACTTCCATTTTGAATATTCCTTTTATTCTCTGAAATTCAAATCAATAGATTATCAAAACTTTAAATGAAAATATGTATTAAAACAATATAGAGTACTATAAACCTTTGAAACTATAATATTACAGTACTCCAGATGATAGACTTTAAATAATTCATAAGTACCTCAAAATAAAATTTTGTTTTATATCCAAGCATATCCTATTATATTTTAATTTATTTTCATATTTTATCACATATATACCTATTTACATATTAGAAACTATTTAAAAACTTTAGATAAAAAAACTAAAAGTTAGAACTTCTTGCCAAGATGGAGGTGTAGGTAGACACACTGTGCCTCCTCAAACAATCAAAACAAGGACAACAACAATTAAAAAAAAAAAAAAAAAAAACAACCAGAACTGACATAAAATCAAACTGCATGGAAGTCGGACAACCAAGGAGTTAAAGAAGAAACATTCATCCAGACTGGTGGGAGGGGCAGAGTTGGGCAGCCGGGCAGACTTGAATTGTGGCAAGGCAATGACTGGTGGACTGGGTGAGGCGGTGGCTTGCAGACTGGGCAGTCCCACGTTCACATGCAGATAAACTGGGAGAACCATCTGGGGAGCGAGACACACAGCTCAATCCAGGGTCCCAGCAGAGCAAAATAAAGCCTCAAAGCCTCTGACTGAAAACACTTGTGGGGGTTCAGGCAGCAGCTGAAGAAACTCCCAGCCTCACAGGAGAGTTCATTGGAGAGACCCACAGGGTCCTAGAATATACACAAGCCCACCCACCTGGGAATCAGCACCAGTATGCCCCAATTTGCTTGTCGGTAGCAGGGGAAGTGACTCAAAACCTGCAGAGAGCAGAGCAAGCTGCACTGTTCCCTCTTGGACCCCTCCCCATGTACAGCATCAAAATGCAGCTATGTGGGTTGCCCCACCCTGGTGAACACTTAAGGTTCTACCTCTTACTACATACCAGGTGCACTGAGACAAAAAAGAAAAAAAAAAGACCCAAATGAAAGAACAGTTCAAAGCTCTAGAAAAAATACAACTAAGCAAAAAAGAGATAGCCAACCTATCAGATACACAATTTAGAACACTGGTTATCAGGATGCTCCAGGAACTCACTGGGTACTTCAACAACATAAACAAGACCCAGGAACCAATGAATGTCATATTATGTGAAATAAAGAAAAATCTACAGGAAACCAACAGTGACCGGAAGGAAACAAGGACTCAAATCAACAGTTTGGAGCAGAAGGAATAAATAGACATTCAACTGGAACACAGTGAAGAAACAAGAATTCAGAAAAGTGAGGAGAGGCTTAGGAACTTTCAGGACATCTTGAAACATTCCAACATCCGAATCATAGGGGTGCCAGAAGAAGAAGAGGAAGAGTAAGAATTTGAAAACTTATTTGAACAAATAATGAAGGAGAACTTCCCCATTCTGGTGAAGGAAATAGACTTTCAGGAAGTCCAGGAAGCTCAGAAAGTCCCAAAGAGGTTGAACCCAAAGAGGAACACACCAAGGCACATCATCATTAAGTTACCCAAGATTAAAGATAAAGAGAAAATCTTAAAAGCAGCAAGAGAAAAGGAGAGAGTTACTTACAAAGAAGTTCCCATAAGACTATTAGCTGATTTCTCAAAAGAAACCTTATAGACAAGAAGGAGCTGGAAAGAAGCATTTGAAGTCATGAAAGGCAAGGGCCTACATCCAAGATTACTCTATCCAGCAAAGCTATAATTTAGAATGGAAGGACAGATAAAGTGCTTCCCAGATAAGGTCAAATTAAAGGAGTTCATCATTACCCAGCCCTTATTATATGAAATGTTAAAGGGACTTATCTAAGAAAAAGAAGATCAAAAATATGAATAGTAAAATGACAACAAACTCACAGCTATTAACAACAGAACCTAAAACAAAACAAAACAAAACAAAACCCCCAAAACAAACTAAGCAAACAACTAGAACAGGAACAGAATCACAGTGATGGAGATCACATGGAGGGTTATCAGTGGGGGATTGGGATGGGGAGAGAGGGTGAAAAGGTACAGAGAATAAGTAGCATAAATGGTAGGTAGAAAATAGACAGGGGGAGGTTAAGAATAGTATAGGAAATGTAGAAGCCAAAGAACTTATAATGTATGACCCATGAACATGAACTAAAGCAGGGGAATGTAGGTGGGAGGGTGTGTGCAGGGTGGGGGGGAATAAAGGGGGGGAAATTGGACAACTGTAATAGCATAGTCAATAAAATATATTTAAAAAACCTAAAAATTAGATAAATGTTTAAGAGTTAATTTTAAGTTCAAATGATACTCATTTTTAAGGTGCTGAATATCTGTTGTAACTGGCCTCAAATTTTTTCTCATTCATACAGTTTGATATGTGAATCTTGAACATGTAATTATTTCACCTCAAAGTTATTTTCTGCCCACTGTGGTTATTGTCAAAAGTTTGTCCTCTGCAGACCACAAAACCCAGGGTCTCAGCACAGGAAAATAAAGATTCAAAACATCTATCTGTAAAAATCTGTGGGTTTGCAGTGGCAGAAGAAACTCCCACTCTCACAGGAAAGTACACTGGGGAGGCCCACGGGGTCCTAGAACATACACAAAACAACCTACCTGGGAATAAGCATCTGAAAGGGCACAGTCCCCTAGTGGGAAGCGAGGGAAGTGACAGAAAGTGGAGCAAGAGCCGAGCAAGGGCTGTATTCCCTCTCTGACCCATTCCCCACAAACAGTGCCACAAATCAGGAAAGAGGTTTGCTTCCCCCACCCTGGGAATACTGAAGGCTCCAACCCTTACAAGTAACAGGTGTGCTGAGATACAGAAATATGGCCCAAAAGAAAGAACAGATCAAAACTCCAGAAAAAGAACTAAGCAACGAGGAGATAGACAACCTGATGCAGTTCAAAACACTGGTAATCAGGATGCTCATAGAAATGATTGAGCTTGGTCACAAACTGAAAGAAGAAATGAAGACTATAAAAGGGAAATAAAGGAAAATATTCAGGGAACCAATAGTGAAGGAATGGAAACCAGGAATCAAATTAATGTCTTGGAACAAAAACAAGAAATAAACATCCAACCAGAATATAATGAAGAAACAAGAATGCAGAAAAATGAGGAGACACTTAGGAAACTCTGGGACAACTTTGAACTCTCTAACATTCAAATCATATGTGTTCACAAAAGAGAACAGGAAGAGCAAAGAATCAAAAACATATTTTAAAAATAATGAAAGAAAACTTACCCAATCTGGCAAAAGAAATAGACTTCCAGGAAGTTCAGGCAGCCCGGAGAGTCCCAAAGTAATTGGACCAGGGGATGAACACAGAAAGACACATGATAATTGTTACGCAAGATTAAAGATAAGGAGAGAATCCTTTTTTAAAAAATTATTTTATTGTTGCTCAATGACAGTTGTATGCATTTACTCCCCACCCCTACCTCCACACCAGCCAAACCAGCTCCCGCCCTTGCTTCCACCATCCCCCTTGGTTTTGTCCATGTGTCCTTTATAGTAATTCCTGAAAACCCTTCTCCCACTCTCCCGTTCCCCCTCCCCTCTGGCTATTGTTAGATTGTTCTTAACTTCAATGTCTCTGGTTATATTTTGTTTGCTTTTTTCTTCTGTTGATTATGTTCCAATTAAAGGTGAGATCATATGATATTTGCCTTTTAGCACCTGGCTTATTTCAGTTAGCATAATGCTTTCCAGTTCCATTCATGCTGCCACAAAGGGTATGAGCTCCTTCTTTCTCTCTGATGCATAGAATTCCACTGTGTAATGTACCATAGTTTTTTGATCCACTCGTTTGCTGATGGGCACTTAGGTTGCTTCCAGTACTTGGCTATTGTAAATTGTGCTGCTATGAAGATTGGGGTGCACAGGTTCTTTTGGATTGGTATTTCAGGGTTCTTAGGGTATAATCCCAGCAGAATAATTGCTGGGTCAAAAGGCAGTTCCATTTTTAGTTCTCTGAGGAAATTCCATATTGTTCTCCACAGTGACTGCACCAGTGTGCATTCCCACCAACAGTGCACTAGGGTTCCCTTTTCTCCGCATCCTCTCCAACATTTGTTTGTTGATTTGTTTATGTTGGCCACTCTGACCAGTGTGAGATGGTATCTCATAGTGGTTTTAATTTGCATCTCTCTGATGGCTAGGGATGCTGAGCATCTTTTCATATGTTTCTGGGCCCTTGATATGTTTTCCTTGGAGAAGTGTCTGTTCAAGTCCTTTGCCCATTTTTTAATTGGGTTGTTTGTCTTCCTGGAGTGGAGTCGTGTGAGTTCTTTATATATTTTGGAGATTAGACCTTTGTCTGAGGTGTCATTGGCAAATATGTTTTCCCATACTGTTGGTTCTCTTTGTAATTTGGTGCTGTTTTCTTTAGCCATGCAGAAGCTTTTTATTTTAATGAGGTCCCATTTGTTTATTCTTTCCTTTATGTCCCTTGCTTTAGGGGACATGTCTGTGAAGATGAAGATGTTGCTGCATGGAATGTCAGATTTTCCTGCCAATGTTTTTCTCAAGGACTTTTATGGTGTTACGACTTATACTTAAGTCTTTTATCCACCTTGAATTTATATTTATGTATGGTGTAAGTTGGTGATTGAGTTTCATTTTTTTGCAGGTAGCTGTCCAGATCTCCAAACACCAGTTGTCGAAGAGGCTATTTTTGCTCCATTTTATGCTCCTGCCTCCTTTGACAAATATTAATTGACCATAAAGACTTGAGCCTTTCTCTGGGCTCTCTGTTCTGTTACATTGGTCTTTGTGCATGTTTGTATGCCAATACCAGGCTGTTTTGATGACAGTGGCCTTATAATACAGTTTGATATAAGGTATTGTGATCCCTCCTGCTTTGTTCTTCTTTCTCAAAATTGCTGCAGCTATTTGGGGTCATTTATGGTTCAATATAAATCTCTGAGCTGTTTGTTCTATTCTATGAAATAGGTCATTGGTAGTTTAACAGGGATTGCATTGAATCTATAAATCACTTTGGGTGGTAGGGCCATTTTGATGATGTTAATTCTTCCAATCTATGAGCATAATACATGCTTCCATTTCCTTGTGTCTTATCATGGAGAGAATCTTAAAAGGAGAAAGGGGAAAGGAGAGAGTTACCTACAAAGGAGTAATCATAAGACTATCAGCTGATTACTCAAAAGAAATCTTGCCAGCAAGGAGGGGCCGAAAAGAAGTAATCAAATTCATGAAAGGCAACGACTTACAGCCAAAATTACTCTATCCAGCAAAGCTGTCATTTAGAATGGAAGGGCAGATAAAGTGCTTTCCAGATAAGGTCAAGTTAAAGGAATTCATCATCAATAAGCCCTTATATCAAATGTTACAGGGACTTATCTAAGAAAAAGTTGAAGACCAAAAACTATGAATAGTAAAATGACAATGAACTCACAACTATTAACAATTGAACATATAATACAAAAATAAAAACTAAGCACAGGAACTACTATAAAGGACACATGGACAAAATTAAGGGGGAGGGTGGAGGTAGGGGAGGGGGGTGGGTTCAGCTGGGGTGGGGTGGAGGGATGGGGAGAAAAGGCATACAACTGTAATTAAATAACAATAAAAATTAAAAAAAAACTAAGCAAATAACTGGAACAGGAACAGAACCATAGAAATGGAGATCACATGGGGAGTTATAAGTGGAGAGGGGGAGGAGGATAATGGGGGGGAAGTACAGGGAATAAGAAGCATAATTGAAGGGAGGAGGTTAAGAATACTATAGGATTTGGGGGGGGTTCTGGCCAAGATGGAGGCATAGGTGGAGACCATTTGCTTCATTGCATAACCAAAAGAAAAACAACAATCAATCTGAAATCAGTAAACAACCAAAAGCACCAGAAAATCAAACTTCATGGAACTCCAACAAGCAATAAATGAAAGAAAAAACCAAGCAGACAACCAGACTGGCAGCACCACTTCACAGCAAAGAGGATTGCCCTGCCTGGGTGAATACCAAAGGCCCCACTGCCTTACAACCTATCAGCTGTTCTGAGACAAAGAAATATGGCTCAAATGAAAGAATAGAGTGGAGTCTCAGAAAGAGAGCTAAGCAAGGAGGAGATTGCCAACCTATCTGATGGAGAATTTAAAGCCTTGGTAATCAAAATGCTCACAGATCTGATTGATCTTGGTTGAAAAGTGGAAAAAAATGAAGGACACCAAAAGTGAAATAAAGCAGAATGTTCAGGGAACCAACAGTGCTGGGAAGGAAACCAGGACTCAAAGGAATGATTTGGAACAAAAGGAAAAATAAACATCTATCCAGATCAAAATGAAGTAACAAGAATTCAAAAAAGCGAAGAAGCTCTTACAAACCACTGGGACAACCTGAAACATTCCAACATCTGAATTATAGGGGTGCCAGAAGGAGAAGAACAACAGCAAGAAATTGAAAACTTATTTGAACAAATAATGAAGGAAAACTTCCCCAATCTGGCGAAGGAAATAGTCTCCCAGGAAGTCCAGGAAGCCCAGAGAGTCCCAAGGAATTTGGACCCAAAGAGGAAAATACCAAGGTACATCATCATTAAGTTACCCAAGATTACAGATAAAGAGAAAATCTTAAAAGCAGCAAGATAAAAGGAGAGCTGTACTTACAAAGAAGTTGCCATAAGGCTATTAGCTGATTTCTCAAAAGAAACCTTGCAGGCAGGAAGGGGCTGGAAAGAAATATTTGAAGTCGCCAGAGACATATGAAAAGATGCTCAGCATCATTAGCCATCAGAGAGATGCAAATTAAAACCACAATGAGCTACCATCTCACACCAGTCAGAGTGGCCAACATAAACAAATCAACAAACAAATGTTGGAGAGGATGCGGAGAAAAGGGAACCCTAGTAAATTGTTGGTGGGAATGCACACTGGTGTGGCTACTGGGGAAAACAGTATGGAATTTCCTCAGAAAACTAAAAATGGAACTGCCTTTTGACCCAGCAATTTTGCTGCTGGGATTATACCCTAAGAACCCTGAAACATCAATCCAAAAGAACCTATGCACCCCAATCTTCATAGCAGCACAATTTACAATTGCCAAGTACTGGAAGCAACCTACGTGCCCATGAGCAAATGAGTGGATCCAAAAACTATGTACATTACACAGTGGAATTCTATGCAGCAGAGAGAAAAAGGAGCTTATACCCTTTGCAACAGCATGGATGGAACTGAAGAGCATTATGTTAAGTGAAATAAGCCAGGTAGTGAGGGACAAATACCATATGATCTCACCTTTAACTGGAACATAATCAACAAAAGAAAAAAGCAAACAAAATATAACCAGAGACATTGAAGTTAAGAACAATGTAACAATAGTCAGAGGGGAGTGGGGAGGGGATAGTGGGGAGAGGGGTTTAGAGGAGCTACTATAAAGACACAAGGACAAAATCAAGGGGGAGGGTAGAGGTGGGGGAAGGAGGTGGGTTTGGCTGGGGTGGGGTGGAGGGTTGGGGAGAAAATGCAGGCAGTTGTAATTGAATAACAATACAAATTTAAAAAAAGAAATACAGTCAGTAAATCTATTAAAAAAAAGAAAAAAAGAAATATTTGAAGTCATGAAAGGCAAGGGCCTACATCCAAGATTACTGTATCCAGCAAAGCTATCATTTAGAATGGAAGGGCAGATAAAGTGCTTCCCAGATAAGGTCAAGTTAAAGGAGTTCATCATCACCAAGCCCTAATTACATGAAATGTTAAAGGGACTTATCTAAGAAAAAGAAGATCAAAAATATGAACAGTAAAATGACAACAAACTCACAACTCTCAACAAATGAACCTAAAAGAAAAGAAAAAAAGATGGAATCAAAAACTAAGCAAACAACCAGAGCAGGGACAGAATCAGAGAAATGGACTTCACATGGATTGATTTCAGTGGGGAGAGGGAAGGAAGGAATAGGTGGAAATGGTACATGGAAGAAGCATGGTTAGTAGGCATAAGGTAGGGAGAGATAAATAATGATATGGGAAACAGAGGACTCAAAGAACGTATATGTACAACCTATGGGCATGCACTAAGAGAAGGAGGGGATGCTGAAGATTGGGGAGGTGCTAGCCAGGTTGCTAAAGGGGGAAAATTGGGACAAGTATAACAGCATAATCAAGAAAATATACTTAAAAAAAATTTGCCCTCTGAACAGTCCCCTGTCTGTAAACTGTGTTTTCAGTTCATCTCTAATCTGGCATTGAAAATAAACTTTTAGGAAATTAAAAAAGGTTTCTAGAAAACTGATTAATAGCTACATGATAGCAACCTATGCAATCACAATATTTTATTAATTTTAACTTCAAACATCTAACCAGTTTTTTAAAGAGTCTTCTATATTCATTTCTTATACTCTTTCAATAAGAAAATGTTCAGAAATATAAAAATGATTAAAATACTGACAACTACATATCAGTGATATAGGTAATCCTAAAATAAGTTATCAATCACTAACTTTTCTGTACTTTTTAATTTTCATCCATATACCATAATTGTAGGAATAGCAATTATTTAAAAAATATTATTATAACTCAATATTTTCCATGTGTACGCTACTTGTGTAGTTATTTTGGCATACCAAACACTTCTCCATAATTATAACACCTTCTTTTCTCAGCAGTTTTGGAGGAATCTATCTATCTCCACCTTTTTTCTTGTCACAAATCTATATTACTAATAAAATGTTTTCTCAATAAGCCAAGAAACTTGATTAGTTAACCCATCTAGTTTGTAGCAAAATTATTAATAAAATTCTGTAACTTTTTATTAATAATTTAAACCTCCCTGAGGATATGTTTCTTGATTTTAGAGAGAGGAAGGGAGAGAGAGAAACATCAATTGGTTGCCCTCCATATGCACCCCACTGAGGATGGTACCTGAAACCTAGGTATGTACCCTGACCGGAAGTCAAACCCACAACCTTTTTGTGCATAGGACCATGCTCCAGCCAAGTGAGTCGCTGGGCCAGGAAATCTATCTTTTTATATTAAACTTATTGGGGTGACATTGGCTAATAACATTATGTAAGTTTCAAGTATATAATTATATATACATCATCTGTATATTTCAACTGTGTGCTCACCACCCAAAGTCTAGTCTCCCTCCATCACCCTATATTTGACTGCCTTTATCCTCTTTATCCTCTCCTCACCCTTTTCCCTCTCTGGCAACCTTCATACTATTGTCTGTATCTTTCGGTTTGATTGTTTTGTTTGTTCATTTCTTGCTTTTCTGTTTTATACTCTACATTTGAGTAAAATCCTATGGTTGTTGTCCTTTTCCACCTGGTGTATTTTGCTTAACATGATACTTATTCCAACTTCAATGCACTTTTACTTCTGTCTGTATTACTGTTTGTTTATGTTGGATGAAAAGGTAATAAAAAGGATGGGAGATAAAATGAGTAGGGGTAGAAAGAGAAAATAGCAAAATTGGATAGAATTAACATCAAAGTATTAAATGATCTACTCCCTCATATTGTCTGTTCAGCTGAAGAGTAAACCAATAGCTATTTATATTGTGCCACATTTAGAGAGTATCAATGAGATAATTCATGGTTAAAATTTGTTCTTGACTAAATGGTACATATAATTTGTACATGTACTTCTCTCACTTCAGTATCTCTGTGCTGGCTGTTCTCTTGAAAATGTTTCCTCAGGGTATCTGAATGGCTAACTCCTTTACTTGAAATATTTGTTCCTTTGTTATCTTAAAGGGACTGCTAGCCATTTTATTTTTAAAAATGTAATTAACTTCTCCTTCCCAAATTTTCTCTAACATTGTCTCCTCTGTTCATTGTATCTATCACCAAACATTCTACATGGTTTGCTTATATATTATGTGTGTTGTCTATCGCTCCTGGCTGGAATGTAAGCCTCATGAGTGCAGGAATTTTTGCACATTTATTTTCTCCTGGATATCTCTCCCTCTAGAATACAAGCCAATATAATTTATGTGCCTAGAAAATTACTTGGTAGATGATTCTCGATCAATATTGTTTATGAAATTGAACTTCTGGAATGCAGTGTGTAGTATCAATATAAACGAACTATGTGAAATGGTAATTCCCCAAGATACTTACTATCTGTAATCAGCATGCTACACCTGTGATTTTGCTTCAGCTCTGTGACACTCTTGTAAAAGGGGAAGTTGGGTAGTAGTGGAATTCTGCACTGACTGAGAACACTTCATGGTGATAGCATGCTTTTTGTTGTGTACAATGTTGGATTACAAAGATATTTGCATTGGCACAACCCCCTGCAGCAAGAAGAAAAATTCTATTCCCCATTGGATGCCAACATACTGGTTGGAAAGTACAGTATGATATAATTTTAATCTTCATTTGGGAATTTCTAGTTTGTATTAGAGTGCTCTTCACTGTTTCTGTTAAACACTGTTCCAATGTAAGCTGGGGTTTAGTGACAGGTGGTATGCCTGCGACACATAAAGATTTTATGGGTAACAGATGTAGAGAAATGTAAAGCTTTCTCAGATATACTGTAGAAATAATTTCTGAAGAGATACAAAGAGTATTTATTCTGTAAATCAATATCTAAAATAATTAAATTATTATCTACTATAGCCCTTTCAAATTCTAATGGAGTTATTATCAACTAAATACAAACAGTTTATATTAGGCTTAAAATAAAGGTAAAATAATTATTTGTTGATTTCTTGTATATTGCCTTGTGTAAACAGGTATTACAAAATGATAGGGAAATATACATATTATTCATAATCTGGTGGATATACAAAATTCAAGCTGATATGTACAAACAGATTCTGTTTTTATTGTGCATCTTTTTTTTATTTACCACTGTTTGCCTTTCTATTTTGTAAACATCTGTGTCCTTGGTAAAAGGAATGCAGTTTTAAAAATTGTACAAACAGGGAAATGGATTGAATATAGAAATATTTAAAGTTGTTTTACTTTATTTTATATTTTTAAATTTAATTTTTTATTGATATTCAATTACAGTTGTGTGCCTTTTCTCCCCATCCTTTCACCCCACCCCAGTTGAAACCCCCTCCCTCCACCACCTCCACTCTCCCCCTTGATTTGGTTCATGTGTCCTTTATACTAGTTCCTGTAATCCCCTCTCCTCACTATCCCCTCCCGAATACCCCCTGCCCATTGTTAGATTGTTCTTAACTTCAATGTCTCTGACTATATTTTGTTTCCTTTTTTCTTCTATTGATTATGTTCCAGTTAAAGGTGAGATCATATGGTATTTGCCCTCACCGTCTGGCTTATTTCACTTAACATAACGCTCTCCAGTTCCATCCATGCCATTGCAAAGGGTATAAAATCCTTCTTTCTCTCTGCTGCATAGAATTGCATTGTGTAAATATACCATAGTTTTTGGATCCACTCCTTTGCTGATGGGCACTTCGGTTGCTTCCAGTACTTAGCTATTGTAAATTGTGCTGCTATGAACATTGGGGTCCACAGATTCCTTTGGATTGGTGTTTCAGGGTTCTTAGGGTATAATCCCAGCAGCGGAATTGCTGGGTCAAAGGGCAGTTCCATTTTTAGTTTTCTGAGGAAATTCCATACTGTTTTCCACTGTGGCCTCACCAGTGTGCATTCCCACCAACAGTGCACTAGGGTTCCCTTTTCTCCGCATCCTCTCCAACATTTGTTTGTGGATTTGTTTATTTTGGCCACTCTGACTGTTGTGAGATGGTAGCTCATTGTGGCTTTAATTTGCATCTCTCTGATGGCTAGTGATGCTGAGCATCTTTTCATATGTCTCTGGGCCTTTTGTATGTCTTCCTTGGAGAAGTGTCTGTTCAAGTCCTTTTCCCATTTTTTAATTGGGTTGTTTGTCTTCCTGGAGTGGAAACGTGTGAGTTCTTTATATATTTTGGAGATCAGGCCCTTGTCTGAGGTATCATTAGCAAATATGTTTTCCCATACTGTTGGTTCTCTTTGTAACTTGGTGCTGTTTCCTTTAGCCATGCAGAAGCTTTTTATTTTGATGAGGTCCCATTTGGTTATTCTTTCCTTTATGTCCCTTGCTTTAGGGGAGGTGTCTGTGAGGATGTTACTGTGTGGAATGTCTGAGATTTTCCTGCCAATGTTTTCCTCTAGGACTTTTGTGGTGTTACAGCCTATATTTAAGTCTTTTATCCATCTTGAGTTCATTTTTGTGTGTGGCATAAGTTGGTGATCGAGTTTCATTTTTTTGCACGTAGCTGTCCATATCTCCCAACACCATCTGTTGAAGAGGCTGTTTTTGCTCCATTTTATACTCCTGCCTCCTTTGACAAATATTAATTGACAGTAAAGACTTGAGTTTATTTCTGGGCTCTCTGTTCTGTTCCATTGGTCTATGTGCCAGTTTTTATGCCAATACCAGGCTGTTTTGATGACAGTGGCCTTGTAATACAGTTTGATATCAGGTATTATGATCCCACCTGCTTTGTTCTTCTTTCTCAAAATTGCTGCAGCTATTCGGGGTCGTTTATGGTTCCATATGAATTTCTGAAATGTTTGTTCTGTATCTGTGAAATATGTCATGGGTACTCTAATAGGGATTGCATTGACTCTATAAATTGCTTTGGGTAGTATGGCCATTTTGATGATGTTAATTCTTCCAATCCATGAGCATGGTACATGCTTCCATTTGTTTGTGTCTTCCTTAACTTCTTTCTTCAGTGTTGTGTAGTTTTCTGAATACAGGTTTTTTACCTCCTTGGTTAGGTTGATTCCTAGGTACTTTATTTTTCTTGTTGCTATATCGAATGGGATTTTTTTCCTGATTTCTGTTTCTCGGTTTGGTTATTGGTGTACAGGAATGCCTTTGATTTCTGAGTATTGACTTTGTATCCAGCTGTTTTGCCAAATTCATTCATTAGGCCGAGTAGTTTTTTGGAGGAGTATAGGATTTTCCATGTACTCTATCATGTCATCTGCAAACAGTGACAATTTCATTTCCTCCTTTCCAATTTGGATGTCTTTTATTTCTTTTCCTTGTCTGATTGCTTTGGCTAGGATTTTCAATACTATATTGAATAGGAGTGGTGAGAGAGGGCATCCTTGTCTTGTTCCTGATCTTAGTGGGAAAGCTCTAAGTTTCTGTCCATTGAGTATGATGTTGGCTGTAGGTCTGTCATATATGGCCTTTATTATGTTGAGGAATGCTCCCTCTATTCCCACGTCGCTGAGTGTTTTGTTCATAAATGGGTGTTGTACCTTATCAAATGCTTTTTCCACATCTATTGATATGATCATGTGATTTTTGTCTTTGTAGTTATTCATGTGATGTATTATGTTTATTGATTTGTGAATATTGTACCATCCTTGCATCCCTGGGATGAATCCCAATTGGTCATGGTGTATGATCTCTTAATATATTGCTGAATGCGGTTTGCCAATTTTTTGTTGAGAATTTTAGCGTCTATGTTCATCAGTGATATTGGCCTGAAGATTTCTTTCTTTGTTTTGTCTTTATCTGGTTTTGGGATGAGGATGATGCCGCTTCATAAAAAGAGTTGAGGAGTCTTCCATCAGTTTGGATTTTTTCAAATAGTCTGTGAAGGATAGGGGTTAGCTCTTCCTTAAAAGCTTTGTAGAATTCTCCCGTGAAACCATCTGGTACAGGGCTTTTGTGTGTTGGGAGTTTTTTGATGAGTGCTTCAACTTCGTCTGCTGTTATTGGTCTGTTTAGGTTTTCTGCTTCTTCTTCATTCAGTTTTGGAAGATTATATTTTTCTGGAAATGTGTCCATTTCACCTAGGTTTTCAAATTTCTTGGCATACAGTTCTTCATAGTAATTTCTTACAATCCTTTTTATTTCTGTGGTATCAGTTGTAATCTCTGCTTTCATTTCTAATTGGGTTTATTTGGATCCCCTCTTTTTTTTTTTGAGGATCCTACTTAAAGGCCTGTCGATTTTGTTTATCTTTTCAAAGAACCAGCTCCTGGATTCATTGATCCTTAGAATTGTGCTTTTAGTCTCTATGTCATTTAACTCTGCTCTGACCTGGGTTATTTCCTTCCTTCTGCTTGCTCTGGGCTGTCTTTGTTGTTGTTCCTCCACTTCTTGTAGGCATAGGGTTAGATTGTTTGTTTGAAATGTTTCTATCTTCTTAAGGTAGACCTGTATTGCTATGACCTTCCCTCTCAGGACTGCCTTTGCTGTGTCCCATAGGTTTTGGGTTGTTGTGAGTTCATTTTCATTTGTTTCTAGAGTTTTTGATTTCTTCCCTAATCTCGTTCTTGACCCATTCATTGTTTAATAGCATGCTATTCAGTCTCCATGATTTTGCGTGTTTTGGGTTTTTTCCTTTGGGTTGGTTTCTAGTTTCAGTCCCTTGTGGTCAGAGAAAATGCTTGGTATGATTTCAATTTTCTTGAAGTTGTTGAGGCTTGCTTTATGTTCTATCATGTGGTCTATCTTTGAAAAAGTTCCATAGACACTTGAAAAGACTGTGTATTTTGCTTCTTTGGGATGAAAAGCACTATATGTATCAGTTAAGTCCATTTCATCTAGAGTATTGTTAAGTGACACAATATCCTTGTTGATATTTTGTTTGGAAGACCTGTCCATTTTTGACAGTGGGGAGTTAAAGTCCCCTACTATAATGTGTTGCTGTCAATATCTTTCTTGAAGTCCTCCAAGATTTTCTTTATGTATTTGGGTGCTCCTATGTTGGGTGCATATATATTTACAATGTTTATGTCTTCTTGGTGCATTTTTCCTTTGAGTATTATGAATTGACCTTCTGGGTCTCTCTTTATGGCCCTCTTTGGAAGTGTGTTTTGTCTGATAGGAGTATTGCTACCCCTGCTTTTTTTTCCTGCCCGTTTGCTTGGAAAGTTTGTTTCCAGCCTTTTCACTTTCAGTCTGTGTAAGTCTTTTGTCCTGAGATGGGTCTGTTGTAGGCAGCGTATGTGTGGGTCATGTTTTCTTATCCATTCAGCTATTCTATGTGTTTTCATTGGAGAATTTAATCCATTTATGTTTAAGGATATTATTGATAGGTAGTTATTCATTGCCATTTTTTCCTACCTGTGTTCCTCTCTCTTTCACTTTTCCTTCCTTTCCTCAAAGCAGTCCCTTTAGTATCTCTTCCAGAGCTGGTTTGGTGGGAGTGTATTCTTTTAGACTTCTTTTGTCTGGGAAACTCTTTATTTGGCCTTCTATCTTGATTGAAAGCCTTGCTGGGTAAAGTAGTCTGGTTGCAAGCCTCTGGTTGTCATTACTTGGAATATTTTTTGCCATTCTCTTCTGGCTTGGAGCGTTTCCATTGAGAAGTCAGTTGCTAACCTTATTGGGGCTCCCTTGTATGTTACTTCCTTTTTCTCTCTTGCTGCCTTTAAGATCCTCTCTTTGTCTTGGAATGTTGCTATTTTAATTATGATGTGTGTTGCAGTGGGCCTCTTTGGGCTCCTCTTGATTGGGACTCTCTGTGTTTCCTGGATTTGGGTGACTTTTTCTCTCCTCAGATTAGGGAAATTTTCCATCATTACTTTTTCAAACAGGTTTTCTATCCCTTGCTCTTCTTCTTCTCCTTCTGGTATTCCTATTATACGGATATTGTTACGTCTCATGTTGTCCTTCATTTCCCTTATTGCCTCTTCATTCTTTCTGAGCCTCTTTTCCTTTTCTTGCTATTTCTGGGTGTTTTTTTTCTACTTTGTCCTCCAGCTCGCTGATCCAATCCACTGCTTCATCAAGTCTGCTTTTTATTCCTTCTACTGTGTTCTTCAGTTCAGAAATTGTATTCTTCATTTTCTTTTGGCCCTTGTTGATAGTTTCTATTCCCTTTTTCATGTTGATATAGTTTGCAGTGATTGCATTGTAGTTTCCCTGTAGTTTCTGGTAGTTCTCTGTGAGCCCAGTGAGCTTCCTGATAACCATTGCTTTGAACTCAGTATCTGGTAGTTGAGTTGCCTCTTTTTCAGTTAGCATTCTTTCTGAGGCTTCCTCCTTTCATTTTATTTGGGGATTGTTTCTTTGTCTTCCCATTGTTTGTGAGACTCTTCTTGTTAGCCTCTGCCTCCGAAATTGATCTATTCTGACTCCCTGGGTTTATGGTATGAATTTCTATGGTAGAATGCCAATGGGATTCAGTGGTGCAGACTCCTTAATCTCCTGTGCTCAGTGGTCTTGAGCTGATATTTATGGGTATAACATGGTCTAACTCTGGTCTTTTCAGCACTCCAGGTTTTGTTGTCTCACCTGTGGGAAAAAGGAAAGGGGGGGGGGAGAAAAAAAAAGGAGAAGGGAAGGAGTGAAAATGGAATAGAAAAGGAAAGGAAGGAATGAAGAAGGAAAAAAGAAAGATCAGAGGCAAATAAGAAGGAATTTTAACAAAAGTTAAAACAAAAGAATATATAAAAGAAGGCAGGAAGAAGGAATAAAAAAGGTAAAGGATGGAAGGAAGAAGGAATAAAAAAAGAAAGAAGGAAAGAAAGGAAGAAGGAATTCAGGGGGAAAGGAGGAAAAAAAAAAAAGTCTTCTGCTGGCTTTAAACCTTTCAGGTTAGTTCTGCTGATCTTCCTGTCTGTGGAATGGGAGGGGGTGGTTGGAAGGATTGGTTTCACTTTTCTTTCTTCCTGAGCCACACTCTTCACTGTTGTTCAGTCTCCACTCCAGTTCCTCAGGGTCCTTCTGCTCCCAACTAGGCCTTTAGTTCACCAGTTGTGCTGTCCTTGAGTTGCACCAATTAGGGGCAACTCACACTCCCCCTTCTTGCTTTTTGCTGTCTTAGATGCTAGGGTCTCTTGGTGCTGCTATGGGGTAGTTCAGCCCCCTATTGGGTGGAGTCTTTCTGGGAAATGGAGTCTCCCCCAGCCCTGCAGCTCCCTTCTGCTGGGTGTTCTGCCTTAGTCCTAGACAGCCAGTAGGCCCTGCAGTGCTCTGTGCACAGGAACTACCTAGAAGTTGTTCAGAATGGATGCTTTCAGGTGTGGTCCCTCTCAGGCAGCCAGGCCTTTGATCATGGGATCTGGTGCTTTGGGGCTGTGTTGCGCGCCTCTGGGTGGTCTAGCCCCTTTGGGACTAAGTGGCTCGGCAGGAGGTCTGCTGCCTTGGGCCTGTGTGTGGGGCAGCTAGCCTCTGCTCTGGGTGCACACCCACCCGAGGTTTCAGGTGTGGGCGCCCCGCCGGGGTCTCAAGTGTGTGTGGCCAGCTGGGGTTTCAGTTGTGTGCCCCAGTCCGCTAATCTCGGTGTCCGCAACCTGGATTCAGGTGAGCGCTGGGGCTGGTTATCCCAGTTCACAGTCCAGGGGCTGAGGGGGGTGGGGCGCCAGAGGCTGTGGCTGCAGGGGAGAGTTCTCTAACTAGCCACTGAATGCCTCTATTTTCTTTTTCTTTTTGATGAATTCTTCCTATTCAAGCCCCCCTGGTCCAAACAAGTACCTGGCTGCTCACACAGCTCAGCCTGGCTCTCTCCCAAGAATCCTGCAGCAGACCATGCGCCTGGGCTGGGGCTTCAGCTGCCCTGGTCCCTGCACAGGTCCTGGGGACCTTATTGTCTTTAAGCACTCTTCTTACCATCAGATCTTTCAATGTCCTCTATCTTTGGTCTCCAATCTTCATATATGCTGGAATACCGTTGGCTGTTTGCTCTGCTCCTCAGATGAGCTAGGTGTTTCACTGGTGTTGAGGGGAAGTGGACTCTTCTCCCACCTATCTCGCTGCCATCCCTACTTGTGGGAGCTAAAGTTGCTTTACTTTAGAATAAGACATTTGTGACCAGAAATATAAAACAATGTTTTGTTTATTTCTTCTTTCAAAATAAGAATACTAAAATTACGATTCTGGCACCAGTTTCCACCTGAAAAAATATTTTGCAATGCTGTTGTTGCATTGTATAGTTTTCTTAAAATATTTGAATAAAAATAAACAATAGTGAAATTGAATGTGTTCCAATAAGACATTATTTTAAAATTGTGTAAAGTAATGATAGACAATTTTGTTAAGTAAGCAGATTTCATATTTGATAGTAGGCAAGTTATTTATTTTATTTTGATATCTGTATGTTATTGTTGATAATCTTGTAATGTACCATTATGTCTGAAGATGTTCTTGTTATTCTATATCCAATTTATGATTATTTAGTCTGCAAATGCTTAAACTAAAGTTTCTTTCAGGTACTAGTTAACTGCTATTTTCTAAGCAAATGCTGAGTTTGCAAAGGCATTTCTTGTTATTTCTTCTTCCATTCTTTTCTGGCACTAAAACTTGATTGGTGATCATGTTCCGAGTTCCTTTAGTGTCCCTAGTATAACTGTTGAAATCTATACTTCATATCATCTCATTGTACTGCCTGCATTTTATAATGACTGAATATGTCTAAGGCTTGGGGAGTGAAATCTTTTTCATATGACAATACACAAAATGAGTACAAGTGCACCAGCTGCAAAAACCACAGACCATCCAATATTGTGGCTGTTGAGAGTATGAAAGTTTCAGTTGCTGAAAGTAAGGCTTATATCTGTTTTATAACATATGGAGGTGGTACTACTGCAGACTTGAAAAAAATGTTGAAAATATAATATTGTCATTAGTAGCCTTGTTTCACATAAAGATGAACAACATACTTGTGTTGCATGTAAACTAGAGTTTCAATGTACCTTTTCAAATATTTGGGTTTTATAGTTATTGTCACAAATACTAACTTCACTGAAAAAAGATAAATAAATGATCATTCATAGGTTGATAACAATGTTTGGATGTTTTAAGTTAACTTAAGCTTATATAGAGTTTTTATTAGAAAATTTTCAAGAACTACATGATAGAAAATCATGTAAATTATATATAATAAATTTTGTAATGCTTTTATTTTTTAAAATTTTTATTGTTACTCAATTACAGTTGTCTGCATTTTCTCCCCATCCCTCCATCCCACCCCAGCCGAACCCACCTCCCTCTCCCACCTCGACCCTCCCCCTTGATTTTGTCCATGTTTTAAAATCATTTGATCTAGAGTATATTTAAAAATAAATGAACAGGTATAATAAAAGCAAACTTAATTAATTGATTTTTTATTATTGTTCAAGTACAGTTATCTCCATTTTACCACTACCACTTCCTGCAGCACTACCCATCCCCACCTACCACCCTTGATCATAGAACTAGCAGCACAATTTACAACAGCCACGTGCTGGAAACATCCTAAGTGCCCATCAGTAAATGAGTCAATAAAAAACTGTAGTACATTTACACAATGGAATACTATGCAGCAGAAGGAAAGAAGGGACACCTACCCTTTGCAACAGCATGGATGGAAGTGGACAGCATTATGTTAAGGGAAATAAGCCAGTCCATGAAAGACAAATATCATATGATCTCATCTATAAGTAGGACCTAATCAACAATATAAACAAATGAGCAAAATAGAATCAGATACCTGGAAGTAAATAACAAACTGAGAGTAACCAGAGGGCCAGGGAGAGGGGGATAACAGAGAAAAAAGGGGAAAGGGCAAGCAAAGGATCATGAATAGAGGACTCATGGGCATGGACTATGGCAGGGGCATTGACTGTGGGAGTGGAGGGGAATGGGCTGGGGTGGGCAATGGGAAAATTGTGGGACAACTGTAACTAAACAACAATAAAAATACTTGTGAGTGGAAAAATGAATCAATTTAAAAACAACATTTCTAGATAATCTGACTACATAAAAAACTCCTTCACACTTCCTTTTCATTATCGTCTTAATAATACAAGATTCTTGACATAACCATTCTATAAAATGGTTATATAGTTTATGTCAGCTAATATAAAAGCTTTATGGCAAGAATTGTTACAAACATCTAATTACCTTTAGCAACACATAAATCAAAATCTTTAACAAGTGTGAATTTAAAAATTAGATCCCAACGGCAGAATGTAACTTTTAAAAATATTGTCAACATCTGAACTCACCATTCATTGCCTTTTTTTTTCATTATTCTTTATTCATTTCCTTGTACCTTCATTAATTGGTTTATTTTTCTTTCCCATGTTTCTCTTCTTTCTTTTAAGGTCTCCCTCCCCTTTCCTCTACTTTGTCCATAGTTTTCTCTTCCAGATATTTAAGACATGTTTCCTCATGCCATTAAAATGATGTTCTTGTACATTTCCTTTTCTATGTTTGTTTTCACCCTTTCTCTTCTTTTTTATTTTCTCTATTCATGCTACTAGTTCTCCATCTCTCTTATTCTACTCCACAAGGAAGTTTAAAAAGTCAAACTTATATGTCAGATATTCCTGACATATCTATTTAGTAGCTTGGTATCAGCTGTTTCTGTTTCCTCTTGTAAAGCCTAGTCTTTTGGAAATAATACTGGCAAGAATCCGAAAGACTCAGAATTTGAGTTCAATTCTGACTCCATCTTTCTTTTCTATAAGGTTAGATCAATATAGGCCAGACAATTCCTTACAGCTCTAAAATTCTATGAAGTATGCTTATGTGTGTGGAGCCATGAGGCTGAAATTTTTACCTTTGGAAGAGAGAGGGATTTTTACAATGTCACATCATGTGACAGCACCGTACCCTGCAACAGTCAGATAGCAATCCAAGAATAAGCTTATAGGAATCCAACACTTTGACTCAGTTTTTCCTGGAAGTCATGTGGGCCAAACAGGCTCATGATAGGGCCAGAATTTTGTGGCAATATAAGGACCCAACTCTATGTTACAGCCAGAATTTTAAAATTCTAATCGTGAACAATATCTTAAGATTCATTAATGCAGATCATACAGGGTAGATCTAGAATTCTAGAGAGACCTGTTTCCTCCTGTCTAAATAATGCATTTTACCATATAGAGGCAGTTTCAGACATTGTCTTTATCCCAACAATGCTTATGGCTTTACTGTTTTCTATATAGTGGTACCTGAGTACTTGTAGTTTATTATTTCTGGAACTCATGATGAGTGCCAAAACCTAAGAGTGCCAAGTGATGAAGAATTTTTCTCCTGTTGAGCAGCGTCGTGACTCATACAAGTTCTAGCAAGTGTGACAAGTCCCGAGCAAGTGCTGAATGTTGAAACATTTTTTTTTCATCTTCAAAATGCAATGTGTACAGGGTTTGATGAGTTATGAAGCCGATGAATACTGAGGTATGACTGTATTTCTTGAAAGCACCTTAGGCTAACTATAGACCTCAGATACAACTCAGAGATATTTGGAATAAATGGTAACTGACTTAAAAACCAAGGCACTGCACTAAAATCTCTTCTAATATATGAATGTTTATTTTTGATAGTAGGAATGTATAGTTTAAATAATAAAATTTAAAGGATAAAGCATTGATAATATTATGAAATAGGAACTATTAGGATTTTATTTTATTGATAACAATGATGGGGCTTAGAGCAGTTGAATGAGGAGCTAATGAGCAGTGGAACAGGAAACCAGCCCACTTTCTTAATTCTATGTTATCTTTCCAGTATATTTTAAGTGTATGATATTTAAAATGTAGAAATTTTAAGTTCTACAAGTTTCAAGTTCTTACTTTTAAGTTCCTAAGTTTCACGTCTTATTTTTTTTGCCTTGGATCCTCATTCATGTACTAGTGAGCATGTTTTATAGTTAATTAAATATGAAAATAGAAGAAGTAATAATTTATGGAGATGCATAGTGGTATGAACAGGGTTTATTAATTAAGTCAATTAGTGTCTAAAATCCTAGGCTAATCCAATTTGTTACAGTTACAATGCTTCTGAATCATAAAATAATTGCATAATTATGAATTACACATTGATTAAAGTGATTGCAAAGATGACCATAGTTGGACTTGTGGGGTATCTCTTGAGGAAATTCTATGGAGCAGATTCTCCCTCTCCTATGCAAAGACTTTAAAATACCACTAAGGAGCTATGTATTGCTGTATATCAAGAAAAAAAAAATCCTGTCTATAAATTAGACACACATAAATATATCCTGAATGGACAAGAGAATAAATCATCATCACCATTCATAATTGATGCATTATATATGTTTTAGCACCTTGTCGCAAGTGCTATTTTTAATACTCTCATTGAACATTCTCCTTTTATGAATCTGTCTATACCTCATTTAATGGCACAGGTTACTACTAATGCCATTCAGAGTGAAGCTGGCCATGATCCCTTATTTAAGCCTCCTTATGAGAGTTTCAGCTACTGTTTCAGGAGTCCTTCAATGTATAATTGCCTCTAATTCCAGAGACCAAGGGTAATTAAAAAAGTTTTAAAAATTACATTATTTTAACAACTTCATTGAGAGAAAACTGACATAAACTGTATATTTTAAACTGTACAAATTGATGTCTTGATATACATATATAATCTGTAAAAACATCGTCATAATCAAGATAATGAACACATCTGACAACCTCAAAGTTTCTTTCTGCCCCTTTATGTTCCCTCTGACCCACACATCCCTGCCTCTGCCCCTTTTGCAGGCAACCACTGGTTTGCTTTATGGCACTATAAATTAGTTTGGATTGTTTTTAGAATTTTAAATAAATGGGAACAAATCTAATATACTCTTTTTGTCTGCCCTTTTCACTCATGTTATTTTGATGTCCATCTATGCTGTGCTTATGAACAGTACATTTTTCTCATTGCTAAATAATAGTCCATTTGCATACATTGCACAATATATTATTTTACTTTTTAATGGGCTGTTTCCAAATTTTGACTGTTAAGCATCAAGCTGCAATTGAACATTCATGTGCAATTCTTTATGTGGATATAGATATTCATTTCTCCTGAGTAAATACCTATAAGTGGAATGGCTGGGTCAGATTGTAGGTATATATTTAACTTCTTAATAAACTGCTAAAACTGCTAAATTGTTTTCCAAAGTGGTTGTAAAATGATACGTTCCTACCAGCATTGGATGAGAATTCTAATTGCTGCTATCATTGTTAAAAGTGGTATGGTTTTAAATACACATCATTTAAATAGGTGTGTAGAGATAGCTCACCATGATTTAAATTTGCATTTTCTGAGTGATTAATGATACTGAGCATCTTTTCATATGCTTATTTCCCTTCTGTTTCTTTTTTGGTGCACTATTTACTCAAATATCTTGCCAATTTTTGAAAGAATTTATGGAAAACAATAAGGACTATTCTTGACTTGAAAGATAAATTTCTTGTCTAAAGAGCTGAAATGGGTTATCCTGTCATAACTTATTTAACTGTGTTGAAAATACTCATAAAATTATTCCTATGCTTCTTTATATGGCATTTTAAGCCAGGGCCATGTCTGTAGTAATGATATTAGATCAATATAATAAACTTGGTTATTTGTAAATATAAAAATAAACTATTAGAATAAAAGGTAACTTACACCAACTGTTATTTTCAAGAAATATATAAAACTCTAAAGGTATATTTGTTGTTGGTACATTATATTAATTGCAAACAGTAGCTTTATTATGTATATTTTGAATGTGAATAACTGACAATAATATTTTTTAGAAGATCAAGAAAGTTACGTGTTTATAAAAAGTAGTAGTCTTTGAATAGGGTTTTAAAGGTATATTGAAAGTATCAGTGTTTGATAAATCAAATGAAACTATAGCTCTTCAAACTTAATTACTTTATTTTATTTTCTTAAGTGTTATCAAATATATTTTGCTTTAAATATATTTTTACTTTAAGGTTTTTCAAATATATGCTCTCTATCATTTAGTATCATATAAAGTAATAATTTATTTCTTCAAATATTATAATATAAAATGTAAAATTTGGCTCATTAAGACAGAAATCATGTTTTACATTATTGTAGTATAAGTAATAAATGTTAATGGCACAGGTGGAAGATTTCTGTATGACTGTTTTAAATAAATATTATTCACCATTATAGAGGTGCTTGAAATGAATGCCATAATCAATTGTATCAAATAACAATATGGCAATAAAAAACTATGTTTTTTTAAAAGTTGTTCAAGGTGTTTCATTGGAGCATTGTGTTACTTTAATGTCCAAAATAAGAAGACCTTGTACAGTATGCACTGCTTGGATATTAGATGTTATTTCCATGTCTAAATTGGGTGAAATTTCAAGTACATTGAGTTATAAGATTAAGAGGGACATATTTGCTGCACTTTGGGTCCCAGGATTTTAATACATTTCCTGTTTCAGCCTTGTTTTAGAATTCTACATTGTGATTTATCCAGAAGACAGCATCAATACTATAGAACAATGACTAATTTGTTTGAACTGCCATAACAAACTACCACAGAATAGGTGGCATAAACAACAGAATTTACTTT
The DNA here is from genome assembly GCF_022682495.2 of Desmodus rotundus. Lineage (NCBI taxonomy): Eukaryota > Metazoa > Chordata > Mammalia > Chiroptera > Phyllostomidae > Desmodus > Desmodus rotundus. The sequence continues at coordinate 60,644,927 of NC_071392.1, forward strand.
CTGAAAGTTCTGGAGGCTAGAAGTCCAAGATTAAGGTGTTGGCTGAGTGGTTCCATCTGAGAGCCAGGAGGGAAAGATTTGTTCCAGGCCTCTCCTCTTGCATTGAGATGGCTGTCTTTCCTGCCTTTGCACTGTGTTTCCCTATGCACACGTGTGTATTCAAATTTCCTCTTCTTATAAGGACACAGTCATACTGGATTAGGGTCCCCCCTTATGACCTTGTTCTAACCACCTCTGTAAAGACCTTCTCCAAATACAGTAACATTCTGAGGTACTTTTACATAAGAACATTTTAGGGGTACACAATTCAACACATAACAATTGCCCTTTGTTCTAATAGTTCTAAATTGATACATTCTTCTCAACAGATTTTTAAACCTGAAGTTACAAGGAATAATATGAGTAGCTAAGAAACTATATTCCTAAATCCTTTAACCTATTAGATATTGGGAAAGAAGAGGTTTTGTTACTCTATCTGCAATGATATTAGGCTTTGAAGAAGTAATAATCTGTGTCACATGGGCCTGGACTTACTTGAAAGGCTACACATCAGCTTCTCACCAGTTGTCCATAAGATAGTCCTTTATCTCCTCCCTGCCCCCCCGCCCCCGCAAAAAAAAGAAAAGGAAAAAACAGACCTTATTCTTTCCTGGCATGATAGAAATCAGGTGTTTTCTTTGCCAAAGACAAGTTTTTCTTGTCAAGATTGCTACTGCTATCTGAAGCATTATTTCTTTATTCATTATAGATGATCTCCTCCAGGGCTCCAAACTTTTCCTCGGATATCCCCTTTTCTGTTCCCATTTGTTAATCTGTAGGTAGTTTTTTTTGTTGTTGTTGTTTGTTTGTTTGTTTTTTCCAGAAGCTCTATCCATCACAGAGTTTGGAGGCAGGTTTAATGTTATCCTAGGTTCCTAAGCCATCTCATTTTTTTTTTCCATTTTTAATTTTATTTTTAGTTATTTAAAAAAAGGGTTTCAATTACAGTTTACATTCAGTCTTATTTTGTATTAGTTTCAGCTGAATAGTATATTGGTTGGACAATCATATGCTTTACAAGGTTTTCTCCCTGATATTTCCAGTACCCAACTCACAACATACATAGTTCTTACCATATTATTGACTCTATTTTCTATCCCCATTACTAATTTGTAACTACCAATTTGTTTTAAACCATCACCCAATTGAAGGTGATATTCACAGAGTACTAGACATAGTGGTAAACATACTAACAATAATGCCATCCCTTTTTTTCCATTGTGAAAGCATATTGAAATTTACATGAGAATGGTGTTATTGTGGAATGAAACAATATTCAATTCATTCTAGTTTGTCTTAAATGTCATCTGAAAGTTTAAGACTATACTTTCATGGATCATATCTATAGTTCATGCTTTGACACTTTCTTTAGGAACACTTTATTCCCAATAGATCTCACAAGTGACCAGATACTTCTAAAACTTTCTTTTAAAAAGAAAATTCCCCACTGTCCCCTCCCCACTCCCCTCTGGCTATTGTTAGATTGTTCTTAACTTTAATGTCTCTGGTTACATTTTGTTTGCTTTTTTTTTTTCTGTTGATTATGTTTCAGTTAAAGGTGAGATCATATGGTATTTGTCCCTCACCGCCTGGCTTATTTCACTTAGCATAATGCTCTCCAGTTTCATCCATGCTGTTGCAAAGGGTAGAAGCTGCTTCTTTCTCTCTGCTGCGTAGAATTCCATTGTGTAAATATACCATAGTTTTGGGATCCACTCGTTTGCTGATGGGCACTTAGGTTGCTTCCAGTACTTGGCTGTTGTAAATTGTGCTGCTATGAACATTGGGGTGCACGGGTTCTTTTGGATTGGGGTTTCAGTGTTCTTAGGGTATAATCCCAGCAGTGGAATTGCTGGGTCCAAGGGCAGTTCCATTTTTAGTTTTCTGAGGAAATTCCATACTGTTTTCCACAGTGGCCTCACCAGTCTGCATTCCCACCAACAATGTGCTAGGGTTCCCTTTTCTCTGCATCCTCTCCAACATTTGTTTGTGGATTTGTTTATGTTGGCCACTCTGACTGGTGTGAGATGGTAGCTCATTGTGGTTTTAATTTGCATCTCTCTGATGGCTAGTGATGCTGAGAATCTTTTCATACATCTCTGGGGCCTCTGTATGTCCTCTTTGGAGAAATGTCTGTTCAAGTCCTTTGCCCATTTTCAAGTGGATTGTTTGTCTTCTTAGAGTGGAGTCATGTGAGTTCTTTATATATTTTGGAGGTCAAAACCTTGTCTGAGGTTATCATTGGCAAATATGTTTTCCCATACAGTTGGTTCTCTTCTCATTTTAATGCTGTTTTCTTTAGCCATGCATAAGCTTTTTATTTTGATGAGGTCCCATTCGTTTATTCTTTCCTTTATGTCCCTTGCTTTAGGGGACATGTCTGTGAAGATGTTGCTGTATGGAATGTCTGAAATTTTCCTGCCAATGTTTTGCTCTAGGACTTTTATGGTGTCATCACTTATATTTAAGTCTTTTCTCTACATTAAATTTATTTTTGTGTATGATCTAAGTTAGTGATCAAGTTTCATTTTTTGCATGTAACTGTCTAGCTCTCCCCAAGCCATTTGTTTTTGTTTTTTGTTTGTTTTTTTCGTGTCTAATTTTTATTCTGAAATGTAAAGCTCTTCTGAATTAAAGTACAGTTGACATACAATATTGTAATAGTTTCAGGTGTAGAACATAGTGAGATTTCACATTTATATACCTTATACAGTGATCACCACAAAAGTCCACTATCCATTTGTTGCCATACAAAGTTATTGTGATATTGATATTACTATGCTTTATGTTGCCCTTTACATCCCCATGACTTATTTACAAGTTTGTATCTCCTTATTCTCTTGGCCTTTTTGCCCATACCCCCACCACCCAACCCCCTGGCAATTTCAGGTTTTCTATATCTATGGGTCAGTTTGTCCTGCTTGTTCATTTTAGTTTTTTAGATTCCACCCCTAAGTGAAATGACAAAATATTTGTCTTTCTCTGACTTAATTTCACTTAACATAATACCCTCTATGTCTATCCATGTTGGAAATGGCAAGATCCATTTATTTTATGGCTGTGTAACATCCCAGTGTGTTGTGTGCATGTGCACACACACATCCACTTCTTGATCCATTCATCTAGTGATGAATCCCTGGGTTGCTTCAATAACTTGGCTATTGTAAATAATGCTGCCATAAACGGAGGTGCATATATCTTTTTGAATTTTTCCACTTTTTGAATTTTAGGGGCTTATCTGGAGAAAACAATTGCTGGGTCCTTCATTGTCTCTTGTTATATAGTCTTTGTTTTAAAGTCTTTTTTCTGATATAAATATTGCTATCCTAGCTTCTCTGTTTTTTTTTCATTTCCATTTCCATTAAATATCTTTTCCCTTTATTTATTTCTAATTTGTGTGTCTTTCAATATGGAGTCTCATGTAGGCAATGTATGTAAGGGTCTTTTTTTTTTTTAACCATTCAGTCATCCTGTTTTGCAATGGAGCACTTAGTCAACTTCAGTTGAAGTAATTATTGATAGGTATGTACATATTGCCATTTCAATTATTTTCATACCACATTTATAAGTGGTTGGTCCACTATGTTTACTATATCTTTGCCTTTACCAATACATATTTTTTCATCTTATTTCTAGTTTTGGCCTTTTCCACATAAAGAATTCCCTTTAACATTTTTTGTAATGCTGGTTTAGTGGTGATGAACTAGTTTAACTGTTGCTTGTCTGAGAAAATCCTGATTTCTCCTTCAATTCTGAATGATAACCTTGCGAGTAGAGTATTCTTGGTTGTAGGGTTTTTTCTTTCATCATGTTGAATATATCATGCTACTCCCTTCTGGCCTGCAAAGTTTCTGTTGAAAAGTCAGCTGACAGTCTTATGGGAATACCCTTGTATGTCACTAGTTGTTTTTCTGTCTCTGCTTTTGAGATTCTATCTTTATCTTTAACTTTCAACAACTTAATTATTATGTGTCTTAGTGTGGGTCTCTTTGGGTTCATCTTGTTTGAGATTCTCTGTGCTTCCTGGACTTAGATGTCTGTTTCCTTTGCCAAGTTAGGAAAGTTTTCAGCCATTATTTTTTCAAATAGGTTTTCTGTCCCTTTCTTTCTGTCTCCTCCTTCTGGGACCCTTATGATTCTAATGTTAGTATGCTTGATGTTGTCCCGTAGATCCCTTATGCTATTGTCATTCTTTTTAATTCTTTTTGATCTTCCAGTTGGGTGACTTCAACTATCCTGTTTTCCTGATTGCTAATCCATTCTTCTGTGTCATCAGATATGCTGTTGATCCCTGCAGTGATTTTTTTTCAACTGTTATGTTCTTCAGTTCTGTTATGTCCTTTCTTAGAATTTTTAGGTCTTCATTCAAATTGCTGAAGTTCTGAGTGTTTTCATTTGTCTGCACAGTTGAATGAGCGTCTTTATGACTGTTACTTTGAACTCTTCATCTAGTAGACAGTTGACCTCAATTTCATTTAGTTATCTTTCTGGGGTTTTATCCTGTTTTTTTTGTTTGTTTGTTTGTTTTGTTTGGAACATATTCTTTTCTATCTTCATTTTGCCTCTTTGTTTCTATGTATTGTATTAGGTAGGTAAGCTAATACAATAGCTTGGTCTTGAAAAAGTGGCCTTATTTTCCTGTGGGGCCCTTATTTCTATGTCCCCCATGTCACCAGAGCCAGGTGGTCTAGAGGAGGGACTAGTATAGCCTCTTGTTGTGGCTGGACCACAAGTTCTGTGGACATACTAGCAGGCAAGGCTGGTATCTGGCCTGCTGGCTGTGAGGCCTGGCCACAACTGTTGCAGGCTCACTGAAATGCAGGGCAAGGCTTTGATGTGGCTGGCTGCAAGGCCCACCCCCACTGTTGTAGACACACTGCTGTGTGCTGGTGCTGAGTGATGACATCCACTGGGTGTGGCAGGGCAAGAGGTGCTTTGGAGGGGTGCTACCATGGGTAGGTCCTCAGGGAAATGCCCGGGTAAGGCGAACAGTTTTAGCAAGGTTAATGGACAGTGTCAGACTAGCCAGGCTCAATGAAGGGGAAAAATGGTACCCACCAGAACCTGTGGCACGAGCAAGTTCCAATAAATCCCTGTCCCTCCAGCACACACCCTAAAATTAGTCAATGTGTCACCTTCACATATGACCTATATGCTTTTCAAACTTCTCCCTCTGTGTCAGAACTCCGAAAGAGCACAACCTGAGTTTCCCACAGCCCTTTGGCTCTCCCACATGTAAGCCTCACTAGTTTTCAAAAAAAGACATTATGAGGGCTCCACTTCCTAGTTCAGGTCAACCAGTTTAGGGTTCAGACCCTTCTTTCTTCAGGGACAACTCTGAGGTTGTGATAACCCTCCCACTCATGAGTCACTGCACGAGGAATAGGAAGTAGGATAGGTGCTGACTAGGCTTAGTCTCAACCCCTCCTACCCATTTCAAAGTGGCTTTTATCTTATATCTGTAGTTGTAGAAAATCTTTCTGCTAGTCTTCAGGTGGTCTCAGAGATGGTCGTTCTATATGTAGTTGCAGTTTTGGTGTCAATGAGAGGAGGTGAACTCAGGATCTTCCTACTCCACAATCTTGAACTTGAAGCCATGTCCCTTGCTCTTGAATGAAAATTTAGCGTGGCAATGGAAACTGGTTCCCTGTGGTTGGTGCACTGCCCCTGCAAGAAACATTCCGACACTATTTGTTGAAGAAGCTATTTTTACTCCATTTCATGCCGCTTCCCCCTTTGTCAAATATTAATTGAACATAGAGACTTGGGTTTACTTCTGGCTCCTCTATTCTGTTCCTTTGGTCCATGTGTTATTTCTTATGCCAGTACCAGGCTGTTTTGATGACAGTGGCCTTGAAATACAGATTGATATCAGGTATTGTGATCCTTTGCGCTTTGTTCTTCTTTCTTAAAATTGCTGCAGCTATTTGGGGTCATTTATGGATCCATATAAATTTTCAAAGTGTTTGTTCTATATCTGTGAAATATGTCATGGGTATTCTAATAGGGATTGCATTGAATCTATAAATTGCTTTGGGCAGTATGGCCATTTTGGTGATGTTAATTCTTCCAATTCAAGAGCATGATACATGCTTCCATTTGTTTGTGTCTTCCTTAATTTCTTTCTGCAGTGTTGTGTAGTTTTCTGAGTACAGGTCTTTTACCTCCTTGGTTAGGTTTATTCCTAGGTATTTTAGTTTTCTTGTTGCTATATCAAATGCGATATTTTTTCCTGATTTCTGTTTCTGATGTTCCATTGTCAGTATACAAAAATAGTTTTAATTTCTGAATATTGACTTTGTATCCTGCTGTTCTGCTAATTTCATTTACTAGATTGAGCAGTTGTTGGTGTAGTCTATAGGATTTTCTATGTACACTATCACGTCATCTGCAAACAATGACAGTTTTGTTTCCTCTTTTCCAATTTGGATGCCTTTTATTGCTTTTTCTTGTCTGATTGCTGTGGCTAGGACTTCCAATACTATGTTGATAGAAATGGTGGAAGTGGACAACCTTGTTTTGTTCCTGATCTTAGTGGGAAAGATTTTAGTGTTTGCCCATTGAGTATGATGTGGGCTGTAAGTCTCTCATATATGATATTTAGTATGTTGAGGAATGCTCCTTCTATTACCAGTTTGCTGAGTGTTTTTATCATAAATGGATGCTGTACCTTATCAAATGCTTTTCCCTCATCTATTTTTATGATCATGTGATTTTTGTCTATCCTATAGTTTATGTGATGTATTATGTTTATTGATTTGTGAATATTTTACCATCCTTGCATCCCTGGGGTGAATCTGACTGGATCATGGTGTATGATCTTATTAATGCATTGCTGGATGCAGTTTGTCAATATATTGTTGAAGATTTTAGTGTCTGTGTTCATCAGCGATATTGGCCTGTAGTTTTCTTTCTTTGTTGTGTCTTTATGTGGGTTTGGGATTAGGATGATCCTGGCTTTCATAAAATGAGTTTGGGAGTCTTCCATGTTCTTGGATTTTTTGGAATATTCTATAAAGAATAGGGGTTAGCTTTTCCTTAAATGCTTTGTAGAATTCTCCTGTGAAACTCTGTGGTCCAGGGCTTTTGTGTGTTGGGAGATTTTTTTTTTTTATTACTGCTTCAATTTCATCAGCTGTTATTGGTCCGTTCAGGCTCTCTGCTTCTTCTTCAATGAGTTTTGGAAGATTATCTTTTTCTAGAAATTTGTCCATTTCACCTAGGTTTTCAAATGTCTTGGCATATAGTTCTTTATAGTAATTTCTTACAATCCTTTGTATTTCTGTGGTATCAGTTGTAATCTCTCCTCTTTCATTTTTAATTGTGTTTATTTGGGTCCTCTCTCTTAAAGCCAGTCAAATTGAGTAGTGGCGGTGGGGCTGTATTCCAACTTTAGTGACACTAACGTTAGTTGAGTTCTGATAATCCACTACCACCAGACCAGCCTATTTATTAGTTGTAAGTTTTTAATATAGTCTATAGAGTTTTCCATATATAACATCAAGTAGCTTTTACACAAATTGTGACAGTTTTACTTCTTCATTTTCAGTTTGGATGTGTTTTATTTATGTCTTTTGCCTAACTGTTCTGGCTAGGATCGATGACTTTGTGAAAACCATAGGAGACCTGATGATCATATTTAAGGATGATAGAAAAGTGGGAGGTGTGGGTAATATTACCCTTATTCAAATAGGTCTCAATGAGATAATAGACCATAACAAAGTAAAATGTAATGGAGATTCATCCCCTTTTTTTCTTCTATAAGGTGTTTTGGTGTTCATTTATTAAGCACCTTTTATATGTAAAGCACTTGGCATGTTGTTAAACTGGGAAAGGTGTGTCCCTGTTTGAAGTGTAGAAGAGAAGACATGTTAACAAATAACTGCAGTTACATGTAAGCCCTGTTATATCGTGGGGGTGCTTCTCCTGCAGGGACCCCCTGTCTGCCATGGATGAGAATAAGTCTACCAAGACATGATCTGCTTGGGGAGGAAAGGTGGCTGATCTCTCAAAGGAGAAGGGCCAGGAGCCTTTTCCTCAATGAGCTTTTATTGGGTTTAATTTGAATAGGGATACAGGGTGTATAAGTAAAGCTCAATCATTGTCAGGCAGTAATGATCAAGCAATAGATAAGGTTCAAAGAACTGAGGGCTTATTTAGAGTCAGGGTCAGATATCTAAAGGGCTGTAAAATTTTGGGGAACAAACTCATTTTGTGCTTGAATCCTTATCATTTAAATTGAGGTTTTACAGGATTTTATGCATTCTTTCTTAAGCCTAATCACACTGGGGAGTCCACCTTTTCCAGCACAAGGCCACACCCACCTCTGGCATTGTTTCAGGCTTAAGGCAGGCAGGGGAAGTACGGTAGCCAAGAGATTAGGAGACTTCTTACAGACAGAATGAAGACTCAGGCTATGTCAAGGCCGAGGGGCAAGAAGGATCCATCACCCTCTTTTCCTATAACCCTCCAAGTCCTTCCCTGAGGGCCTGTTCCTGATGGTGCCTGTCTTAGGGTGTCCTTCCCTTGAGGAATCTTACCCATCATTGGCTAACTGGTCATGCACTGGGGGCCAAGCACAGTGAAGTAAAGTGGGCAGAGGCTGTGCTCCTGCCAGGGAGATAAGCTTTGTCTTCTTAGTGGCTTAGGGTCCCAAGGTCTCTGACTCAGCCTTAGCCATGGGGGTTTACAGCTTCTGAAACCAGGAAGGGCAGTTCCCAACATTATACTATTTATAAGCATGCACAGGTTGTTATATAAGTTCAGATTGTGAATAAATAGTGGAGTGAAGAAAAACTATTAGATATAAGTTTTTGGATGATTTACAGAATAATAGACATGTTGAGTTCAGGTTGAGGAGAAAAATGTACCAGGGGCATAACTGAATGCCTTGAAATCTAAATGCATTAATATTATGATGTTTAAACAAAGTAAATATACATTATTGTTTATGATTCTGAGCTCACCTTTCAAAAGAATATGATTAAAAATGAAAGAAGATAAATGCAGGATGTAGATCCAAGAGGTAATGGCAACCAAGTTAATTCTCTTTAGTATTAATGAGGAGAAAGCCTAACAATTGAGTAAATTATGGCAGTCCAATTTTTTCCATAAATTATAGTACTTTTTATTTTTATTCTTACTGATCTTTTTTTAAACGATTTTATTTTTAGGGAGGAGGGAAGGGAAGGAGAAAGAGAGGGAGAGAAACATCAATGTGTGGTTGCTTCTCACATGCCCCCTACTGGGGACTTGGCCTGCAACCCAGGCACGTGCCCTCACTGGGAATCAAACTGGTGACCCTTTGGTGCACAGGCCAGTGGTCAATTCACTGAGCCACACCAGCCAGGCTTACTGATCTTTTTAAAAGTGATATGATACATTTAAAATGTTATAATATTATCATAAGACATCCTCTATGTTAGAAGTTGCCTTCTTTCGTATCCCTTTGCTATTGCTGATATAGTGTACTTTTTTTATTTATTTTTTTTAATTTTTATTCAGTTAACATTGTCTGCATTTTCTCCCCATCCCTCCACCCCACCCCAGCCAAACCCACCTCCCTCCCCCACCTCTACCCTCCCTCTTGATTTTGTCCTTGTGTCCTTTATAGTAGCTCCTATAGACCCCTCTCCCCACTCCCCACTCCCCTCTGGCTATTGTCAGGTTGTTCTTAACTTCAGTGCCTCTGGTTATATTTTGTTTGCTTTTTTCTTTTGTTGATTATGTTCCAGTTAAAGGTGAGATCATATGGTATTTGTCCCTCACCATCTGGCTTATTTCACTTAGCATAATGCTCTCCATTTCCATCCATGCCATTGCAAAGGGTATAATCTCCTTCTTTCTGTTTCAAAAATTTTGTTTCTCTTCTGAATATATTGTAAGATTTTGCTAATATTTCTGGCTTGGCAAAGTATACATTTATTTTAATCATTGTCCAGTTACCTTACTTGGCTATCCATGTTGTTAATGAAGTGAAAATTAGTCATGGGTTTCATCCCAGTGCAGGCCAGCAAACTTCTCTTTGTTACTGGCAAACATTGCACCTTAGCCAGCTGGCTGGAAATGTATACAGTTGGTGACAAGGAGAACCAGGTGAGACTCTGTAGATGGATTGGTACAAATTCATCACCATAGCTAGGAAACTAACCCTGAGTAGCTGCCTCTCTAATGGAAAACACATGGTTGTTTATATTTAGAATTGTGGATATATAGTTTATCATTACTCTTACAGAAAATCTGTTCTGTAAATACCTTCCTGCTTTAAAATTTATTGGATTAAATGTTCATAACTATATTTTTGAAATATTTTTCATTTTGTTTCCATGTAATCTAGTTCTTTTATAAGTATTTCATTTATTTTAGGACATTTTGGATTTACAGCAGTTTTGTTTAATTTTTAAGACCATGGGCAAAAATCGCATGAGCATTAATGATTTTGATGAAAATAAATCAGTTGGTACTAATATTAACTGTGACAAAACATTGAATAAAGCACATAACTTCTGGCTGGTGTCATTCAGACATCTCTTCTCTGCCTTTATTAATATCATTTGGGTAAAATAGTAAATTTAGTATTGTCTTAGAATTTGGAAGTCTGTTTGCCCTAACCAGCACAAATTAAATTAAGCCATTCACTACTTTCAAAAAGGGCACTTAATTATGTGAGGAGTAAGCTTTCAAACTTCGTTTACTTCAGCATATAGTTAGCATACACTAATTATTCCCATCTAATCTTGCTGTATCACATAATTAATAAGAACATTGCTAGGATTCACTTTTAATTTTTTCTTTCCACAGGCTCTCATACAAAAGAGCATTGTGTGTATTTAAAATTGCAATTTAACAAACCAAATCTAACTTTTCTTTTAAAAGCAGTATACATTTCATTTGGTCATTTTATATATTTCAAAAGAGGCAACCTAGCATAATTATGTGAATTCTATTTTTAAATGATGTGGTAATTTAATACAAGAGAAATTTATTATTTTAGACTAATGAATCAACATATATCAAAATCTTAGTATTAGAACAAGTTGATTGTATAATATACACAGTAAATTTCTGTTAGATTCAAAATGGGTCTTTTAAACCTATTCAGTGTTCTGATTCTAATACAAAGCATAAAATATAAATATTAAAGCTGAGTACCATTATTGATAATCAGGAAGTTTGAGAGCCATGAAATATATAATTACCTGGCTTTACAGAAATTAAAGCTCTGCAGTATTCATTGTATAATTTTTTTACATTGAAAAGACTTCATTTTTAGAGGAGATTAATCTTTTTTAGATCTCTAAAATAACATGTTCATACTACTAGGGTCTGACAATAGCCCTCTACAGAGATTTTAAATTGTTTCAATATAATTTTTATAATAAGTTATAGCATAGTATGATTGATAGCAACCATCATGTAGATTTATTTTTAATGTAGTTTTAAAATTTGCCTATAGAAAGTGTTTAGTACTTCTCATACCTGATTTAAAATAAAACATTTCTATATTTACATTCTGCAGTTATTTGATGTGCCATAAAAGAAAAAGACGTATATTTAATTATTCAGGGTGTGTGTGTATGTGTGTAAATTAGTAATGTGCTATTAATCATTTTCCCCCACATTCCTATTTTTATGAGTTTTAGGGTTTTTGCAATCATCAGTATGAATCCTGTCAGAGTGCAGACCCATTGACAACGCAATCATTTAAAAATATAATTTCTGTATGCACCTGGCACTATAATAGTTATTACAATTATTGACTGTATTCCCTATGCCAGGGGTGTCAAACTCATTTTCTTTTTATTTCTTTAACATTTTTTTATTGTTGTTCAATTACAGTTGCCTGCATTTTCTCCCCACCCCAGCCAAACCCACCTCCCTCCCCTGCCTCCACCCTTCCCCTTGGTTTTGTCCATGTGTCCTTTATAGTAGTTCTTGAAAACCCCTCTCCCCACTATCCCCTCCCCACTCCCCTCTGAAAATATCATGGGGGAGGCACTTTGTAAAGCATATGATTGTCTAACCACTATGCTATACACCTGAAACTAACACAAAATGATATTAAATATGAACTGTAATTGAACAATAAAATTTAAAAAGTCTCTCTCTCTCTATATATATATATACACACGTAATTTCTTTCACATGTTCAAATAAGTGAAATTTATACTTGAAAATGTGTGCAAAATACCACAGGAAGTAGTTGAACTGCTCATGGAAGATTTTCTGGACATGTACTTTTATCCCTTGAAGCGTTTATGTCCTTTCAGAAGTGTGCACAGATTTGGTCTATAGTCACATATATGTGACTAAATGAGTGTGTGATTGAAGCTACTAAACAATTATAAGGCTTCATAATAGATGTCTGAGGTTTATTTCAAAAGTGTCATGTCTAATCTCATTAGAAAATCTGTGGGTACAAATGTTACTTTTCACTTCTGCACACTAAAGAGAGTAAATGGTAGATCACAATTAATGTACTAAAAAGGCATGTTTTGCCATTTTTATTTTACAATACATTGTTAGCTCACCTAACTTGAAAATATGAATTTGCTTGCTTTTTTATTTTGTTTTTCAGTTCTGTTTTAACTAAAAGATTGCAGATAGGTAGATATAAATGATATAGATATAGACATAAGTTACAGATACAGATATAGATGTATATAAAAAAATGAATTCCGCTGGCTTTAAACAAATCAAAACAAAGAATAATTCTCTAATAATCTTGTAACATACCTGAATCACAGTCTGTTGTTTGGGAAGATAAATGGAATATGTGTTATGAAATTCTTCAACAGCAATAGTTATACATTTCAGTTGATACTTTTAAGCTGTCACATCCTCATTTTTTTTTCCTGGCAACAATTATTTCATCATGAAATGAAGATAATTTTGCTTTGTCTTAGATGCCATTTATAAGATACATTATACTTGTTATTATCTCTCATTCTTATTAGATTATTTTTTAGTAAAATTAGAGTTTAGTTGAATCAAGGGAATTATATTACTGCCTTTAAAGCATTATTAGCATTTTAAGATTGGATATTAAGGAATTCAAGGTCTGTTATTAGAAAATGGCAACAAATTCTACTAAGCTATTTTGCTTTTTTTCCTTCTCTTTCAATATTTAGAGAACACACTTTGTACACAGGTTAACTTACAATATATGTTTATGCTTGTGTGTGCATCTTATGTATCATATCTAAACAAACCTATTTAGGTAATAGGATTTACAAGCATAATTAATAAGTTTTAAACTCATATGCTTTTGGAAGCCAAGCAAAGCACACAAAAAAGTAAAATAGGCTATTGGCAATAAATTAAACAATGGCATGGATGGAACTGGAGAGTATTATGCTAAGTATAATAATCCAGGCTGTGAAAAACAAATACCATATGATCTCACCTATAAGTGGAAGCTAATCAACAAAACAAACAAGTGAGCAAAACCAGAGACATGGAAATAAAGAACAAACTGACAGTGACCAGAGGGAAAGGGGGAAGGGGGATAATGAGGGAAAGAAGAGGAAGGGGTCAAGTCAAGGAACATGTATAAAGGACCCATGGAGAAAGACAAAACTGCTGGGATATATTCTAAGAGCCCTGAAACACCAATCAAAAAGAACCTATGCACCCCAATGTTCAGAGCAGCACAACTTACAATAGCCAAGTACTGGAAGCAACCTAAGTGCCCATCAGTACATGAGTGGATCAAAAAACTATGGTACATTTACATAATGGAATACTACCTAGCAGAGAGAAAGAAGGAGCTCCTACCCTTTGCAACAGCATGGATGGAACTGGAGAGCATTATGCTAAGTGAAATAAGCCAGGCGGTGAGGGACAAATACCATATGACCTCACCTTTAACTGGAACATGATCAACAGAAGAAAAAAGCAAATAAAATATAACCAGAGACATTGAAACTAAGAACAAATGGACAGTAAACAGGGGAGGGAGATGGGTGGGGATAATGGGGGGGAAAGGGTGAAGGGTTTTCGGGAATACCTATAAAGGACACATGGACAAAACCAAAGGGGAGGGGGTAAGCAAGGGAGGGAGGTGGGTTTGGCTGGGTTGGGGGGAGTGGTGGAGGGTAAGTGCAGACAACTGTAATTGAACAACAATGAAATCATTTAAAAAAACAGGGGGGTGTCATATTGAATGTGGGAGAGGGTTGGTGAGTAGGGCAGGGGAGAGTAATGGGGTGAAGAGAGACAACTGTAATTGAACAGTAATAAAAAAGAAGTGGAGAATATAGACAGATTACAGGCCCCTTCTAAAGGATATTCAAATTTTTAAGTATGCTGTGTATTTTCATTATTCAATAAACCCTTCAGCTGACTCAATTTGGTCTTCAGGACACCAGTGTGAAAATTCTAAACATCCCAGCTTTTTAAAATATATCTTCAGTGAGAGATTATCTGCCACAGAGGAATCCCTGTGGTGACCCACCCAATCTGATGCCCTTGTTTTCAGTGTGGTACTAGGATTTGTTAGAATAAGTATTAATAGGTTATTGAATATTTTAGTCTGATTAATAGAGCTATTAACTAGAAAATAAGCAGAATCTTAAAATTAATGCTTCAGAACACATATAGTTACATCTCTGCACCATCATACATCTTTGTTGAGATCCACTGAGTTTCCAAAACTCCACCAAAAGTTTCTATCCCTACTTCAAAATGCCTGTCTCTGATCCTCACTGATTCATTAACATAACTTTACAATTGTGTCAATCAATATAAGTGTTATATTAGTTAATATTGGGTTGGACAAAAAGTTTATTTGTTTCCATATGATGGATTTAATAGTGCTTAGTTGTCTTTAACTTCACTCAAAACAAGTTTCTTAGATTGCATTGTGACAGCTGTCATTTCAATGTGCATCTTAAAAAATCTTATCAAACTTGGTGAATTTTTGTGCAATCATTTTAATATTGATAATGGAAGAAAATATGCAATATTTTCAGCATATTATGCTTTATCATTTCAAAAAAAGCAAAAATGTAACTGAAACACAGAAAAAAGATTTGTGGATTGTATGGAGAAGGTGTTGTAACTGATCAAGTGGGCCAAAGGTGGTTCATGAAATTTATTGGAACTATTGACATTTTGGTCAAATAATTCCTTGCTGTGGGGCTGTCTTATGCATTGGAAGATGTTTAACAGAACTCTTGGCCTCTACCCACTAAAAGCTAATAGTAGGAGACAGCTGACACACTTAAAATATCCAAATCACTTAAAATATCCAAATCAATAAAGTTATTGGTGAAATGAAAAATTTGTATTTTATTTTACAGAAAAAAAAACCGAAATGGACTCTTTGGCTTACCCAATAATATAATTCCATTGCTCATCCACCATTTCCCTTCAAAAATTATGGAACATCACCCCCTTTTAGTGAAAACCAGTATCTTTCTAAAAGAAATGACTAACCAGGAGCTTTAATATAATTGTCATATTAATACATGTTATATATGTAAACATATATACAACAGTAAAAATTAAATATTTTTGGCTTGGCATTGTACATTGAAAACCATCTGGTTTTCTTAAAATAAAATATCATGCTGAAGTTAATGAAATAGACACAGTTGTTTGGGCCTAAGGGCAAGTACAATTTGAGTTTTTATAACAGTTCATAAAACAGCTATCTAATTTTACATGCTGAAAGGCATGCTAATTATTTTCTTTACTTCTAAATTATTATTTTCAGTTGCAATGATACCTAGTATGAAGTGACTTATGAAACCTATTTTATTTACAGTATAAATTTATTTTTTTCCTTTTCTTAATTTCTTGACCCCCCCACTCAGTACCCCAACCCCTACACCTGACAGCTTTCAGCTTGCTCTCTATCTATGAGTCTGTCTTTATTTTGCTTGTTAGTTCATTTTGTTAATTAGATTCCACACATGAGTAAAATCATACTTATCTTTTCTGACTGGCTTATTTCACTTAGCACAATAGTCCCAGGTCCATGCATGCTGTCTTAAAGATTAAAATGTTCTTTTTCATAGCCAAGTACTATTCCATTGTGTAAATGTACCATCTTGTTTTATCCACTAAACTTGGGTTGTTTGCAAGTCTTCCCTATGGTAAATAACCCTGCAATGAACATAGAGGTGAATATATTCTTGAGAGTTAGTGTTTCAGGTTTCTTTGGAGAAATTCCCAGAATTGTAATCACTGAGTCACCAGCAGTTTCATTTTAATGTTTTGAGGTAACTTCATACTGCTTTCTGCAGTGGCTGCACCAATAGGCATTCCAACCAACAGTTCATGAGAGGGTTAAACTATCTCCACATCCTCACCAACATTTGTTGTATGTTAATTTATTGATCATAGCCATTCTGATGTGTGTTTTATAATTTTCTAAATCTAGGTCTATTACATCCTTGTTTAAATTTATTCCTAAATAATTTATTATATTTGAAGCAAATGAGAATGGGATTCTTTTCGTATTTTCCCTTTCTGATAGTTCATTATTGGTGTATAATAATGCCTTGGTTTGTTTGGTTGATTAGGTTCCACTTATAGGTGAAATCATATGGTATTTGTCTTTTACCACCTGGCTTATCTCACATTAGCATAATGCTCTCCAGGTCCATCTACACTGATGCGAAGGGTAGGAGCTCCTTCTTTCTTTCTGCTGCAGAGTATTCCACTGTGTAAATGTACCACAGTTTTTTGATCGAGTCATTTACTGATGAACACTTAGGCTGTTTCTAGCCCTTGGCTCTTGTAAATTGTGCTGCTATGAACATTGGGGTGCATATGTTTTTTTGAATTGGTGATTCAGGATTCTTAGGGTACAGTCCCGGCAGTGGAGTCACTGGATCAAAAGGCAGTTCCGTCTTCAGTTTTTTGAGGAAATTCCATACTGTTAGTGGCTCCACCAGTCTGCATTCCCACCAACAATTCACTGGGGTTCCCTTTTCTCCACATCCTGGCCAGCATTTGTTGTTTGTTCATTTTTTAATCACAGCCATTCTGACCAGTGTGAAGTGGTATATCATTGTGGTTTTAATGTGTATCTCTCTAATGCGTAGTAATGTCGAGTATTTTTTTCTATATCTCTGGGCCCTCTGTATGTCTTCCTTGGAGAAGCGTCCATAAGGTGGACACATTTTTGCCCATTTTTTAAATTGGATTGTTTGTCTTCCTGGAGTGGAATCATGTGAGTTCTTTATATATTTTGTAGCTCAAAACCTTGTCCAAAGTATCATTGCCAAATATGTTTTTCCATACAGTTGGTTCCACTTCCATTTTGTTGAAGATTTCTTTGCCATGCAGAAACTTTTCAGTGTGATTCAGTCCCATTTGTTTATTCTTTCCTTTATATCCCTTGATATAGAGTATGTATTAGTGAAAATATTGCTGCATAAAATATCTGAAATTTTCCTGCCTTTTTTCCCTCTAGGGCTTTTATGGTGTCATGACTTATATTTAAGTCTTTTGCCCATCTTGAGTTTATTTTGGTGTATGGTGTAAGTTGGTGGTCTAATTTCATTCATTTGCATGTACTTGTGCAGATCTCTAAATACCACTTATTGAAGAGGCTATTTTTACTCTGTACCTAGCCCCTTTGCCAACTATTAACTGACCATATTGACATGGGTTTATTTCTGTGTTCTCTATTCAGTTCCATTGATCTATACGTCAGTTCTTCTGCCAGCACCAGACTGTTTTGACTACAGTGACCTTGTAATATAGTTTGACATTAGGTATTGTGATCCCTCCTACATTGTTGTTCTTTCTCAAAATTGCTGAGCATATTCTGTGTTGTTTATGGTTCCATATAAATTTTTGAAATATTTGTTCATATCTGAAATACAATATGGTGTTTTGATAAGGATTGCATTAAATATATAGATTGTTTTGGGTAGTATGGACATTTTAATGATTTTAATTCTTCCAATCCACAAACACGGTATATACTTCCATTTATTTGCTTCTTCCTTAATTTCTTTCTTCAGTGTTCTGTAGTTTTCCAAGCAAAGCTCTTTTACCACCTTGGTTAAATTCATTCCTAAATATTTTATTTTTCTTGTTCTACAGTAAATGGCACTTTTTCCTAATTTCTGTTTCTAATATTTCATTGTTGGTGTACAAAAATGCCTTCAATTTCTGCACGTTGACTTTGTATCCCCTCATTTTGCCAAAATTCATTTATTAGATCTAGTAGTTTTTTGGTGGATTTTATAGAAGTTTCTATGTACACTCTCATGTCATTTGCAAACTGACAGCTTTACTTCCTCCTTTACAATTTGGATGACATTTATTTCCTTTTCTTGTCTGATTGCTGTGGCTAGAATTGACAATATTATGTTGAATATAAATGGTGAAAGAATACACCTTTGTGTGGTACCAGATATTAGGGGGAGAGATTTAATTTCTTGTCCATTGAGTATGATGTTGGCTGTAGGTTTCTCAGGTATAGGCTTTATTATGTTGAGGCGTGTTCCCTTTATCCCCACGTTGCTGAGTGTTATCATAAATGGGTGCTGTACCTTATAAAATGCTTTTTCAGCATCTATTGATAAGATCATGTGGGTTTTGTTATTTGTGTTGTTTATATGATGTATTACATTTATTGATTTACATATATTGTACCATCCCTGCATCCGTGAGATCAATCCCACTTGATCATGGTGTATGGTCTTTTTAATGTATTGCTGCATGTGGTTTGCCAATATTTTGTTGAGGATTTTAGCATCTATGTTGATCAGCAGTATTGGCCTGTAGTTTTCTTTCTTTGTTGTGTCTTTATGTGGTTTTGGAATTAGGATAATACTGGCATCATAAAAATAGTTTGGGAGTCTTCTTGGATTTTTAAAAATAGTCTGAGAAGAATTGTGGTCAGCTCTTCTCTAAATGTTTGGTAAAATTCTCCTGTGAATCCTTCAGTCACAGGGCTTTTGTGTGCTGGGAATTTTTTGGTTACTGTTCCAATTTTACTAGTTGATATTGGTCTATCCAAGCTTTCTGCATCTTTTTGACTCAGTTTTGGAGGAGTATGCGGTTTTAGAAATTGTCCATTTTGCCCAGGTCTTCAAATTTCATGGTGTATAGTTTTCTTAGTAATTTCTTATGATCCTTTGTATTTCTGTGTTATCAATTGTAATTTCTCCTCCTTCATTTTTGATTTTATTTATTTAGGCTCTCTCTCTCTCACTCTCTCTCATTCTCTCTCTCTCTTTTTTGATGACTCCAGTTAAAGTCTTGTCTATTTTGTTTTTTTTTTCAAAGAACCATCTCCTGGATTTATTGATCCTTTGAATTGTTCTTTAAGTCTCTATGTCATTTAATTCTGCTCTGATGTTGATTATTTCCTTCCTTCCACTTGCTCTGGGTTTTGTTTGTTGTTGTTCCTCTAGTTTTTGTAGATGTAGGGTTAGCTCATTTATTTGCCCTTGTTCTGTCTATTTTAGTTAGGCCTGTATTGCTATGACCTTCCATCTCGGGACTGCCTTCATACTGTCCAATAGGTTTTGGATGGTTGTTGTGTTCAGTTTCATTTGTTCCCAGAAACTTTTTGATTTCTTCCTTGATCTCATTGTTTACCCATTCATTGTTTAATAACATGGTACTCTGTCTCTATGCACTTAAATGTTTTTGAGGTTTTTCTTGGGGTTTGTTTCTAGTTTCAAGTACTGTAGTTCAAGAAAATGCTTGATATGATATCAGTTTTCTTGAATTTTTGAGGCTTGTTTTGTGTCCTATCATGTGGTCTATCTTTGAAATTGTTCTGTGTGAATTTGAAAAGAACATATATTTTGGTTCTTTGGGGTGAAAGGTTCTGTATATATCAGTTAAGCTCATTTCATCTAGCATGCTGTTCAGTGCCACAATGTGCTTGTTGATTTTTTGTTTAGAAGATCTAACCATTGTTGACAGTGGGGTGTTAAAATCCCCTACTTTAAGTGTGTTGCTATTTCTATCTTTCTTGAAGTCCTCCAAGATTTTCCTTATATATTTGGGTGCTCCTATGTTGGGTGCATATTTCTTCTTCTTGTCTGATTGCTGTGGCCAAGGCTTTCAGTAGTATGGAGAATAAGAGTGGTGAAAGGGGACATCCCTGTCTTCTTCCTGATCTTAAGGAAAATACTTTTAGTTTTTGTTCATTAGTATGATGTTGCCTATGGGTTGAATATATAGCCTTTTTATGTTGATGTATGTGCCCTCTATTCCCATTTTGTTGAGTTTTTATCATAAATGGGTGCTGGATTTTATCAAATGGTTATTGTCCATGTATAATGTGATCATGTGGTTTTTATCCTTCATTTTATGTATGTGGTATATCAGATTCATGAATTTGCAGGTATTATACCAAACTTGTATCCCAGGAATAAATTCTGCTTGATCGTGGTGTATGATCTTTCTAATATATTGCTGGATTCAGTTTACTAATACTCTATTGAGGATTTTTTGCATCTATGTTCATCAGGGATATTGGCCTATACTTTTCTTTATTTGTAGTGTCTTTATCTACTTGCAATTAGGATTATTCTGGCCTCATAAAATGAACGTGGGAGTCTTCATTCTTTTTGAATTTGGGGGGGAAAATGTTGAGAAAGTTAGGTGTTAGTTATTTGAATGCTATATAAAATTCACCTGTGAACCCATCTGGTCCAGCACTATTTTGTTCAGGAGTTTTTGATTACTGCTTCAAATTCACTAGTTGTAATTTGTCAATTGACTGTAATTTTCCTTCTTTGTAGTATCTTTATCTGGTTTTAGAATTAGCATAATGCTGGCCTCTTAAAATGCATTTGGGAGCCTTTGCTCCTCTTGAATTTTATGAAATAGTTTGAGAAGGAGAGGTGTTAGTTCTTCTCAGAATATTTGGTAAAATTCACCTGTGAAGCCATCTGGTCCAAGACTTTTGTCTTTTGGGGAATTTTTTGATTCCTGCTTCAATTTCATTAGGTGTAATCTGTCTATTCAGATTCTCTGATTCATCCTGATTTATTTTTGGAAGATTATATGTTTCTAGGAATTTATCAATTTCTTCCAGATTGCCTGTTTGTTGGCCAATAATTATTTGTAACGTTCTCTTACAATCCTTTGTATTTCTTTGGTGTTAGTTGTTCCTTTTCCTCTTTCACTTTTGACTTTTGTGTTAAGGTACTCTCTCTTTTTTACTTGATGAGTCTGGGTAAAGGTTTTTCAATCTCGTTTATCTTTTTAAAGAACAAGCTTTTGGTTTCATTGACATTTTATAATGTTATTTTAAACTCTTTTTCATTTACTTTTGTTCTGATCTTTATTATTTTCTTCCTTCTACTTACTTTGGGCTTTGATTTCTTGTTCTTTTTCAAGTTCCTTTAAATGTAAAGTTAGATTATTTATTTGAGATTTTTCTTATTTCTTGAAATAGGCCTGCAATGCTATGAATTTTCCTCAAAGGAGTATTTTTGCTGTGTCCAATATATTTTGGGTTGTTGTGTTCTCATTTTTATTTGTTTCGAAAGAAACAAATTGATTTCTTTCAAATGAAACAAATTGATTTCCTTCTTGATCTCATTGTTTACTAATTCACTGTTTAGTAACATATTATTTAGCCTCCATGTCTTTGTGTTTTTAATTTTTCTTCTTCTACTCTAATTTCATAGCATTATTTTTAAGAAGATGCATGATATGATTTCAATCTTCTTACATTTATTAAGACTTGTTTTGTGTCCTAAGATGTGCTTTATCTTAGAAGGTGTTCTATTTGTACTTGAAAACAATGTGTATTCTGCTGTTTTTCCGTGAAATGCTCTGAAAATGTTAATTAAACTATCTGATCTATTGTGTCATTTAAAGCCACCATTTCCTTGTGGAATTTCTGTCAATCTCTTCCTTTATGTCTATCAAATTTTTCTGCATATATTTAGGTGCTCCTTTGTTGGGTGCATTAATGTTTACAAGGGTTATATCCTGTGTATGGATTGATCCCTTTATCGTTATGTAGTATCCTACTTTGTCTCTTACTATAGACTTTGTTTTGAAGTCTGTTTTGTCTATAGATATAAATATCACTAACCCAGCTTTTTTTGTTTGTTTTCATTTGCATGGAATATTTTATTTTCCAGCCTTTCTCTTTCAGTGTGTGTGTATCTTTCGTTCTGAGGTGGGTCTCTTATAAACAGCACATATATGGGTCATAGTTTCTTATCCATGCAGCTACCCTATAACTTTTGATTGGACCATTTAATCTGTTTATATTTAAGGTTATTTTTCATGGGTACTTAATTATTGCCATTTATTTTTTCATACCTATGTTCCTCTGTCTATATATAATTTTTCTTCTCTTTTTCTTGAAGCAGACCCTTAACAGTTATTGCAATACTGTTTTGGTGGTAATGAACATCTTTGGCTTTTTTTGTCAATTAAAATGACAACCTTCATGGGTAAAGCAGTCATGGTTGTAGGTTACTTGTTTTTCATCACTTTTAATATTTCATGCCAATCCTTTCTGGCCTGAAATATTCTGTTGAGATCAGTTGACAGTCTTATGTGAGCTCACTTGTAGGTAATTACCTCTTTTTCTCTTGCAACTTTTAAGATTCTCTCTTTGTCTTTAGTCTTCACATTTTTAATTATGATGTGTCTTGGTGTAGGCCTTTTTGGGTTCATCTTGTTTGAGACTCTCTGCACTTCCTGGCCTTGTGTGTTTCTTTTTTTCCTTCACCAGTTTAGGAAAGTTTTCAATCATTATTTCCTAAAATAGGTTCTCAATCCCCTGCTCTCTCTTTTCTAATTTTTTATTGTTGTTCAATTATAGTTGTCCCCATTTTCTCCCCACTACTCTCTTCTGCCCTATTCCCCCCCCCCAACCTCCCACATTCAATTCCTCACACCCCTGTTGTTTTTGTCCATGGGTCCTTTATATATTCCTTGATGACCTTTCCCTTTCTTTCCCCCATTACCCTCCTCCCTACCCTTCTGGTTACTGTCAGTCTGTTCTTTATTTCAATGTCTCTGGTTATATTTTGCTTTATATTGATTATGTTGTTTTGTTGATTAGGTTCTACTTATAGGTGAGATGATATGGCATTTGTCTTTCACTGCCTGGCTTGTTTCACTTAGCATAATGCTCTCCAGTCTTGTTCTGGTACCCTTATGATGTTGCTGTGATTATACTTCATGTTGTCCCAAAGGTCCCTTAAACTGCCCTAATTTTTAATATTTTTTCTGCTCCACTTGGGTATTTTTTTTCTACCTTGTCTTCTAAATCACTGATTGGATTCTTTGCTCCATCCAACCTATTGTTTATTCCTTCCAGTGTTTTCTTCATTTCAGATATTGACTTCTTTATTTTTGACTGGTCCTTTTTATGGTTTCTATATTTTTTCATGCTGTTAAACATCCTTATAACCATTACTTTGAACTCTATGTATAATATACTGCTTTCCTTAATTTCATTTAGCTCTTTTTTTCTGACGATATTTGTTATTCTTTCACTTGGGTCCTGTGTCTTTGTCTCCCTATTTTGGCTTCCTCTTTTTGTTTCTTTGTACTAGATAGATCTGATGTGACTCCCAATCTTCACTGGGTGGCCTTATGTAGTAGGTGTTTTGTGGGATTCAGTGGTTGCAGTCTCCTTGATCACCTGAGCTAGGTGCTCCAGGAATGTCCCTTGTGTGGGTTATGTCAGCCCTCTTGTTATAATTGAATCTTGATTGCTATTGGCCTATTTGTATGTAGGATTGACCTTCAGGATGGCTGACTGTAAGTCTTAATCATGACCACAGTGTGTGAGTTTCATTGCAAGTGCCGACCATGTAAAGGATAATTTACCTCAGCAGTGTTTGGTTCCTGCCAAGATCTCCCTTTGGGTGTGCTGCTTGTGAAGCTTAATGGATCTTGCTTTAATGTTGTCTGAAGCTGGCTCCTGGGTGTGTTGGTCTGGGCCTCTTGGAAAGGACTGGTGGAGGGCACTATAATATGCTGCCTGTGATTGGCCCTTGGCAACCTCTTTGGAATAGTCACAATGTGACATCTTCTGTAACTACTTACTTATAAGACTATTCTTCATCAATTCTTAAGTTGGTTATTCAGGATGATTGTTCTATAATTTAGTTGCAATTCCAGTTTTGTCCTGGGAGGATGTGAGTGTAGCTTCCACCTACTCTACCACCATCTTGGATCTCCTCATGGCTATTTTTTAAAAAAGCCACACTATAAATTTCTAATTAAACTAAATTATGTGCATTGGATAATACTTCATGGCATACAGACTTCAAAACAAAATTGGGTACAACATGGAGAACACAAACAGGTGATCCTCTTTTAAAGTCTACTGACTAGTATATATGGCTTAACAAAAATGTCTCCATACTTAAAAATCATTCTTTAAATGAGAGTGCCATTTTGAGAATATGGATAATTTTAGATAGTTTATAATCACTGTGAAGAATAACATTATAGTTTTAATAGGTAATGTGTAGGCCCAGTTTTGTAAGATCATAGAATCTTAACCATGGCTCTTATCCAGGTGACAGAATAGTGGCATAAAATTACCTCTACCATTTTAAGAAAGTCTTTAGTCTCCGAGAATACTCATAAGGAGTAGTAAGTAGACTTGTTAGAAGGTCCAGCCTCATGGCCAGTGAACAGGAATATGTGTATGTGTGTGCGCGCACATGTGCATAGCAACAGTTGTCTGAATAGTACCATGCCAAAGTAAATTACATGCCAATAAACAGAACTCTGAGGTTGTGCCTTACTACTAGACTGCTCCAAAAAATGTTTTAGTTATCTATTGCTGTGTAAAAAACTATTTGGAAACTTAGTAGCTTAAAATAACAACAATCATTTATTTTGCTTATACATCTACAGTTTTGGCAGGGCTCAGCTGGACAGCTTGTCTCTACTCGGATTAAGTTCTGTTGGGGCTGCTAGAATGAACCCACAGGATCAAGCCATTTAAGATAACTCACTCATAAGGCTGGCAAGTTGGTTCTTACTGTTGGGTTGGAATTATACTAGGGCTGTCAGCTGAGTGCTTTAGTTTCCTCTCAATGTGGGTTGCTTGCACTTCCTCACAGCTTGACAAGTGTTCTAAAGAATGTTCCCAAGTATAACCTAAAAAGCTATGATCTAGCCTCAGAAGTCCAAGAATATTACTTCTGTCACATTCTATTTGTTTAGCAAGTCAGTAAGGCTATTTTTAAAAGGAGAAGAACTAGATTCCATCTCACAATGGGATGGATAGCCAAGAATGTTACCATGTTTAACCTACCAGAACAAAGGGGGTGGGTATTGGTTCTCCTTGCCCAGCTGGAGGGGTCATTAATATGCTAAGACTCTTGCACAATCTACTTAAAGCAGGCTTCCTGATTATAAATGACACCACATCTCCACCAACCTCTAACATATAATACCATGTATTATGGCCAGGAAATATACTGAATGCTTTATAAGCATTTTTAAAATTACATTCTTATAACAGTCCCTTTAGGCATATGATAATATTATCTGGGGAACAGAGAGGTTAAGTTATTTCTACAAGATTCTGAGCTAATTGGTGATAAAAGTGAGGTTCAAATGCAGACCGGTTCATGCCACAGTTCATACTCTTAAGCAATATAGAGTATAATCTCATATGAAATTACCCATTTATCTTACTCCTTTGACAAGTAGGCAATCAAAATGCTACTTTCTCTGCTTTACTTAAGAGGCATCTATGAAATTACTTAATTGAACACAGAAATCTGATAAACTAAGTCTCTGTTTTTAAAAAATCACCTTTTAAAAGCAATATAGACTTGGCTGGGCCATAAACATGGAGTTCTAGGTTAAAAGAGGGCATGGCTTTCAAGTAGAAACCCAATCCACAATGTTCTGCAAAATATGTCCCAGGAAGCAAGAGGACTTGGGGTTGGAGGTGGGGGCACTGATCAAAGATGTTGGTCAGCAGCCAAGTCATTGAGAAATGCTAAGGTTTAAGCAAGGAAAGCATCAATAAGTGTCAGGCCTAAAAAATCTGAATCAGGAAAATAAACCATTTTCTTCAAAATCTCTCCAATACTTTGTTATTACCTGTCTTGTTGATAGTAGTCATTCTAAGAGGTATGAGGTGGTATCTCATTGTAGTTTTGATTTGCATTTTCCTAATATCTAGTGAAGTCCCTCATTCACTGCTGGAGGGAATGTGAACCAGTACAGACAATAAGAAAACTATGAACTTTCTGTGGAAGTTCCTCAAAAAATTAAGAATAGAATTACCATATAACCCAGAAATCCCTCTTCTGGGTGTCTACCTGAGAAACTAAAAAATATTTATTTGCGAAGATATATGCACCCCTATATTCATTGCAGAATTATTCACAGTGGTCAAGACATGGAGACAACCAAAGTCCCCTTTGATAGAGGATTTGATAAAGAGGATTTAGTACATATATACTATGGAATACTACTCAACAATAAAAAAGATGAAATACTGCCATTTGTGACAACATGGATGGAACTTGAGAATATTATGCTAAGCAAAATAAGACAGTCAGAAAAAGCTAAGAACCATATCATTTCATTCATATGTGGGATATAAAACTGAAACTCATGGACACAGACATTATGTTGGTTTCCAGAGGGAAGGGGTTGGACAGGGTAAAGGGGAGCAAATATATGGTGACAGAAGATGATTTGACTTTGGGTAGTGGGCACACAATGCAATATACAGCTCATGTATCATAGAAATGGACACTTTAAATCCTTATGACCCTATTAAGCAATATCACCCCAATAAATTTAATAAAATAAGAAATGAAGAATGATTAGTGAGGTGAGAATTTCTTTTTTCTTGACTTCGTAAACTTCAACTACTCTCCTAAATTCCTGACCCTTGTGAAGCAACCTGCACCCATCTAGGACTTCTAATCCTTATCTGGTCTGAAATCTGTTGTTGTTAGGTCCTTCAGATATTTCAGTTTACTTGTAGACTGAATATTTCTTCATATTCAAAGCTGTTACTATTTCTACCAGCACCTTCTTGTTTCCCCCTCTCTATTCAAAGAGTAAGCTGGTCTGGCTTAGGCACTGCCAAGAAAAGTACATGGAGGTCTTAATAAATGGTCAAATGCTTCATATAGTGTCTCTCTCCATAATGACTGCCATAATGGCTAAAAATTACCAATGAATTGTTTTAGTACTTCCTATATCATATCAAAAACTTATCAAAATGTTTTTTTCATATGATTCTAATATGCAGAAAATTTATGTCCTTTTGTTTAAACCCCTATCAACTGATTTCCAAGGCGTAGTACAATGAATTAAATTTTATTGTATTTAGTACCTATTCATTTTATTACATTGTTAATTGGTTTTCTTCTGAATGTATATATCATTCATTGCATTTATATTTGTCCAAAAATCATATTCAATCAATTATATTTCTCTAACATAATAAAAATTCAGATGGATTATTGGAGAATATTTTGGCTTGTGGTTGTTAGTATTTACACATAAAAAAACATTATGAGAGTAAGGAAAAAGTGTCTAATGTTCTGATTAAACAAAATTACTCTAAATTTATTAATGATATTGAGTTGTTTTTGTTCAAAATTCAAAATATTGGATAAGAACGATGCTGTCCTTTGAGTTGTTGCTGCTTTGTGCTTTAGAAATTTGACTAAGTTTGTCAGTCTCAGATGAGTTGTTTTTCTACTTTTAACTTTTCTCTATTACTTTCTATTCTTCCTGGTGTGTACATTTACTGACCCTTCAGATCTATTCTCATTAGGTGTACTTCTATGGTTCATTAAGTTGTCCATAGACAGGTAGATATCACACAGGTATGCAATGTCTAATCCTTCCCTGAAGTGAAGGAGCCCTGCCCCAATGGCTTTAGGATCATTCACTTGTCATGCTTTTGGCTTTTGGCCAACAGAGATGAACAAATTAGTAGAATGTATCTGTGTTGGCCCTGTTCCTAGTCTCATTTATGTAATTGATGTCTGCTGGCCTCATTATGGATCATTAGCATATTAACATGGTGTCTGAGCCTGGCAAAGTACTCTTGTTATCAGGCCTTAGGAATTTACCATAATATATAAAGCAAGAAGACTTGGACATTCTAACTGGACTGATAGAGAAATCAAGATGGTAGCACAGAAGGCTCAAATTCAGTAACTGTTAAAGGTCCTTTGTGTTTGAAATAGTTAATAACAAGTTTAGATTTATGTTAGGCTATTTTTCTAATACAAGAGACATCTGTTTTTATTAATAACAATACTCTGTGGTTACTTAACATATTTTAAATTCACTCACATTCATACATTTCATTTTCATTGCTTCATGTCTAACTAATATACATATTTTTTGGTACTTATGACCAATGATAATTTTGTCTTAAGCAGAACAGATGTTCAAGCAAAAATTACATATTTTAAGATGTTTTTGATTTTAGTGAAATTATTTATTCTGAGTTAATTATCTTAGATTGCTTGATAAAAATTATAGGTTATGTTATAGTCAATCTGAAATACAAGCTTAAAATTTTCTATTTCAGAGATGTACTTATGAAGTGTTATTAGAGTTCCAGTTGTTTATGATACAACCAAAAGAGTGTCAAATAGACAAATTCATTATTCACTTAGTACTTTTAATTTAAGGTAGATAATGCAGATAGGGATATTATTGTAACATTTACTACCATAAATATATAATAAAAGAAATAAGAATTATTTTAAGAAGTAAAAGAAATATATGAAGATAAATTATATTTGATATAAAGGGCATTTTTAGAAGTGGAAAAATAAACCGCAAACACAGCTTGTGGATGAATGCCAACCGTGACAGAGTGGCTTGTGACAACAAACAACTCCACAGGGTGTACTCTTTTAAATCATTATCTCAGTTCTTTGGAAAAACTTAAAAGTTGTCAACACAGTGTTGTTTCCAGTTTTCTTTTCTTCTTCTTCTTTCTGTTTTTGTTTGTTTTGCTTTAGAAAAGTATAAGTTGTTGAATTAACAACACTGGTATGTGCTAATCAAAGTCTCTACTCATATTTTTGTAGAAGAAAAAAGTGGGCCATCAAGATAGTAGACTTGTTAAGGTAACCAAAATAAGAATAACAGTTGTAGCTATTGTTTCCATGACTACTGTATATGAGGTGATGGGCTAGGTACTTTTCATACATTGTTCATTTATGCTTTATAATATCTGTGTAAGATAAGTAACTTTCTGTCCATTACATTTAAGAAAACTGAAGTTCAAAGAAGTTCAGGTAGCTTGTCCAAAAGAACACAAAAGACTGTAGATTATAAATAGCAAAGCTCCGAGTTCAAACTCAGAATGGCAAAAGCATGCTTCCCACCCGCCCTTCACTCCAACCCACCACTGACTCATAGAGGCTGGCTGCATTATCTCCTCATCCACTGATCTTCTCATTTTCCTCAGTTTCTCCATTTTATCACTATTTCCTTGTACACATTTTAGATTTGGCAATAATTAAGTCAATGATATAACTTTCCTTTCACTTGACATTTCACAATCTTCAACAGAAAAATTAGTCTAGAAAAAATAATTATGCATAGTATATAGTCTTTTTGTATGCAAGGCAAATTTTAATGACAAAAATCTGTTAATTTTATCATAAAAATAATTTATAAAGTTTAGGTGATAGATAATTTATTCAATGTTACACAAAGTTTTCATAATAAAAATATTAAGACAGTCTCTTGGAGTTTGTTGTAATATTAATTAATTTGTTGACATATTTCAGGCTCAGTAAAATAAAACTTCATTAATTTTTCCTCAGGTATTCAAAGTAATGTGAAATTTAAATCAATTACCATCTTCTAAGTGTGCATTGTTTGTGTTCTTTAAGTGAATCAAGAAAATACATTAATATTTATTAGATATTCACAATGGGCAAAATGGTCAACTTAGAATCTGTGAAGAACCCAAACCATAAGATAAGGTTTGTGCTCTGAAGAAGTTTATAATTTAATAAAAAGGGAAAAGGCCTACATAGTGCTTTTACCAAGTGAAATTAAGGGATTCCAGTGGTCTCTTTTAGGACTCATTGTTTACTGCTTCAACTAATAATCATTTGTGTACTTTGTTTACTCTCCTATCACACTGTAAATTCTTGGTTGGAGGATTGTGCTTTATCCTTATTTGTAATTTCCTCTAGCACCTGAGGCAGTGTATAAGGCTGGGGTGGCCCATAAGTAGCTTTGCAATGAAAAATATATAAAACACTAATAGTACAAAACTATATCTCTGATCAGCCAAATTCAATAGCAAGTGCTATTGAAGTTCACTGGAACAAGGTTGCTCAGGAGAGTTTCCACAAAGGACGGAGTAGTTGAGTGAAAATATAAGAAAAAAAATGTGAAAATGAAGGACATTTCAGGCAGATGGAAGAGCGTGCACGGCATTTTTAAGGTAGAAATGCAGAAAATTTATATTTTAGGCTTTAGTGCAGTGATCTGCCACACTAAATGGTCTGCCACAGCATACTTGTGTGCCACAAGAATTTTTAAAACATGCAATATGTGGCTATTTAGTCAGGGACATTGACTTCTTTTTCCTTAGATTGTCAAATTTAAAAATGACAACAGTCAACTCTACAATAGCCATACAGGGTGAATGAATAAATCAAAATTATACCTACTTTTGTCATATCAGCAAAATATAGTATATTTTTTGGTGTGCCACAGATTTTTAGTGATTACTTTATGTGTGCTTGAGATAAAAAAAAGTTGAAAATTGTTGCTTTAGTGGGTATCATTGACTTCCTTTTGGCATGCTTTTTTGTAGAAAAATACTGATAAATCTCTAAAGAAATTATAGTATAGGTCTCACCCATGAGCTAAATAAGAACTTTACATCAGTTTATATTTCATTGTTAATAAACATCAAAGCAATCTTTATCTTATGATACAGGCTATTTCACAGTAATTTGGAACAAAAAAAACCACTTGTTTTTCCATAAATAAATGTGTCTCTTATGTTCTTTTTCTTCTGTTCTATCCATGGATTCCCAGTCAGGGCACGTGCCTGGGTTGCAAGCCAGGTCCCCAGTAGGGAGCGTTTGAGAGGCAACCACACATTGATGTTTTTCTCCCTCCCTTTCTCCCTCCCTTTCCCTCTCTAAAAAATATAAATATAATAAAATATTTAAAATATATATTTTAAAAATAAGTCATGGACTCAAGGGTCAGGAATTTGGGCAGGTCTCAGTGAGGAAGGCTCATCTGTGCTTCACATCATCTCAGCTGGGCTGATTCCAGTGGGTATACAACATCCAAGATGACCTAAGTCATATGTCTAGTGCCTTTGTGCTGGTAGCCACTTGATTCTTCTGTGTGACTTCTCACTCTTCATATGGTCTATTATCATTTGGTAGTCTAGTATTAACTTTTTGATGTAGATCTCAGTTCCAAGAAGATGAAAACAGAGGCTTCAGTTCTTCTTAAGGTCTAGGTCTGAAAGTCACAGTGTCATTTTTACTGTATTCTATTGCCTAAAACAAGTAATAGGGTCAGTACAGAGTTAAATGGAAGAGAAATTCCTGTTGACAAAGATGGCAAAGCTGGAAAGTCCCATTGCAGAATGACTTGCAGAATGGGAGGAATTGCTTTGAGCTATCTTTGGAAATAATCTGTCAAAATGGATCTGCTCTATGAGGTCTTCAAGGGCCCACACTACTTTTTCATGTTGCTCTGCCTTCTTTAAAATGTTGCTGTCTTCTGTGTGGTCCCAGATGACTCATTTTAGCCAAAAGTAAAGGAGAGAAATGAAAGGGTAGATAGATAACATTCTTCCTTCTATTGGTACAGTCAGGATTCTAGACATTCACACAGCCTACCTAGTTAGAAGCCTGAGAAGAAATAAAGTCTTTGTTTTGGATCACTATAAAACCACGTGAAAATTGAGGATTCTATTTCCATGAGAGAAAATAGGAAAGTAGATGTCAGGAGGCAATTTATAATCTCTATGACAGTTATTTAACCTCTTTGACTCTTTGTTTCTTTATGAGTTAAATGGGTGTAATTACCGCATTTACTTTCAGCACCAATACCAGACACTTATTAAGCTCCCGATAAGCATTAACTGTTGTTAAATTATTATTTTTACTCATTATTATTATTTTTGAAGGAACCAAATTTGAGATATTTTAAGGTGACCTGGTTAATATTTAAAAGAGTGATAGTGACATTCTTTGGGATTTCCAGCTATTAATGAGATGGAATTCAAAGTGGTCTGGAAAACAAATACAGTTTTAGAAAAATTGAGTTTGAGACACCATCAAAATATCCAGGAGGCATAGGTTTTAAAGAGTTGGTTGAAAATTTTTGTCTTGACTAAAAAATAAAGCCAGAGTTAGAAATAAAGAATTGCCAGATATTGGCATCTCCCACTGAAAAGAAGAGTGACTACATTCATCCTGGGATGTAAATAGAAAACAGGGCCAAGAGAAAGGTGGAAAAGGTAATTGTTTTTTCCAACTAGCCTTCAAAAGTTCATTCTAGCTCTTGTGAATTAGGAACATATATGAAATAATGAGATGAACTAGCTGGCATCAGTTCTGTTGGAAATATGTGGTCATATTTCCTGCCAAATATACAAAGGACATATGTCCACAATACAAGTGCTATAAGGATGTGTTTTTGGCCTCTAACTAGAAAGTGGGCTGGGGTTTTCCACAGCTCCAGGTTTTTTGACCTCTATCAAGTGAGTAATGAGAGAATAAGGAGTCCCTTGCCTACTGTCATGATCTCCTAGGAGTTTTCTTCACATCTATTTTTCACCTGTTTTGAAAAATCTTCCTCAATGTAGACTTACTGATTAGTTTAAAAAACAAAAGTTTGGTTCTGACTTAAAATCATTTAAAGGCATCCCACTGTTCTGTGGATGAAGAAGAAAGCCCGTGCTTAGCTCATTGCCATTTACTTTCTTTCACACATCAACCAGATGGACTTCTCTATCAATGACTGTGACATTTTCCTTTTGCCCAAATCCTTCCCTTTGCCTTGCATGTCTACTTCCATCTCTAGCTTTACATAGGTAGTTCCAACAATTTATCTTTCCAATTTCACCTCAAATCTCCCTTACTCAAGATAGTCTTCCCTGACCTCTCAAACTCATATCATCTTGGTAGATACTCCCATAGAATCTTTGTAGCATTCATCATGAGTACAGTTTTGCTAGTACAAACAATTGATAACTTTTTTCTTTACTACATGTAAGATATAAGTTCTCTTGCAGTAGAGAAAAAGTCCATCATATTTTCTAATAGGGCTTGAATAACTGCCACCTCTACCTTCAACATGAAACAGAGAGGCAACACAAAACTGGGAGTCACATAGAGTATGGTATAACAGCTTTGTGAATGCTAACTCTTGGTTAAAGAATTCGGCCTGATATATGGCTCAAATTAAGCTTCTTACTTAGTCTCTCAGAATTGAACTTATTTATCCAAAATTAGAAGAAAAGCAGGATAACAACAGGCTCTGCTATATCTCTCATATCTACAAGAATGCCTCATTTAGAATAGTTTCTTACAAGGCATTGTTGCCTTTTGATTTAAAATGATGTCTTATTGCTTTAGATTAGGGTTTCTAACATCCCTGGTCAAGTAAAATACCTACTTCTTAATATGTTTATTTTATGCTATTTTCCCCCAAACACAGTATAATATATAGTCAATTAAGTTTTCCTAAAGGACTTACTATGTAGAACAAAGGGATATTACAGGAGGTGAAATGACTCCCCTATATCCCTCCTGCTTTCTGATTTTTAAAGCTTCTTAAGCACTTAAAAATATTATATTGAAGAGCAAAAGCACAAAAACATAATAATAGTGGGGTTTTCATTTGTTTGCTTCCAAGGGAAGAACATTTTAGAAAAATGGAAAACTAGGTGTTAGGTACCTTAGATCATATAAGTACTAAAAATTGCTTTTGAGACAGGAACTTCACCTGGACCACAAGAGTGTTGTGAAGAGAGCCGGGAATCATGACAATGGGATGGGAAGTGTGGAATCAACAATCATAACTTTCCTTTTTCTTTATCACTTTTACTGGTTTTACCTTTGAGGGTGCCATGATGAACAAGATTTATGCTTAATAAATA
This sequence comes from Desmodus rotundus, assembly GCF_022682495.2. Classification (NCBI taxonomy): domain Eukaryota; kingdom Metazoa; phylum Chordata; class Mammalia; order Chiroptera; family Phyllostomidae; genus Desmodus; species Desmodus rotundus. Next base: position 60,679,044 of record NC_071392.1, read on the forward strand.
GTGAAAATACTGAATATGAATGCTAATCCTAGGCAGCAATCAGTTGACATAGCAAGAGGAAAATGGAGAGAAGGAAATTTCCAGAACTTTGTGGGGATCAGAATCCTCAGGCTATTTCTGAGATACATCTTATTTTAATTATTCAATAACATTTAAAATTATTTAATTTTTCATACAACAAAAATATGTGCTTACTATTGAAATATTTGAAAAATACAAAAAGTGTAATAATAAAAGTAATAATCACACATAGTTATATCCTCATCTCTTCTTCCAAATATGTTTCTGATTTTGCATTTAACATGATTAAAGTAGATTATGGGCCATTTAACCTTGTAAGTAAAATTATTCTGGGGAGCAATTTTATCATACTTTTGCAACACAATGTAGAATTATTTATTTTGCAGGTAGTTAACTGTATGCAAATTTAAACACAAATGTTAAATGCTATATAAACATAGATAAGAAACCATAAGTATGTCAAAGACTGAGATATCCTTTAGTATGAGTTTATGACTGAGCTTTGTTCATTCATTTATTAATTTAGTACATCAATCCCTCTTGCTTATTTATCTTACAAAAAACTGTTCATAATGGGCTTTGCAAATAACTATATTTGGAAGAATAGAGTTATTTCTTACAAAAACTATGTTAACCTTCAAACTTTTGTTACAGCATTAGACACTTGGTTAAAAAGTATTCTCTTATCCTGAGGAAATTATATTACATTTCCACTGACATACCACACAGTATAATGCTGGTGTAATTTCACTGTAAGCAGAGACTATATAGTATAAGTCAAATCCAAGTTGTTAAGAATTTCTTTCTTCTCCCAATGGAATACACATGATTGCTGCTAGGAAATTATGTTTAACCCTTTGTTTAATTTTTTTTTAAATAGAACTGAGGAGATTTTAGCCAATAAGTATATTTTCCACTAGATGTTGAACAATAAGATTTTTGTTGCATGCTAAGACGTAAGCATGCAAGAAAATTTAGCAAACTCAATAATAACACAAAAACATTTTTTACTCAGTGAAGAGAAGAAAGTTATAAATTTAGTAGAGTTTATGAAATATGCACAATAAAATAAGTTCTTGTAAATTATTATATAATTCACCATTTCTTTAAAAAATCCTGGCATGGTTTCTTAGGTATCAGACCAGGTAAATTAGTTAATTTAAAATTCATTTGTTGCCATAATATTGTTGAAAAACTATATAGACAGACAGAGACAGAGGTAATACACAGACAAATAAAATTAGAGCCCTATCAGAATAATAAAATATTTTGAAATGGCTATCATAAATAAATTAACAAACAGCAAGTGTTGGTGAGGATATGGAGACAAGGGAACCCTCATGCATTTGGTGGGAATGCAGACTGCTGCAGCCACTGTAGAAAACAGTATTGAGTTTTTGCCAAAAAATTGAAAATGGAACTGGCTGATGTCCAAGTGATTCCACCTCAGGGAATATATCCAAAGAAACCCAAAACACTAATTTGAAAAAAGTTGCTCCCAAGATATGGGAGCAGCCCAAGTGTCCATAAGTACATGAGTGGATAAAAAGCAGTGGTAAATTTACACAATGGAACACTACTCAAGTCGTAAAAAAGAAGGAAATCTTACCTTTTGTGACAGTATGGGTGGACCTGGGGAGCATTATTCTACGTGAAATAAGCTAGTTAAAGAAAAATAAGTATCATGTGATTTCACTCATGTGGAATATAATGAATAAAAAAATAACAAACTAAAAAACAAAATAGGAACAGACTCACTGATACAGACAACTGACTGATGGCTGTCAGGGTGTGGGGGGTGGTAGTGCTGGGTGAAAAGGTGAAGAAATTTGGGAAAAAGAAGAAACAAAGGAAGGAAACAAGGAAGGAAGGAAGGAAGGAAGAAAGAAAGGACCTCATAGACACAGGCAATAGCATGGTAGTTACCAGAGAGAAAGGGGGATAGGAGAAGGTAGAAGAGGACATGGGGGGGATAAATGGTGATGGAAGGAGGCTTGACTTGGGGTGATGAACACACAATGCAATGTACAGATAAGGTATTATAGAATTGTATGCCTGAAGATATCCAAAATGGTGGAGGAGTAAGTGAAAGCTACACTAATCTCCTCCCAGAACCAATCTGGAATTACAACTAAATTGTAGAAAATCATCCTGAATAACCAACTGAATGCTAGCTGGGGAGAAGCCATATAACCACAAAAAGAAGAAACCACTTCACTGCAATGAATCTGGTAAGGAGTGTGGAGGAAGCATGAGAGGGCTGCCTGGATCCCCATGGGTGGCAGCTGAAGTCCTAGAGGGATATTTCAGTGGCTGGGGGTTTCCCCCTGAGAAGTGTGAAGTCTGAACCTCAACCTGGGGTCCTCAGCATACATCACCAGAGCCAGAAGGAAACCCAAATAACATCCAGCTGTGAAAAGCAGCAGGGTTTCTCTCTGAAAGAGAGAGATGGCTGGAGACTCAAAGAGCCTCTTAAAGGACCAATACACAAAATTTCACTTGTAGCCACTTACCCAGGCTCTAGCAAAGGGAGGGCAGAGTGGACAAGAGACATTTGGTGAGAATCTGGGGTTGGTGGCTCTGGGGAGACAACTGAAGGAATAGCTGCCAGAATCCTTGTGCTGAGTGATACCCCATGCCGCAGAGCCATCTTTCTCAGACAGAGCAGTCGTCTTGGAATGGCATCAACCTGAGAAGAAGCAATAGCTATGCTCACATAAGTTACTTTGCCCTACCCTGTGGATCTTAATCCAGGCAGCTAATTACAACTTGAGGCTATATCTCTGATAAGTTTAAAAACTAAGGCTGATCTCTAGGAGCTCTATGAGACTGCAGCTGAGGCTCCTAGGGCCCAGTGCTGATAAAAGCCAGCCTTGGTGCACAGGTTGATTCTTTTTGAACAGGAACAGGCACACCAGAGGGAGCCACAGTATAGATCTCTGATATCTCTAAACAGGTTGACCAGGGCCAGTCACAAGTAGTGTATGACAAAGGTCTACCCAAGACTCTTTGCAGATCTGCCAAATGCATAGAAACAAATACAAAGAAGCAGCCAAACTGGGAAGACAAATAAACAGACCCCAAATGAGAGAACAGAATTCACCAGAAGAAGAGCTGGATGAAATGGAAATAAGCAATTTATTAGATAGAGAATTTAGAGTATTGATTAAAAGGATACTCAACACTATGAAAACAGACACAGAAACCATAAAAAGGACCAGTCAGAAATAAAGAACGCAATATCTGAAATAAATAATACATTGAAAGGAATAAACAGTAGGTTAGATGAAGCAGAGGATCAAATCAGTGAATTGGAAGACAAGGTAAAAATAAACACCCAGGTAGGGAAGCAAAAGAAAAGAAGAAAAAAAATAAAAATACCTTGAAATGAATAAAAATGAATATGCAAAAATCCAAAATTAGTGGGACACTAGGAAAAAGTCCTAAAATGGAACAGCATAACATTACAGGCCTATGTCAAAAAAGAAATAGAAAAAGATGAAAGAAAAATTCATATAAACAATCTAACTTTATACTTAGAAAAATTTGAAAAAGAATAAGAAACAGGCCCAAATTAAGTAGAAGGAAAGAAAAAATAAACATCAGAGCAGAACTAAATGAAATAGAGTCTAAAAAACAAACAAACAAACAAAAACAATATAAAAGATCAATTAATCCAAGAGCTGGTTCTTTGAAAAGATAAAGAAGATTTACAAACATTAAACTGGACTCATCAAGAAAAAAAGAGAAAGAACCCAAATAAATAAAATCAGAAAAAAAGAGGAGAAATTAAAAACTGACACCAGAGAAATACAAGGGATTATAAGAAAATATTATGAACAAATACTTGCCAACAAACTATAAAACTTGAATGAAATAGATAAATTCCTAGAAATGTATTGTGTTCTAAAACTAAATCAGGATAAATCAGAGAACCTAAATAGACAGATTGCATCTAGTGAAATTGAAGCAGTAATCAAAAACCTCCCAACAAGCAAAAGCCCTGGACCAGATGACTTCACTGGTAAATTTTTCCAAACATTCAAAGAACTAACACCTCTTCTTCTCAAACAATTTCATAAAATTCAAGAGGAGCAACGATTCTAAGTTCATTTTAAGAGGCCAGCATCATCCTGATCCCAAAATCTGATAAAGACACAACAAAGAAAGACAACCACAGACCAATATCCCTGATGAACATAGATGCTAAAATTGTCAACAAAATGTTAGTAATACATCACTGAACACAACAATACATCAAAAAGATCACACACCATGATCAAATGGGATTTATTCCAGGAATGCAAGGTTGGCACAACATTCACAAATCAATAAATGTGATTCATCACATAAACAATATAAAGTATAAAAACCACATGATCATATCAAGATACAGAAAAAGCATTTGATAAAATCCAGCACCCATTTATGATAAAACTTCTCTGTAAAGTGGGATTAGAGGGGCCATACCTAAACATAATAAAGGTCATATATGTCAAACCCACTGCCAGCATCATACTCAATGGGCAAAAACTATAAATGTTCACTTTAAGACTGGGAGCAAGACAGGAATATCAGCCTTTACCTCCCTTATTCGACATAGTACTGGAAGCCCTAGTCACAGCAGAGAAGAAATAAAAGGCATCCATATTGAACTGAACTGTAACTATTTGCAAATGACATGATACTGTACATCAGTAGAGAACCCCAAAGATTCCACCAAGAATCTACAAGAACAGATAAATGAATTCAGCAAAGTAGCAGTATCTAAAATTAACATCCAGAAATCAGTTGTATTTTATATGGCAATAACTAACTAACCGGGGAATGCAGAAAACAACCTCATTCATTCATAATTGTTACAAAAAGAATAAAATACCTAGGAATAAACCTAACCAAGCAGGTAAAAGACCAGTGCTTGGAAAATTATAAGACACTGAAGAAGGAAATTGAAAAAGATACAAATAATTGGAAACACATACTGTGTTCACGGATAGGAAGAATTAACATCATTAAAATGTCCATACTATCCAAAGAAACCTATAGATGCAATGCAATTCCTATCAAGATTCCCACGTATTTCACAGAACTAGGACAAATATTTCAAAAAATTATATGGAACCACAAAAGGCCCCACAGAGCAACAGCGATACTAAGAAAGAAGAACATAGTTGGAGGAATCACACTACTTAATATCAAACTATACTATAAGACCATACTAATCAAAACAGCATGGCACTGGCATAAAAACAGACACATAGATCAATGGAACAGAATAGAGAGCCCAGAAATAAACTCACACCTTTATAGTCAATTAACATTTGATAGAAGAAACAAGCATATACAATAAGCTTAAGATAGTTTATTCAAAAAACAGTTTGGGAAAATTGGACAGATAAGTGCAGAACAATGAAACTAAACCACCTTCTTACACCCCACACAAGAAGAAATTCAAAATGATCAAAGACTTAAATGTTAGACCTGAAACAATAAAAAATGTAGAAGAAAACATAGTCAGTCAAATCTCAGACATTGCTTGTTACCATATTATAGTGGACATATGTCTCCAGGCAAGGGAAACAATAGAAAAAATAAATAACTGCCATTACATCAAACTAAAAAGTTTTTGTATAGGAGAGGTAAACATGGACAAAATAAGTAAACCCACAAAATTAGAGAATATATTCACTAATACATTTGTTAAGGGATTAATATCCAAAATTTATAAAGAACATATAAAACAACACTGAAAAAACAACAGCCTAGTTAAAAAATGGGCAAAGGGCATGAATAGACACTTCTTAATAGAGGACATACAGATAGTCTATGGGTATATGAGAGATGTTCAATGTCACTAATAATCAGAAAAATACAAATTAAAACAATAAGATATCATCTCACACCCATCAGAATGGCTACCATCAATAAATCAACAAACAACAAGTGTTGGTAAGGATGTGGAGAAAGGGGAGCCCTTCTGCACTATTGGTGGAAATGCAGATTGGTGCAGCCACTGTGAAAAACAGTCTGGAGATACCTCAAAATTAAAAAGTATCTGCCTTTTTACCCAAATATCCCACTTCTAGGAATATATCAAAACACTAGGAACTCAAAACACTAGTTTGAAAGAACATAAGCACCATATCATGTTCACTGAAGCATTATTTACAATTGTCAATATATGGAAGCAGCCCAGCTGTTCATCAGTAGATGAGTGAATAAAACAACTATGGGACAATTACACCATGGAATTGTGTAATAAAAAAAGACATAAAAAAAAGTACCCTTTAGACAGTATGGATGGACCTGGAGAACATTATGCTAAGTGAAAAAAGCCAGTCACAGAAAGACAAATACCATATGATTTCACTCATGTGTGGAATCTAATGAACAAGCTGAACTAATAAGGCAACTGGGAACAGACTCATAGATGGAAAGCAGGATGATAGCTGGGGGTGAGGTAGGTTAGGGGGTGGAAGGATTGAGCAAAAAGGAAAAATGACTCATGGACCTGGGCAACAATGTGGTGATTCTGGGGGAGGGAGTATAATGGGACTAAATACTAATGGAAAAAATACAATAAAGATTAAATAAAAGAGAAGACATTACCAATACAAATCATGTGAATGCAAATGTAAAGAAAAAGATGAAGAATACAGGAAAAAGAGAAAGGACTGCACGTACAGTGAATGGGTGAAAGAAGATACTTATCACACTCCACTACCCCACCCCCCAAAAGCTAAATAAAACTACCAAATCCAAAAAAAAGTATTGTACACCTGAAACCTTTATGTTTATTAACCATTGCCCCACCTATAAATTCAATAAAAATGAAAAAAGAGACTTGTCACAATAAGATTGCTTCATCCCAACTTTCTAAATACTATTTTTAAATTTCTCCTTAAGGTTTCAATTATGGATTTCCCAAATATTAAACCCTCATATTTTAATATATAACTTCACAGGGAAAGTTTAATACATAACTTCACATTAATCCCATTGATACACAAAACCAGTAAAACAAGTCTCATAAAAAGGTTTCAGTGTTACCACCAGTTATTCAAATCTCTTAGGTCATATTTAGTTCACTTTAACTTCCTTGAAGAACTTTATTTTATCTATTAAGGCAAGTGTCTTTCTCACACTCTCACCAGATTTGGCAGGTGGCCCCCATTAACCAGAGCTGAATTATAAAATGAGCCTCACCATTAGATTAGTTGTGATCACACATTTCAATCCTATTACATTTTTGTTGAAATGGTTTGAAATGGCAGTTTGTGCTATCTGATAACTTATTATTTAATTGACAAGGAAGCTATCTCTCTTATTTATTTTTTTCTCCTTAAGAATTTTGTATTTTAAAAACATAGGTCATCTTAGGAAATAGAGTTAGTAAAATGTGAAACCCGGGGGTTGAAATTGAATGACCCCATTCATTCCTTACCACTAATTTGGAGTATTTTTATTGTATCTGTCTTTGGGAGGGTGTTGTTTTTGTTTTTCTTTTTCTAAAATTGGAGTCACTGTTACCAGCAAGAATTGGGATAGTCATGTCCCAAAATTTATAATATGTGGAGTTCACAAATTTGGTAAAGACATACTGTTAGAGACAAAGGAGATCATCATGACATTTCTTGAATTTTATCCATAGGCAATAGCTTATTATTTTTCTCCTTTCTTACTTCTCAACAAGTTAATATTTAGATTTAGACAATTTATAGCCTACAGTAAAAGTAGTAAGAAAGCATGTATTGGACATATTATAAAGTGCTAGATTCATCAAAGAAAAATAGATGAAAATTGTCAGTCTTCATGTTAAGTTCATTTGCTTATAATCTTTAAGGTCAAATTTTGCCACACAGCTTATAAAAATACATCAGTAAAATAAATAGAAGCATAAAATAAAAATTCAGAAGCCTGAATCTTATAAATGAGAGTAGAAAGTGAAGATAGGTACAAAATAAAGATAGAGTGCTATCACCTATTAAATTTGGGAGGCAAATTTGTCTTCACACTTATTTACTCTCTTTGCCTATGACAACTCTCTCACAGTGATTCAATAGACCACATCATAGCTTTAGTGAATACGATAGTGCTTATGCAAACCTGTCTTTATCACCCTGATAGGTAGGTATTCTTCCACACTGCAACAAGGTAAAACTAATTTTATAAGAGAACCAAGAAAACATGGCCCATTTATGCAGTTTTCTAAGGACTCCTAAGAAAGAACTTTCAAATTTCTGGAGGAATTAATAGATTGCATTTTTAAAATTATTTTAATTAAAATTTTTAATTGTAGTTGTCTCCATTTTCCTCCTACCCACCCCACAGCAGCCATCCCCACCTCCCACCCTGGATCCTACCCCACTTTCGTGTTGTCCATGTGTCCTTTATATATGTTTCTGAAACCCCCCCTCTTCTCTCTTTTATCCCCTCCCATTGCTCATCTGGTTACTGTCAGTTTGGTCTTAATTTCAATGTCTCTGGTTATATTTTGCTTGCTTGCTTGTTTTGTTGATTTGGTTCCACTTATAGGTGAGATCATATGGTATTTGTCTTTTGCAGCCTGGCTTATTTCACTTAGCATGATGCTCTCCGGATCAATCCATGATGTCGCAAAGGACAGGGCCTCCTTATTTCTCTCTTTTAAAAGAATTCTTTATTTTTAGACAGAGGGGAAGGGATAGAGAAATAGAGGATGGGAAACATCAACGTGTGGTTTCCTCTCCTGTGCCCCCAGCTGGGGACCTGGTCCACAACCCAGGCATGTTCCGTGACTGGGAATCAAACCAGCAACCCTTTGGTATTAAGGCCAGCACTCAGTCCACTGAGCCACACCAGCCAGGACGGAGCTCCTTCTTTCTTTCTGCTGTGTAGTATTCCATTGTGTAAATGTACCATAGTTTTTTGATCCATTCATTTACTGAGGGGCACTTAGGTTGCTTTAAGCATTGGCTATTGTAAATTGTGCTGCTATGAACATTGAGGTGCATAGGTTCTCTTGAATTGGTGTTTCAGGGTTCTTAGCATATAATCCCAGCAGTAGAATTGTCAGGTTGAAAGGCAGCTCAATTTTTAGTTTTCTGAGGAAATTCCATACTGTTTTCTTCAGTGGCTGCACCAGTCTTCATTCCCACCGAAAGTGCACTAAGGTTCCCTTTTCTCCACAACCTCACCAGCACTTGTTTGCTGATTTGTTTATTATGGCCATTCTCACCAGTGTGGAGTGGTATCTCATTGTGGTTTTAATTTGCATCTCTCTGATGGCTAGGGATGCTGATCATCTTTTCTTATAACTCTGGGCCTTCTGTCTGTCCTCCTTGGAGAAGTGTCTGTTCAAGTCCTTTACCCATTTTTCAATGGGTTGTTTGTCTTCTTGGAGTGAAGTCATGTGAGTTCTTTACATATTTTGTAGATCAAACCCTTGTCTAAGGTCTCATTTGCAAATATGTTTTTCCATAGGGTTGGTTCTCTTTTAATTCTGATGCTGTTTTCTTTAGCTGTGCAAAACCTTTTTATTTTGATGAGATCCCATTTGTTTATTCTTTCCTTTATTTGTCCAAGGGACATATTTCCTTTATATGGCCCTTGCTCTAGGGGACATGTTGATTGAAACACTGCTGCATGGAATGTCTGAGATTTTCCCGCCTATGTTGTCCTCCAGGACATTTTTTTGTGTGTCTTGACTTATATTTAAGTCTCTTGTCCACCTTGAATTTATTTTTGTGTATGGTGTGAGTTGATGATCAAGTTTAAATTACCAATGGCATATTTCACAGATATAGTACAAACATTTCAAAAATTTATATGGAACTATAAAGAACCCTGAATATCTGCAGCAATTTTGAGAAAGAAGAACAAAGTAGGAGGGATCACAATACCTGATATCCAACTGTATTACAAGGCTACTGTAATCAAAACAGTCTGGTACAGGTGTAAGAACAGACACATAGACCAATGGAACAGATTAGACAGCCCAGAAATAAATCCAAGTCTCTATGGTCAATTAATATTTGACAAAGGGGGCATAAATATAAAATGGAGTAAAAATAGGCTCTTCAGCAAATGGTATTGTGAGATCTTGAGAGCTGCATGCAAAAAAATGAAGCTCAATCACTAACTTGCACTATACATGAAAGAATGGATTGCTTTTCTGAACAAATTTTCAGGAAAGACTTGATCCCCAAACATATGAAGGTTACTAGGACCTAAAGAACAGTTATGCTGAGTTATTGACTGAATACGGATCCTATGCTTCAGAGATAAAATAGACAGACTTTAAGATTGACAGTCTTTTGTAAAAATTAAAATGCTAAGAGTCTCTTTTTTCCCTCCAAAATAAAGTACTATATACAAAGATAGAATTTTTCACAGGAAACTATTTTAATAAGAAAGGGCATGTGAACAAATTATTGATCAATCCATAGTTGTGTTCAAATATCTTATGACAGGACAAAGATGGTTTTAGTTTAAAGAAAGTTCAAAGTAGACCACAGAATATCAAATGAGGTTTAAACTATGAATAAGTTATTCATCTATGGTAAGTAAAATACATAAGGATTTATAAGAAAAGTTAGTGACAATTAAAGGTTTTTAGGTTTTTAGTGTCATAAATATTACACAACATAATTATGAAATACATACAAACAATTCAAAAATCAAAAGTAGAAGAAAGCATGTAGTATAGTTAACTTGAACAGTGTAGTTAATCACAAATGAAAAAGACAGAGAATAATGGGCATTAGAATATGAAGATGAAATGTAACAATTTATGAAGATGAACACTTCTTGAATGTCACTATCAAACACCACCTGCTGGGTAGGTTACACATTACACTGAGGGATGGTATTCAGGAACAGTACCTAAATTTGCTTATGAGAAATTACATAAGATTTGAATTGGTAGTATAATATGGGGTCATCATAAATGTAGGCTTCACCTTTTGTTATATATTGCAAACTAGTGGTTCGCAGGCCAAATCCTCATGCATTTTTCTTTGCCCCCACAATTTTTAAATTGGTTTTTAACATTTAAGCATCTGGTTTCTCTAGAAATAGATGAAGCTGTGGCAACACTAAGCCCACATTCCATGTGGCAACATGTCCCTTTAGAATGGACATGCATTTGCCACTTTGCTAAATTTTCCACCTTCCTTCTTCACTGGGCTAAGCATCTGCTTATCCTGTGTGAGCATTGGATGTGGTTTCTAGTTTAGATATTTTTCTATGTATTTTACTCAAGACATCATACCTATACAGGGAAAATATTCAAATGAATATTTCAGCACTATGATTGCATGTTTTTAAGTGATACTTTGGTCAATATTTGTCTTTCACAACGTTAAGTAAGCTCCACAAGGACAGGTTGCACATCCGGTTGTTCACTATGGGGTTGGCAGAACCTGACACAGTGCCTGACTTATTCCAAGGGATTGATTAATATTTCTATGACCAACAATAGAAATGGAACTACCCACAAATATTAACTTAACATATTCCTGTTTAAAATGTACTTCATTTTAGAAGTTAAGATATTAAACATAAAAAGTAGGCATTTTTGTTTATAGCCAGGTGTTTTAAGAATTACCAACTGACCTTGTCATAAGCTAAGAAACTATTTAGTCATGATAGCTTTGGAATGTAAGAAATCAAAATGAAATCATCCTTATCAATTGTAGCTTAAGCTCAACTGTGTACGTTAAAAATATACTAGGTCTTTAGAATAAAGACATGCCAACAGAACTCAGATATGTGCTGCTTCTAAAATAAATTAATTTAATTGCATTAATTATGAATATGTTATTTATAACTTATGTGAAGGGAAAATATGTTTTCAAGATTTTACTATTGGACGGGGGAAGATGGCGGCAACATAGGTGGGAGCAGAATTCACTTCCCCTCAGTGCCAGGGAAATACCTAGCTGATCTGAGGAGCAGAGCGAACAGCCAACAGTACTCCAGCATATACGAAGATTAGAGACCAAAGATAGAGGACACTGAAAGATCTGACGGTAAGGAGAGTGCTCAAGGACAATAAGGTCCCCGGGACCCGGGACCACGCGGTACAAGGGCTGCAGAGGCGCCAGCCCTGGCGCAGGGGCTGCTGCAGGAGTCCTGAGAGAGGGCCAGGCTGCGCTGTGAGCAGCCAGGTGCTTGATTGGACCAGGGGGGCTTGAAAAGGAGGAATTTCTCAAAAAGAAAAAGAAAATAGAGACACTCAGGGGCTAGTTAGAGAACTCTCGGTGGTGGCCGAGGCCCCTGGCGCCCCTCCCCCCTCCGCCCCTGGACTGCGAACGGGGAACGCGAGATAAGCAGCACCGGCGCTCACCTGAGATCCGGTTGCGCGCGGTAGCGCGCGCGCAGATTAGCGAACGGGGCCGTACATGAAACCCCGGAGGGGCGCCCACACCTGAAACCTCCGAGATCTTTTGGAGCAGAGACTAGCTGCTCCACCCACAGACCCAAAACCTCGGAACCGAGGACCGCGTGATTCGGTCCCAGGGCGGCCCCGCCCACCCGAGAGTCTCAAGCCCCGGACAGCTGGATCGGGCCCCCAAGCGTAGAGCCTCTGGCTCGGCGGCGGGCTGCGCGCTCACCAAGCGTAGGGCCGGCTGGATGCGCACTTCCCAAGCACAAAGGGGCTGGCGAGAGACGTAACACCAAGGCGGCTGAACCAGCAGTTTGCGGCGCGCCAGCCTCCCTAGCCTGGGCGGCTCGATCGGTCGGCCGGCTGCGCGCTCAGAGCCCAAATAACGTCACAAACCCGAAGCGGCTGGATTCCCCTGCTGCGCGCGCACGCGTCCGGAGCCAAAGCGGCTGGAGCGGCCACTCGAGAGTCTCAAGAACAAAGCTGCTGGATTGGCTGATCAACGGCCTGATTGCCTGCCAGGGACCACACCTACAAAACAGTGAAGAGTGTGACCCAGGAAGGAAGAAAAGTGAAACCAATCCTTCCAACCACCGCCTCCCGTTGCACAGACAGGACAACAGGAGAAATAACCTGAACGGTTTAAAGCCAACAGAAGATTTTTTTTTTTTTTTTTTTTTTCCCCCTTTTCTTTTCTTTTTTTTTTTTTTTTTTTTTTTTTTTTCCCTTTTCCTTTCCCCCTGAACTCCTTCTTCCTCTCTCTCTCTTTTTTTTCTTTCATTCCTTCTTCCTCCCATCCTTTACCATTTTTATGTCTTCTTCCTCCCTTCTTTTATCTATTTCTATGTTTTAATTTTTGTTAAAATTCCTTCTTATCTTGCCTCCGATCTTTCTTTAATCCTTCTTCCCTCCTTCCTTCCTTTCCTCCTTTCCTATTTCCTATTTCCCTCCTTCCCATCTTTGGTTTTTTTTGTTTGTTTGTTTGTTTTTTCCTTTTCTTTCTCCCCCCCTTTCTATTTTTCCCACAGGTGCGACAACAAAACCTGGAGTGCTGAAAAGACTAGAGTTAGACCGTGTTAAACACATAAACGTCAGCTCAAGACCAGTGAGCACAGGAGAGTAAGGAGACAGCACCACCGAATCCCATTGGCATTCTACCATAGAAGGTCATATCATAAACCCAGGGATTCAGAACAAAGCAATTTAAGAAGCAGAGGCCAACAAGAAGAGCCTCACAAACAATGGGAAGACAAAGAAACAATTCCCAAATGAAAGGAAAGGAGGAAGTCTCAGAAAGAATACTAACCGAAAAAGAGGCAAGTCAACTATCAGATACTGAGTTCAAAGCAATGGTCATCAGGAAGCTCACTGAGCTCTCTGAGCTCAAAGAGAACTACCAGAAACTACAAGGAAACTACAATGAACTCACTGCAAACTATATCAACATGAAAAAGGAAATAGAAAATATCAACAAGAGCCAAGAGGAAATGAAGAATACAATTTCTGAATTGAAGAACACAGTAGAAGGAATTAAAAGCAGACTTGATGAAGCAGAGGATCGGATCAGCGAGCTGGAGGATAAAGTAGAAAAAAACACCCAGAAGGAACAAGAAAAGGAAAAGAGGCTCAGAAAGAATGAAGAGGCAATAAGGGAAATGCAGGACAACATGAAACGTAACAACATCCGTATAATAGGAATACCAGAAGGAGAAGAAGAAGAGCAAGGGATAGAAAACCTGTTTGAAAAAGTAATGATGGAAAATTTCCCTAATCTGAGGAGAGAAAAAGTCACCCAAATCCAGGAATCACAGAGAGTCCCAAACAAGAGGAACCCAAAGAGACCCACTGCAAGACACATCATAATTAAAATGGCAAATTTCCAAGACAAAGAGAGGATCTTAAAGGCAGCAAGGGAGAAAAAGGAAGTAACATACAAGGGAGCCCCAATAAGGTTAGCAACTGACTTCTCAATGGAAACGCTCCAAGCCAGAAGAGAATGGCAAAAAATATTCCAAGTAATGAGAACCAGAGGCCTCCAACCAAGACTACTTTACCCAGCAAGACTCTCAATCAAGATAGAAGACCAAATAAAGAGCTTCCCAGACAAAAGAAGTCTAAAAGAATACAGCTCCACCAAACCAGCTCTGCAAGAGATGCTAAAGGGACTGCTTTAAGGAAAGGAAGGAAAAGAGAAAGACAGAGGAACACAGGTAGGAAATAATGGCAATGAATAACTACCTATCGATAATAACCTTAAATGTAAATGGATTAAATGCTCCAATCAAAAGACATAGAACAGCTGAATGGATAAGAAAACATGACCCACACATATGCTGCCTACAAGAAACCCATCTCAGGACAAAAGACTCACACAGACTGAAAGTGAAGGGCTGGAAACAAATTTTCCAAGCAAACGGACAGGAAAAAAAAGCAGGGGTAGCAATACTCATATCAGACAAAATAGACTTCCAAAGAAGGGCCATAAAGAGAGACCCAGAAGGTCACTTCATAATACTCAAAGGAAGAATCCACCAAGAAGACATAAACATTATAAATATATATGCACCCAACATAGGAGCACCCAAATACATAAAGAAAATCTTGGAGGATTTCAAGAAAGATATTGACAGCAACACAATTATAGTAGGGGATTTTAACACCCCACTATCAAAAATGGACAGGTCTTCCAAACAAAAGATTAACAAAGATATTGTGTCACTTAACAATACCCTAGAGGAAATGGACTTAACTGATATATACAGAGCTTTTCATCCCAAAGAAGCAAAATACACATTCTTTTCAAGTGTCCATGGATCTTTTTCAAAGATAGACCACATGATAGGACACAAAGCAACCCTCAACAAATTCAAGAAAATTGAAATCATATCAAGCATCTTCTCTGACCACAAGGGTCTGAAACTAGAAACCAACCCCAAGGGTAAAAACCCAAAACACTCAAAATCATGGAGACTGAATAGCATGCTATTAAACAATGAATGGGTCAAGAACGAGATTAGGGAAGAAATCAAAAACTTCCTGGAAACAAATGAAAACGAACTCACAACAACCCAAAACCTATGGGACACAGCTAAGGCAGTCCTGAGAGGGAAGTTCATAGCAATACAGGCCTACCTTAAGAAGTTAGAAACAGTTCACACAAACAACCTAACCCTACGCCTACAAGAACTGGAGGAACAACAACAAAGACAGCCCAGAGCAAGCAGAAGGAAGGAAATAACCAAGATCAGAGCAGAACTAAATGACATAGAGACTAAAAGCACAATTGTAAGGATCAATGAATCCAGAAGCTGGTTCTTTGAAAAGATAAACAAAATCGACAAGCCTTTAAGTAGGCTTATCAAGAAGAAAAGAGAGAGGATCCAAATAAACAGAATTAGAAATGAAAGTGGAGAGATTACAACTGATACCACAGAAATACAAAGGATCGTAAGAAATTACTATGAAGACCTATATGCTAAGAAATTTGAAAACCTAGATGAAATGGACACATTTCTAGAAAAATATAATCTTCCAAAACTGACTGAAGAAGAAGCAGAAAACCTGAACAGACCAATATCAGCAAAGGAAATTGAAGCAGTCATCAAGAAACTCCCATCACACAAAAGCCCTGGACCAGATGGTTTCACAGGAGATTTCTACAAAGCATTTAAGGAAGAACTAACCCCTATCCTTCACAGACTATTCGAAAAAATCCAAACTGATGGAAGACTCCCAAACTCTTTTTATGAAGCCAACATCATCCTAATCCCAAAACCAGATAAAGACACAACGAAGAAAGAAAACTTCAGGCCAATATCGCTGATGAACATAGACGCTAAAATTCTCAACAAAATATTAGCAAACCGCATCCAGCAATATATTAAAAACATCATCCACCATGACCAAGTGGGATTCATCCCAGGGATGCAAGGATGGTACAATATTCGCAAATCAATAAACATAATACATCACATCAACAACAGCAAAGACAAAAATCACATGATCATATCAATAGATGCGGAAAAAGCATTCGATAAGATACAGCACCCATTTCTGATAAAAACACTCAGCCAAGTGGGAATAAAGGGAGCAGTCCTCAACATAATTAAGGCCATATATGAGAGACCTACAGCCAGCATCACATTCAATGGACAAAAACTTAGAGCTTTCCCACTAAGATCAGGAACAAGACAAGGATGCCCTCTCTCACCACTCCTATTCAACATAGTATTGGAAGTCCTAGCCACAGCAATCAGACAAGAAAAAGCAATAAAAGGCATCCAAATTGGAAAGGAGGAAATGAAACTGTCACTGTTTGCAGACGACATGATAGTGTACATGGAAAACCCTATAGACTCCACTCAAAAACTACTCGACCTAATAAATGAATTTGGCAAAATAGCTGGATACAGAGTCAATACCCAGAAATCAAAGGCATTCCTGTACACCAACAACGAAACTGCAGAAACACAAATCAGGAAAAAAATCCCATTCGATATAGCAACAAGAAAAATAAAGTACCTAGGAATAAACCTAACCAAGGAGGTAAAAGACCTGTACTCAGAAAACTACACAACACTGAAGAAAGAAATTAAGGAAGATACAAACAAATGGAAGCATGTACCATGTTCATGGATTGGAAGAATTAACATCATCAAAATGGCCATACTACCCAAAGCAATTTATAGATTCAATGCAATCCCTATTAGAGTACCCATGACATATTTCACAGATATAGAACAAACATTACAGAAATTCATATGGAACCATAAACGACCTCGAATAGCAGCAGCAATTTTGAGAAAGAAGGACAAAGCAGGAGGTATCACAATACCTGATATCAAACTGTATTACAAGGCAACGGTAATCAAAACAGCCTGGTACTGGCATAAAAACAGGCTCATAGACCAATGGAACAGAATAGAGAGCCCAGAAATAAACTCAAATCTATACGATCAATTAATATTTGACAAAGGAGGCAGGAGCATAAAATGGAGCAAAAACAGTCTCTTCAACAGATGGTGTTGGGAGATCTGGACAGCTACGTGCAAAAAAATGAAACTCGATCACCAACTTACGCCATACACGAAAATAAACTCAAGATGGATAAAAGACTTAAATATAAGCCGTAACACCATAAAAGTCCTTGAAGAAAACATTGGCAGGAAAATCTCAGACATTCCACGCAGCAACATCCTCACAGACACATCCCCTAAAGCAAGGGACATAAAGGAAAGAATAAACAAATGGGACCTCATCAAAATAAAAAGCTTCTGCATGGCTAAAGAAAACAGCACCAAATTACAAAGAGAACCAACAATATGGGAAAGCATATTTGCCAATGATACCTCAGACAAGGGCCTGATCTCCAAAATATATAAAGAACTCACACGACTCCACTCCAGGAAGACAAACAACCCAATTAAAAAATGGGCAAAGGACTTGAACAGACACTTCTCCAAGGAAGACATACAGAAGGCCCAGAGACATATGAAAAGATGCTCAGCATCACTAGCCATCAGAGAGATGCAAATTAAAACCACAATGAGGTATCATCTCACACCAGTCAGAATGGCCAACATAAACAAATCCACAAACAAATGTTGGAGAGGATGCGGAGAAAAGGGAACCCTAGTGCACTGTTGGTGGGAATGCAGACTGGTGAGGCCACTGTGGAAAACAATATGGAATTTCCTCAGAAAACTAAAAATGGAACTGCCCTTTGACCCAGCAATTCCGCTGCTGGGATTATACCCTAAGAACACTGAAACACCAATCCAAAAGAATCTGTGCACCCCAATGTTCATAGCAGCACAATTTACAATAGCCAAATACTGGAAGCAACCGAAGTGCCCATCAGCAAACGAGTGGATCCAAAAACTATGGTATATTTACACAATGGAATTCTACGCAGCAGAGAGAAAGAAGGAGCTTATACCCTTTGCAACAGCATGGATGAAACTGGAGAGCATTATGCTAAGTGAAATAAGCCAGGAAGTGAGGGACAAATACCATATGATCTCACCTTTAACTGGAACATAAGCAATAGAAGGAAAAAGCAAACAAAATATAACCAGAGACATTGAAGTTAAGAACAATGTAACAATAGCAAGGGCGGGGGTGGGGGGTGGGGGCGGGGACAGTAGGTAGAGGGGATTACAGGAACTACTATAAAGGACACATGAACAAATCCAAGGGGGAGGGTGGAGAGGGGGGAGGGAAGTGGGTTCACCTGGGGTGGGGTGAAGGGATGGGGGAAAAGGCATACAACTGTAATTAAATAACAATAAATAAATTAAAAAAAAAAAAAAAAAAAAAAAAAAAAGATTTTACTATAGTACCTGACAGAGAGTGAGAATTTCATCAATTGTTCATTTACCTGAATTTCACAATGTTCAAAAAGGAGAAGAGGATGCTGAGAAAGTGAGATTCTGCCAGATGGAAACTGAAGCAGAGAATTTTTCAATAGATAAAATGGAGAAGAGGATTTGTGCCAACAAAGAAAATCAAGAAATATTGTTGAGATCAACTTAGGAAGCCAAGGTCCAGTGAACCAAAATGGGGGACTGGAGTAGTGCAAGACAGAACCGTACAGAAGTCACGGCTAATGTAAACTTGATGGGACCAGAAACCTAGGAACTGGGGTGATGCAGATACAACCCAGAGTAAATGAGGAAGGGTTTTAAGTACTGTCAAGAACAATCTTTCATTCCCAACTTGCTTTTAAAAAGCAAATAGATTATGGTACATAGATGGGGCAACTAGTTAGAAATGGCCAGTAGAATAAAGGTCATCTGGAATAAACAATGAATGACTCTGTGAAGGAAAAGCAATGAACACTTGTTATACCTACCGGGAAGATAACTAAAACAATCTGAATTACCTCCTGACAGTGAAGATTCTCTTATAGAATGCAGCAAACTCCCTTCCTTTGTCTGTGATTTTTCTGGACTTCTGTCAATCTCTGGCTCCACTCAGTGATACCTAGACAGGCTCAGGCTCTCTTCTTACAGTAGTGTCAAGCCCTACATCCCTACATCACCCACCCAGAAGAGAAGATAGAATTTTTATATCCTAGAATTTCCCAGAAGTCATACTGGACCAGCTTAGTCAAGTGCCTAACTTTGAACCAGACACTATGTATGGCTAGGTGAATAGTGTGTGCTGATTGAATAAGTCTAGGCCCATTTCTGAACTAATTGCAGTAGCCTAGATGATAAGGTAAGTTGATTGGCTCAAGAGGATCAGTGCCTACATGCAGAACTTGGTATGAAGCTGGTCCAATCCAAACCAAGTGACTGGAAAATTAGGGTGCTAAGAAGAAAAAAATACAGCATAGATTCCTGTGAGGAAATCAATAAATAAATGTCCACTGTATAGGGAAACACAGGTAGCTTAGCTGGTTTCCAGTCGCTGCCTATCTTCAGACATCTTTCAGAGTCCACACATCTGGGTGTCCTACGTATAGCACACTGCCCTTTTCCTTTGGCCACTGCCCTCTGGTGCATCTGTGTCTCCCAAGGCAAGACCCAGGCAGTGCAGCTCCAGTCACCAGTGCTGTCATGGCTTCCTGTGAGGTTGAGGGGTATGGGGCTTATTGCCTGGTCACCTGGCTTCCAGGGCCCACCAACCCAGGCTTCCTCCCCTTCTACTCTACTGACCCAGCACCTGCTGTGCTCCTTACCAGGCAGGCCCATGCAGCATTCAGGAATGAGCACCTGAAATATTCCAAGACCATGTGGTCTCCAGGGCCTGCCAGCTCAGGAACTTGAGTGCCCAGCAGCTGGGAAAGAGGGGGAGAACAAAGAGAGTGGTGTTTCTGTACTCTCTGCTGTATATATTCTGGCCCCAAATTCTCTGCATGGTGGAAGCATGTAAGAGAGTAATTCCATCTATCACACTTCACTGCTCAGTTGCCAGGGTGGCCACTCCTGCAGAGTCCTTGTTGCTTCCCAAACTCTCCCCTATCTCTGTGGGGGTGGTGCAGCCTCTTGTGCTGATCCTGAGCTCCCCAAACCCCTCTATCCAATGATTCAGCCAGACTCTCCACTACAAATCCCCCCTTTAACACATCTGGACTTAATAATCTTACAAAAACAACTGGGCAAAGGCCTTATTCTTATGAAGCTACCCCCTGATGGCCATGAACATAGACCTACCTATCCCCTGGTTCAGAGATCCCTCAAAAAAGGGACTTCTGGAGTGGAGGAGAGCCTTTACCTGAAGGAAAGGGGTCTTGCAAAGTCCAGGTCAGTTGGTTGTCCCTGGAAAGTGGCGTATGTGATGTCCAAAGAGTGGCATTGCTGGACAAGTTAGCAAACTTGTTATATTGTGGAGGCAATAAATTTGGTAAGAGCATTAAAAGGCACTATCAGAACCATAACAACTAAATGACAGAGTTAGGGACTAATTCTATAGTGTCCCCATTAAGAAAGAGTGACTTCCATAGAGGAAGGTGTGCAACACATGTCACACCTGTCCAAAGCTCTAATGACCACTACACTTAACTCAAATTAGGCTGAAGGGAATATTCTGAAATTCCCCCCTTTAACACTTCTGGACTCTTTCTGTTTAAACCACTAGGGCATTTGTCCCTCACTGCCTGGCTTATTTCACTTAGCATAATGCTCTCCAGTTCCATCCATGCTGTTGCAAAGGGTATAAAAATATAACCAGAGACTTTGAAGTTAAGAGCAATCTAACAATGACCAGAGGGGAGTGGGGAGGGGATCGTGGGGAGAGGGGTTTTCAGGAACTACTATAAAGGGCACATGGACAAAACCAAGGAGGAGGGTGGAGGCGTGGGAGGGAGGTGGGTTTGGCCAGGATGGGGTGGAGGGGTGGGGAGAAAATGCAGACAACTGTAATTGAACAACAATAAAAAAAGTTTAATTAAAACAAACAAACAAACAAACCACTAGGGCAGAAAAAGAAAGAAGTTTTAAAGTGAAGCTGATAGGCCACCCCATATGTCACCAACTCAATCATCTACTCCAACTAAACTGTTGAGTCTGGACTTCTGGAGATGGGCTTTTTAGCTGAGGCCTATACTGTATAACCAAACACCAGGTAAATGAGGTCATAGGCACACACCCTATGACAGCATGAGGAAGGACACAGAGGTTAATTCACACTACAAATCACTAACCTGTTTCTGAGTCCACAAGGCTGTCTTTTGAGAATATGTCCAGTTGCAACACCTTTGCTGGAATAATATCAAGCAGTGACAATTTGGAAAATTCTTTATGCCTATAAATTGTACATCTCTGGTAATGTCATCAGGTGCTGAGGTAAACCAGTTAAGCTTCCAAGAAAACACAAAACTTTGAAGACAGCTGTACTAGCGTCCCATATCCACAACTGAGCATTGTGATTTTCCTCAAGACAAGATTCTTCTCCCTAAGATTACCCTCATTGTCATCAAAGAAATCAGCTAGTTTTTAATTTTTCCTCATCATTTGCATGAGCACAACAAGAGCAGAAATTGGTCATATAGCCTCTTTAAATCTGCTCAGTGGAACTTCCACAGGAAACCTGTAGCTCAACTCCTACTTGGCCCTTTAGGGCACAGAAACCAACCCACAATCCTGACATGCTGCTTTGCCTGCAGTGCCTGTACTCCCCAAGCCCTTGAGGTTCCCATCATGTCTTAAGATTTCTCTTTGCTATCTTTCAGGAAAGCAACCTTCATTCCTTTCCTGGAAAGAATGCCATGAACAATACAACCAAATAAGGTACCATGCCATTTCTCTAGTGGGCTTTTGTTAGCTCCAAAAGTCAATCTCAGTTTCTCAAGGCTTTCTAGTAACAACCAAAGCCCAGACATGCCTCATTCAAGCATGATATTCCAATCAAAGTCTTGGTTATTAAAACCACAATTTGAAACTGGTCTTTATGGTTTCTTGCAAAAAAGGCTTTGTGTCATTACTCACTCATTAAGAATGCCAAATTCTGGAGGGATAAGGTAGGAAGAAAATACCAAGCAAAAAAAAAAAAATCCTTGTCCTTCCACTATTGAAAAAAATTTCATTTCCATACCTTATGCTTTATATTACTTTCCAACTTAATGTGAAGTTTTAATTCTCAGAAACTCTCAATTTCCTTTCAGAACAGAAACAAAGACAAAGTTTCAGAAAAAAGCAGGGGACTAGAATTGCCAAAGAATCTTGTCTCACACCAACCGGTCCTACAGATGACCTTTCCTAGGTCCAAATGGCTTGAAGCTTCAGTGGCAGAGACATTCTCTTGCCCACCAGTGTACCAACTGGGCTCACAGCAGAGACGTGAAGATTGCTGGTGTAAACAAAACAGCAAAATTCCCTAGTTCCCACAAAATCAGAAAGCAAGCAAGGAATTGAGATCTGAAGTTTCTTTCCTTTCAACTTAAAACTCTCACAAACTTCTATATTTGTTCAGATTTAGCCATAAGGCACTTTTAATTCTTGTTCTTTTCAATACTGGAAGGATCATACTCTCAGTATCAAGCAGCTAAAATTCCCAAGATTTGCAAGACCATAAATAAAGTAAAAAGTATATCACTATTTTGCACTGGGGCCCACTGTCTTCTTCTGAAAGAGTAATTTCAAATCTCCCTCCAGAGTGCAGGTCCAGTTTTCCCTTCTAACATCAACCACAGCATCAGGGTTCAAGTCTTCCTCAGGTAGTAACCATTTAATCCATACAAGGTGGATCCAAGGCTTGATTCCCATGAGCTTCAGGAAAAAAGTGTGTTGTCAGCAGGACATCATAGGAACCAGTCCATTGCTCAGCAAACTGCTGTTTGGGGTTTTGAGTCTTTCAGGTTTTTATTAAGCCTCGTTCCCCCAGATGAAACAGGTGTAAGGGCTCATCAGATGGGTACGCAGATCTGCAAGGAGCAAACTTGTGCAAAATGGTAAGTGTTTGCCCTAAAAGATGCACCTATTGCTTAATTTTTGACTCATACTCCAAATCTGGGAGGGTGATACTTCCAAAACCAAGATTTGGCAGGGTCTCCCATAAACTACTTCAAAAGGGCTTAATTTAAGCCTACTTATGGGTGCTACCCAAATCTGGAGCAAGGCAATGGGGAGTGCCTGGTCCCATTTCAAATCCATTGCCTAGCATATTTTTGGCAGGATTGTCTTTATTGTATGATTCATTTTTCTCAGTCATTCCTTAGATTGAGGTCTCCATGGTGTGTGTAATTTCCATTGTATTTGTAGTGCTTGTGTAGCCTTTGAGAGATATCTGAAATGAATGATGGTCCATTTACACTAAATGCTGTGAGAAAGTCCAAACCTAGGAATTATTCTTTTAAGTAAAAGTTTTGCTACCTCACTCACCTTCTAAGTTTTAGTTGGGGATGCCTCTACACAACCAGGAAAAATGTGTCCACAAAAACTAATAAAATTTTGAAATTCCCTTTGGTGTAGGCATTTGTGTAAAATCTACTTGCCAGTCCTAACATGGGTGTAACCTTTTATTTTGTACTCCCTTTTTTACTGGGGCACATTCTATCTTAGGATTGTTTTTGGTACTTATCTGGCAGGCATGGATGAGCCTCTGAATGGTCCTTTGCAAATGAGGGCCCTTCAACTGTGGTCTCATGACATCCATAAAAGCATCCCTTCCGTAATGGGTCCCTTCTTCATTCAGGCATCTTAGGATAGGATACACTAGAGAATTGGGGAGTAAGATCATACATACCATGGGTATTGAGCTTCCACATGGAATTGGAATCAGTGTTAAAGGATTCTCATTCATGGGCCCATTCCTCATCTTGTTCTGTGTAATAGGGTTTAAATTTTGACAAATACAAGCAGGGGATCAAAACCCTTGGTGTGGTGGCCCTCTGGCTGCTTGTCTTGCCATTTCATTAGCAGTTTGGTTTCCCTGGCTCATTTGGGAACCATCCCTTCAGTGTCCTGTGCAGTGCATTATGGCAACCTGGTTCAGTAGATTCATTGCTTCTAGCAATTGTAAAATCTCTTCTGCATGTTTAACATCATTGTTTCCCAAGGTTAAGAGCCTTCTCTTCTTCCATATTGCTCCATAGGCATGGAGTACCACAAAGGCATATTTGGAATCCATGTAGATGTTAACCTTCTGTCCGTGGGACTTAGTAATTAGCCTTAGTCCTGGGCACGGTACTAAGGCTCTCATGAGGACTATCAACTCAGCCTTTTGTGCTGAGATTCCTGGCACAAAGGTTTGGTTTTCTATTACCTTGTCTGTGGTTATTACCATGTACCCGGCTCATCACTGGCGATTATCCATGAAGCTGCTCCCATCTGTATGTACCTCCCAGTCTGGTGCTACCAGCAGCAGGTCCAGTAAATTTGGCCTGTTAGAATAAACTTGGTCAATGATTTCCAAGCAGTATGCTGGAATGCTGAGTCTCCTTCGATGTCTGGGATCAGGGTAGCTAGTTTCAAAGTTGTGGTAGTCTGTAAGGTAACATTTGGATTGTCCAAGAGAATGGCCTGGTATTTTCCCATGCACCCTGCCATCAGTCAATACCCTCCTTTCTGTCCAATGGAGTTAGGACCTGGTGTGGCACTAATACCATAGTAAGCCATCCCAAAGCGAACTACTCAGCTTCCTGTAAGATATCACAGGTAGCTGCCACTGTTTGAAAACATGGTGGCAATCCCTTTGTCATGTGAGCCAACTTCTTTGAGGGATAGGCTGTGGGTCTGGGAATGTTTCCCAGAGTCTGGGTTAATAAAACCATTCCAGTCCTCTGCCTTTAATGAACGTACAATTTGAAAGGTTTCTGTAAATTGGACAATTCTAGTGAGGGAGTCAAAACTAGCTTTTCCTTCAAGGTATCAAATGCTGCCTGACAATTTCTTGTGCATTTAAGAGGTTAAGAGTCCAGCCTTTTAAGAAATTGTACAGTAATTTTGCTATAAGTCTCAGGTTTGGAATCCAAATTCAGCAGAATCCTGTAATTCCTAAGAACCATGAAGCATCCTTTGGTTATCTGGAATTGTTTTTTTAGACTTTATTTATTTATTTTTAGAGAGAGGGGAAGGGAGAGAGAAAGAGAGGAAGAGAAACATCAATGTGTGGTTACCTGTCACATGCCCCCTACTGGGGACCTTGCCCCCAACCCAGGCATGTGCCCTGAATAGGAATCAAACTGTCAACCCTGTGGTTTGCAGGCTGGCACTCAATCCACTGAGCCACACCAGCCAGGGCATTGCTCTGGGATTTTTATAATAACAATGGCTTCCTTTCTCTCCATCATCAAGCACCTAGTACCCTGTTTCAGTTTAAATCCCAGCTATACCACCTGCTGTTTACAAATCTGGGCCTTGCAAGGTAATACCTTATATCTCCTTTTCACCAAATGATTTAAAACTGTGATGGTGTTGAACAAACAGTACTCATAGGCATTGCCAGCTATTAATATGTCAGCTATGTACTACAGAAGAACTCCTGATTTCAGTTGAATATCCCTTAAGACCTTTGCTAATACTTCCCTGAATATAGTCAGGGAGTTCTTAAATCCTGTGGTAGCACAGTCCAGGAATATTGGAACATGTCTTTTGTTTCTGGGTCCTGCCATTCAAAGGCAAACAGTAGTTGAGCCTCTTCATCTATTGGGATGTAGAAAAATCCTTCAAGGCTAGGACTGAAAACCATTTGCTATCTCCATGTACCACGGTCAGCAGAATATAGGGTTTGGGCGCCATAGGATGAATGTCCTGAACGATTTCATTTATGTATCTAAGATCCTGTACAAATTGATATTCGTCAGAGTGGGGCTTTTTGACTGACAAATCGGAGTTTTATATGGAGACTGGCATGACCAAATTTGTCTCAATTTTAAGAATTTTTGTAATATTGGCTGAATCCTTTTTAATGTTTCCTTTAAGGTGGTACTGTTTCTTCCATGGGATCTGCACCCCTTCTTTTAGATTAGTTTTATGGATTGGATATTAATTGCTTTACCCCAGGTTCCATCAGCCCAAATAGTTGTATCAATCTCTTCATAGATCTCAGGTGGGAAGAGTTCACCTCCAGGACCTTCCATGCAAGTCAGGAGCACTTGCAGCTGGAGAACACGTTCCAGCAGGACCTCTACACATAATTTCTGCTTTTCAGGAGGAAAGGTTATTTGTATGTGTAGTTTGCAAAGTAAATCCCAGCCCAGCAGCAGAATATAAAGAAAACTGGCATGTAGAGAAAACTATAAATAAGAGTTTGGTCCCCAAGTTGGCACTCTAGAGGTTAAAGGAATGTTTGTTTTTACAATTGTCCAGTCACTCCAGCAACCATTACTGCATCAGCACTTTTCTTGGTTAATTTTTTATTCAGCACTGAGCATGCAGCTCCTATATCTACAAGGAAATCAACTAGCTTGATCCCCACAGTTAACTGTACCAAGGGATCCCATGGGGAAATAATAATAGGTCAGGAAATGTCCCCTTGGCCTCCTCATTTGTCATCAGACTCCCCACTCCTTTTCAGCAGTTTTTAGTGAGGATTTTCATCTCTACTTTCTCTTTTGGTTTTGGGCCCTTCTTTCTCCCATGGCCCTCCTCCTTGGAATGGGCACATTGATTGATGCTTAGTAGGCCTGCCTTTTCCCTTTAGGGTTCCAACTCTTCTTCTGGTCTCACCACCCTTTTTTCTAAGAACATCATGACCTATTTTATCTTCCTTGCTTCCCAGGCATTGTAGACTTTAAAAGCTATGTCCACCAGCTAAGAGGGAGTCATTCTCAATGCCCCCTCCAAACTGTGGAATTTCTTTCTGATTTCTAGGGCACTTTGCCCAATAGTAGTCATGTTCACCATATGTACATTTTCTGTTGCCGGTGGGTCAGCCTCAATGTGCTTTCAACCTAATAGATCTTTTCTAAAAATTCAGAAGGGTTTTCATTTGGTTTATGTCGAAAGGCCTGTATCATATTCAGAATCTTTTGCTTAGGTGCCCTACTATTTGGGTCACAGTCAGACTCTGTCAAGGGAATTGCCCCATCTGGGTGGGGGTCACATTGGGATTCTCTTGGTGGAGGTGTTGAGCTTCTTCATTAGCCTTATTTATAACCAGCCATCTCTCATCTAGTTAACAAGATATTAAGGAGAGCCTGTATATCTGCCCAGTTTGGATGATGAATGGCGAAAATGGAGGTGATTAGATCTGCCATTCCCTGAGGATCCTCCCTATGTGAAGGGCTGAATTTCTTCCAATTCAGTAAGTATGAAGTGGAAGACAGAGTATAGGCCCCATAATAGCCAGTGGGGTGGCCTTTCTGATTTACTCCACTTATAGAAAATAGCCTCAAAGGGAAGTGTCTTGCTCCAGATTAGGAGGGTCCTGGGCCAAATTGGGTACCCTGATGGGTCTTCAAGGGGAAGACTCATCTTTCATCACAGGAGTGGGGCCGTTGACTCTCTTGGCTCTATTCCAGGGGTAGCTAGCTGTGGTGATTTTGACAAAGGAGGTCCTCCTTCTACTAACCCTGTGTCCCCTGGGTTCAGGGCATTCATGAAGCATATTTCCTCATTCTCCTTTTCTTCCTGTGCCTTGCTGTTAGGAAGAGGGTTTGAGGTACCTTGCCTTCTCTGAACTATCATACCTCTGTCTCTGGTGAAACCCTACTATGCAATGACATAAATACCTTTACATAATAGATTTTGTCCCATTTGTGTAACTGCTAGCCATATGGCTCCAACTGCATAACCATCCATAGGCCACCTTTTGCCGCAATCCAAAACATAACGTAGACTACACAGTGTTACAATAATCAACCAATGCCTTCTTAAACATTGGCTAATAGTTGTACACACTCCAGTCTGCTAAAATTGTACCCAGTGGGCTCCCTCCAGGAACCAACACAAGAATAGCCCTTGCTGGCCTAAATGCAGAAGAACTCAGGCTACCTGCCAACATGTAAACAAAACTGGCATCCATGACTCCATTATTCCAACAAATGCTCACAATCAAGATTTATGGCAACCAATCTCACAAATTATGGTCCCCAAGTAATGGCCTCCCCAAAACTCAGTCAGTCCTCCTTTGGACACCAGTCATGGCCCCAAAACTCAGGTGATCCTCCCTCCTACTTAGAGTCTGTTTTCTTCCCAGACCTATTTTCTTTCCACCTGCTAGGTGTGTTTAAGTGGCTGATTCTTCTAGTGCACATGCAGAGAAATTCCCAGCAACTGGGAAACCCCCTAGTGCCATTTCTTGGGGGTATCAACCTGCCATGAGCAGCTAGGGCCTTATGTTGGGTGCCATTATTATAACCAAACAATCAGTCAGGCCCTACCACTCACTGCCAACAGGCAAAAGCTCTGGAGGCAGAGTTCAGTAGAAAGGGAAAAGAACCTTTTATTCAAAGGTTATACAGTTTAAAATATTGGCAGGCTTCTACCTCAAAGATAGTTTCCTCTAAGACACTCAAAGAAAATCACCCTGCCACCCTCTGCCAACTTAGTTCAAGCCTGTATCAGTAACCTCTTGTCTCACCCAAAAGTACCATCCTTTAAGAAACACAGTTGGCTTAGTTGGTTTCCAGTCACTGTCTGGCTTCAGGCATCTTTTAGAGTCTGTGCATCTGGCTGCCCTACTCACAGTGGGCTGCCCTCTCCCCCCAGCTGTTGTCATTTGGTGCATCTGTGTGCCTGGCCAGGCAGGACCCTCACGGTGCAGCTCTAGTTGCCACTGCCACCGTGGCTTCCTGTGCAGTTGAGAGGTTGTGGGGCTTGTCTTCTGGCCTCATAGCTCCCAGGGCCCACCATCCCAGGCTTCCTCTCCTTCTGCCCTACTGGCCCAGTGCCTACTGTGCTCCTGGCCAGAGGAGCCTGCATAGCTCCAGAGGAGGGGTGCTGAAAATGTTCCCAGACCACCCTGTCTCCAGGGCCCGCTAGCCCAAGAACTGGAGTACCCAGCAGCTGAGCAAGAAGGGAGAGCAAAGAGAGTGGGGTTCCTGTGCTCTCTGCTCTATATAGTCCAGCCCCAAATCCTTTGTAGGGTGGAAGAATGTAAGAAGGTAATTCCCTCCATCACACTTCACTGCCCAGTTGCCAGGGAAACTATTTGTGCACAGTCCTCAGTGATTCCCAACCTCTCCCCCATCTCCTGGGGGGAAGTACAGCCTCTCATGCTGATCCTGGGGTCCTTGTTACCCTCTGTCCAGATATCCAGCCAGAATTGCCCCCCATAACAATATGAGTCTTTTTCTTTCCAATTTAGCTTAGATTTAGTGGTGATTTTCATGACACCTGTGTTCTTGCAGCAAACCCATTGTGAAAATAATGTTACCTTTCCTTCTTGAATAATTTAGCCCTAACGCCATTAGGTAGGACAAAAAAAAAAAAGTTGTATGTACCAGGAGTGGGATGGAACCCTAGTGATCCAGTGACCTAGTGACACAGGGTGCCAGACACCGAGCAGGATGAGAAAGATATCTTCAAATGAGAGATGTCCTGCTCAGGGTGTTAGAGCCTGACAGCAGACAGGAGGGCATCCATATAGAAGGTCACCTTGGAATGGAGTATCAGAGTGGGCTGAGGAGGGTGTCTCCAGGGAGTGGGTGGCCTGGTGTAGGGAGTCAAAGCCATGGAAGAATAGTAACTGCATATCTATAGAAGGCTACAGGTGTCAGCAACATAAAAGGGATATCCATGTGGAAGAACAGTCTGGCATGTTGTTGAAGTACAGGCTGGGAAAAGAGGACATCCAATTAGGAGAACAGTGGGGACAAACATGACAAATGAATTGTATACAGTGTATTATTTAAAAGGTAAATGCATTAAGGATATGGGATCTAGGTTTCTCATTGTCAAAGTTACAAATATGGAAAAGGAGGAAATTTGAATGAACCTTGTGTTGTTGGATATACAACCACCCATGTGAATTTATAATTCCAATTGATATAGAAAAATTATGAGTATGGATATAGAAATCATTGTGGTTATAAATATATATTATACAATTCCCTAGCTCTGTTCACTGGGAGGTCCTGGAAATAGCAATACTCCCAAAGCATTTACAACACCTAAGGCCCGGATTTTTCTTTCTTAATTTCTTCCAAAAGGAATCTTGGATTCTTGGAGAAATGTCTCATTGTACACACTTGGGGCACAGAAATTAGAAAACGAACTTCGTGCCTAAAAATAAGGAACATGCTACAAGGACATGGAAACCAACTTGAAGAGGCTTCCACTAGTCATACTGGAGATTTAAAGTAAAAATGAATAATTATAAAGTAAATAAGTTTCAAAATAACTCCTCCAAATATTTATTAATTATAAGTAGAGAAAAATTCACAATGGAGAATCCTGGCAGATACGACTTTAGTCAAGTGATCAATATGAACACTGTAAGTAAAGAGATACAATGAAATCATGTACCACCTGATAGACTTAATAAGAAAAACAGAGCATCATTTCTGTATTGTGTCTACCAGAGATATATATCCTGAAACTGACCATGAGGAAAGTAAAATTAAGGGATAGCTACAAAACAACTGGCCCTGTAGACTTCAAGTATGCTAAGGCCAGAGAAATCAAAGAGAGGTCAGAACTCTTTAGACTAAATAGACATGAAAACTAATTTAATGTGTCATTCTGAACTGGATCCTTTTTCTTCAGAGGACATTATTAGGACAATTTACTGAACTTGAAAGGAGGTTGAGTGTTAAATGGTGCTAATAATATATCACTATCAACATCCTGATTTTGATGTCCCCATGATTTCGTAGGGAACCTTTCTTGTTTGTAAGAAATACACACTGAAGTAGTTGGAGGTGATAGGACAAGGTTGGTAACTTACTCTCCAACAGTTCAGGAAAAAAATAATATTTGCACAAGACTTGCAAGTTTTCTGTAGTTTGTGGTTAGAAGATTACTTCCCCAGGATCCCCAGGAAGAATTGAAATTGATGGTAAGCAAAATAGCCATTCATTCAATGCATTTTATTGGATATTCTTAATCTTTTAAAAATGTCCAGACATTCTGAAATAAAACATTCTAACCATTGTTTTTACTGGGTCAATCCACAAGGTACAATAATAGTGCAGGAGGGAGAAGTAGTTGTTGATGATTATCATTAAAACGATGCCAAGGAGTCACACTGAAAGAGATCGTAATAATAGGAAATGGAAGTTGGATGTTCCAGGAGAGGAAAACGGAGCGAAAAACTCAAAGATGAAGCTTAGTTTTCCTTTTCTTCTTTTTCTTGAAAAATTGGGTAAATAGTGATTGCATTAACTAAGAGAGAAGAATGGGGAAGGAGGAGTTATAATACATATTCCTAAACATAAACCTTTTATTTAAAAATTAATACATAGCTTCTGGTCAAGATGGTGATGTAGGCAGACATGGCTCACCTCTTCGCACAACCATATCAAAACTACAAGTAAAAATACAGAACAACCATCAATCAGGAACATCAGAAATAGAATTGAATGGAAGTCTGACAACTATGGAATTGAAGAAACCACATCTATTCTGACTGGTAGGAGGGGCGCGGACAAAAGAAGTACCAGAGCCATACCAGGCCCCCCATCTCAGGATTCCAGTGCAAGGAAGTTTAAGTCCCCACAACTTCTGGCTGAGAAAACCAGTGGGGATTGAGTCAATGGAGGAGGCTGCTGGAGCTCTAAGCAGTTCCTCCTGGGGAACCTATACACGGACTGACCTATTCAGATTCACTCCATCTGAGCTCCAACACTGATATGGCAGCTTGAAGGGCACCAGTGGTATACAGGGAAAGAATGAAGTATCTGGCATCTGGATAAGTAGAGGTCATTGTCCCTTTGCTGAGCCCTCCTCCACAGAGCTGGTAGGCTGATGCCATATCTGAGACTTCATCAACATGACTAACACTGTGTAACCTTTCTTGGAGATCCATAAAAGCTCTACTCCACCCAAATTATGGGACCACCCAAACTACTTTTCCAAAAGAATGGCTGACCTTGGCTCCTAAATCAAACAAGAAACAAATGGCTTTAGTGAACCCCAGAAGCAGCCAGATTAGATCACAGGTTGGCTTCACCTGGGAATCTCCTAGCCTAGGGTAAGTAGCAGGTATCTCACATTGCTTTACAGCTCATGCAGGGTGCCCTGGGCAAAACACAGGTGGGGGCTACCTTGACCTGGACCACCCAGGAAACCCCAGGGCCAACACACCCAGTAGACAGTTACAGATCCTGTCGGAGCACCACCACTCTCCCCCTGCACAGCTGATCCTCCACAGAGATGGTGGTCAGTGGTCACAGCCAGTCCTTATATTTGACTGGCCTGGGTAAATCCCTCCCATTGATCTACCAGCAGCAACCAAAGCTCAACTACAAGAGGAGGGTGTACTCAGCCCACACAAAGGGTGCACCTTGAGTACCCAGCTTGTGTAATAAAGCAGGCTGTACCACTGGACAGTACAGGACACCTACTAAATTAGGTCATACTACCAAACATGTACTCAAAGCAGCTCTACCTAACACGTAGGAACAAACACAGGGAACCTGCCAAAACAAGGAGACAAAGAAACATGGCCCAAACAAAAGAAAAGATGAAAACTCCAGAAAAAGAGCTAAACAAAATGGACATAAACCGTCTATCAGATGCAGAGTTCAAAATACTGTTCATAAGGATGCTCGAAGAACTTCGTGAGGACTTCAGCAGCAGAAAAAAGATCCAGTCAGAAAACAAGGATACACTAATGGAAATAAAGAACAATTTACAGGGAAACAACAGTAGAATGGGTGAAGCCAAGAATCAAATCAATGATTTGGAACATCAGGAAGCAAAAAACAACTATGTGGAACAAAAAGAAGAAAAATTAATCTAAAAAATGAGGATAGTGTAAACAACTTCTGCGACAACTTT
Source organism: Desmodus rotundus (assembly GCF_022682495.2). Taxonomy (NCBI): domain Eukaryota; kingdom Metazoa; phylum Chordata; class Mammalia; order Chiroptera; family Phyllostomidae; genus Desmodus; species Desmodus rotundus. The sequence goes on from NC_071392.1 coordinate 60,712,260, forward strand.
AAGAGATCCAACACGTGCCTTATAGGGGTGCCAGAAGGGGAATAGAAAGAGCAGAAACTAGAAATCTATCTGAAAAAATAGTGAAAGAAAGCTTCCCTAATTTGTTGAAGGAAATAGACATGCAAGTCCAGGAAGCACAGAGAATCCCAATTATGACAGATGCAACGAGGCCCACACCAAGACACATCATAATTAAAAGGCCAAAGGTTAAAGATAAACAGATGCTCTTTAAAAAAAAAAAAAAACATTTTATTGTTATTCAATTACAATTGTCTGCATTTTCTCCCCATCCCTCCACCCAACCCCAGCCAAATCCAGCTCCCTCCCCCACCTCCACCCTCCCCCTTGATTTTGTCCATGTGTCCTTTATAGTAGCTCCTATAAACCCCTTTCCCCACTGTCCCCTCCCCACTCCCCTCTGGCTATTCTTAGGTTGTTCTTAATTTCAATGTCTCTGGTTATATTTTGTTTGCTTTTTTCTTTTGTTGATTATGGTCCAGTTAAAGGTGAGATCATATGGTATTTGCCCATCACTGCTTGGCTTATTTCAGTTAGCATAATGCTCTCCAGTTCTATCCTTGTGGTTGCAAAGGGTATATAAGCTCATTCTGTCTCTATGCTGTGTAGAATTCCATTGTGTAAATGTACCATAGTTTTTGGATCCACTCATTTGCTCATGGGAACTTACGTTATTTGCAGTACTTGGCTATTGTAAATTGTGCTGCTATGAACATTGGGGTGCATAGGTTCTTCTGGATTGGTGTTTCAGGGTTCTTAGCATATAATCCCAGCAGGAGAATTGCTGGGTCAAAGGGCAGTTCCATTTTTAGTTTTCTGAGGAAATTCCATACTGTTTTCCACAGTGGCCTCACCAGTCTGCATTCCCACCAACAGTGCACTAAGGTTCTCTTTTTTCTGCATCCTCTCCAACACTTGTTTGTTGATTTGTTTATGTTGGCCACTCTGACAGGTGTGAGATGGTACCTCACTGTGTTTTAATTTGCATCTCTCTGATGGCTAGTGATGCTGAGCATCTTTTCATATGTCTCTGGGCCCTCTGTATGTCTTCTTTGGAGAACTGACTGTTCAAGTCTTTGCCCATTTTTTAATTGGGTTTTTTGTCTTCCTGGAGTGGAGTTGTGTGAGTTCTTTATATGTCTTGGAGATCAGGCCCTTGTCTGAGGTACCATTAGCAAATATGTTTCCCCATACTGTTTGTTCTCTTTGTATTTTAATGCTGTTTTCTTTAGCCATGCAGAAGTTTTTTTATTTCGATGAGGTCCCATTTGTTTATTCTACCCTTTTTGTCCCTTGCTTTAGGGATCGTGTCTGTGAGGATGTTGCTGCTTAGAATGTCTGACATTTTCCTGCCAATGTTTTCCTCTAGGACTTTTATGGTGTTATGAATTATATTTAAATCTTTTACCCACCTTGAATTTACTTTTGTGTATGGTTTAAGTTGGTGATCGATATTCTTTTTTATGCACGTAGCTGTCCATATCTCCCAACACCATTTGTTGAAGAGGCTATTTGTGCTCTATTTAATGCTCCTGCCTCCTTTGTCAAATATTAATTAACCGTAAAGATTTGGGTTTATTTCTGGGCTCTCTGTTCTGTTCCACTGGTCTATGTGCCTGTTTTTATGCCAGTACCAGGATGTTTTGGTTACAGTGCCCTTGTAATACAGTTTGATATCAGGTATTGTGATCCCTCCTGCTTTGTTCTTCTTTCTCAAAATTGCTGCAGCTATTCGGGGTTGTTTATGGTTCCATATAAATTTCTGAAATGTTTGCTCTATATCTGTGAAATATGTCATGGGTACTTTAATAGGGACTGCATTGAATCTATAAATTGCTTTGGGTAGTATGGCCATTTTGATGATGCTAATTCTTCCAATTCAAGAGCCTGATACATGCTTCCATTTGTTTGTGTCTTCCTTAATTTCTTTCTTCAGTGTTGTGTAGTTTTCTGAGTACAGGTCTTTTACCTCCTTGGTTATGTTTATTCCTAGGTACTTTATTTTTCTTGTTGCTATATCAAATGGGATTTCTTTCCTGATTTCCTTTTCCACTGTTTCATTGTTGGTATACAGGAATGCCTTTGATTTCTGAGTATTGACCTTGTATCCAGCTGTTTTGCAAAATTCATTTATTAGGTCAAGTAGTTTTTTGGTGGAGTCTATACGATTTTCCATGTACACCATCATGTCATCTGCAACCAGTGACAGTTTCATTTTCTCCTTTCCAATTTGGATGCCTTTTATTGCTTTTTCTTGTCTGATTGCTGTGGCTTGGACTTCTAATACTATGTTGAATAGGAGTGGTGAGAGAGGGCATCCTTGTCTTGTTCCTGATCTTAGTGGGAAATCTCTAAGGTTTTGTCCATTGAGTATGATGTTGGCTGTAGGTCTCTCATATATGGCCTTTATTATGTTGAGGAATGCTCCTTCTATTCCCACTTTGTTGAGGGTTTTTATCATAAATGGGAGCTGTACCTTATCAAATGCTTTTTACACACCTATTGATATGATCATGGCGTTTTTGTCTCTGCTGTTGTTTATGTGGTGTATTATGTTTATTGATTTGTGAATGTTGTACCATCCTTTCATCCCTCAGGTGAATCCCAGTTGATCATGGTGTATGATCTTTTTAATATATTGCCGGATGCAGTTTGCCAATATTCTGCTGAGGATGTTAGCATCTATGTTTATCAGTAATATTGGCCTGAAGTTTTCTTTGTTTGTTATGTCTTTATCTGGTTTGGGAATTAGGATGATGTTGGCTTCACAAAACGAGTTTGAGAGTATTCCATCTTCAATTTTTTGAAATAATCTGTGGAGGATGGGGGTTAGCTCACCCTTAAATGCTTTATAGAATTCTGCTGTGAAACCATCTGGTCCAGGACTTTTATGAGTTAGAAGCTTTTTGATTACTGTTTCAATTTCATCAGGTGTTATTGGTCTGTTCACGCTTCTGCTTCTTCTTCATTGAGTTTTGGAAGGTTATATTTTTTAAATATGTGTCCATTTCATCTAAGTTTTCACATTTCTTTGCATATAGTTCTTCATAGTAATTTCTTACAATCCTTTGTATTTTAGTGGTATCAGTTGTAATCTCTCCTCTTTCATTTCTGATTGTGTTTATTTGGGTCCTCTCTCTTTTTTTGTTGATGAGCCTGCTGAAGGCTTCTCGATTTTGTTTATCTTTTTGAAGAACATGCTCCTGGATTTATTGATCCTTAGGTTTGTGCTTTTAGTCTCTATGTCATTTAATTCTGCTCTGAACTTGGTTATTTCCTTCCTTCTACTTGTTCTGGGTTGTCTTTGTTGTTGTTCCTTGAGTTCTTGTGGGTGTAGTGTTACGTTATTTGAGATGTGTCTATTCTTTTTAGGTAGGCCTATATCACTATGAACTTCCCTCTCAAGACTGCCTTTTCTGTGTCCCATAGGTTTTGGATTGTTGTGAGTTTATTTTCATTTTTTTCTAGAAAATTTTTGATTTCTTCCCTAATCTCATTTTTCACCCATTCATTGTTTAATAGCAGTCTGTTCAATCTCCATGTTTTTGAGTGTTTTGGCTTTTTTTCCTTGAGATTTGTTTCTAGTTTCAGTCCCTTATGTTGAGAGAAAATGCTTGATATGATTTCAATTTTCTAGAACTTGTTGAGGCTTCTTTTGTGTTCTATCATGTGGCCTATGTTTGAAAATGTCCAATGTGCATTTGAAAAGGATATTTATTTTGCTTCTTTGGGATGAAAGGCTCTGTATATATCAGTTAAGTCCATTTCATCTATGCCATTGTTCCATGCCACTATATCTTTGTTGATAACTTTGTTTGGAACATCTGTCCATCTTTGACAGCAGGGTATTAAAGTCCCCTACTATAATTGTGTTCTGTCAATATCTTTCTTGAAGTCCTCCAAGATTTTCTTTATGTATTTAGGTTCTCCTATGTTGGGTGCATATATATTTACAATGTTTATGTCTTCGTGGATTCTTCCTTTGAGGATTATGAAGTGACCATCTAGTTCTCTCTTTATGTCCCTTTTTTTGTATTCTATTTTGTCTGATATGAGTATTGCTACCCCTGTTTTTTTTTTTTTCCCCTGTCCATTTGCTTGGAAAATTTGTTTCTAGATCTTTACTTTCAGTTTGTGTAGATCTTCTGTCCTGAGGTGGGTATCTTGTAGGCAGCATATGTGTGGGTCATGCTTTCTTATTCATTCAGCTATTCTATGTCTTTTGATTGGAGCATTTAATCCATTTACATTTAAGGTTATTATTGATAGGTACTTTTTCATTGCCAATTTTTTGTACCTGTGCCCTCTCTCTCTCTCTCTCTTTTCCTTCCTTCCTTACAGCAGCCCCTTTAGCATCTCTTGAAGAACTGGTTTGGTGGAGGTATATTCTTTTAGACTTCTTTTCTCAGGGAAACTCCTTATTTGGCCTTCTATCTTGATTGGGAGTCTTGCTGGGTAAAGTAGTCTTGGTTGCAGGCTTCTGGTTCTCATTACTTGCAATATTTTTTGCCATTCTCTTCTGGCTTGGAGCATTTCCATTGAAAAGTCAGTTGCTAACCTTATTGGGGCTCCCTTGTATGTTACTTCCTGTTTCTCCTTTGCTGCCTTTAAGATCCTCTCTTTGTCTTGGAATTTTGCCATTTTCATTATGATGTGTCTTGCATTGGGCCTCTTTGGGTTCCTCTTGCTTGGGACTCTCTGTGTTTCCTGGATTTGGGTGACTTTTTCTCTCCTCAGATTAGGGAAATTTTCCATCATTACTTTTTCAAACAGGTTTTCTATCCCTTGCTCTTCTTCTTCTCCTTCTGGTATTCCTATTATACGGATATTGTTACGTTTCATGTTGTCCTGCATTTCCCTTATTCCCTCTTCATTCTTTCTGAGCCTCTTTTCCTTTTCTTGCTCTTTCTGGGTGTTTTTTTCTACTTTGTCCTCCAGCTCGCTGATCCAATCCTCTGCTTCATCAAGTGTGCTTTTTATTCCTTCTACTGTGTTCTTCAGTTCAGAAACTGTATTCTTCATTTCCTCTTGGCCCTTGTTGACAGTTTCTATTTCCTTTTTCATGTTGATATAGTTTGCAGTGAGTTCATTGTAGTCTTCCCGTAGTTTTTAGTAATTCCGTGTGAGGTCAGGATGCTTCCTTATAACCAATTCTTTGAACTCAGTATCTGGTAGTTGAGTTGCCTCTTTTTCAGTTAGCATTCTTTCTGAGGCTTCCTCCTTTCATTTTATTTGGGGATTGTTTCTTTGTCCTCCCATTGTTTGTGAGACTCTTCTTGTTAGCCTCTTGTTCTTACGTTGCTCTTTTCTGACCCCCTGGGTTTTTGGTGTAAACTTCTGTAATAGAATACCTGTGAGATTCAGTGGTATAGTCTCCTTGGTCTCCCGATCTTACTGATCTTGGGCTGTGGTTTATGTTGGCTCTGTGTATGTCTTTGGTTTTTCTTCTTGTTGGGTCTTTCTTTGGTGGGTATTTCCCACCAGCTGGTTATCTGAGGGTCCGTCTGTCCCCCACCTCTTGTTTTCTGTTGTGCAGGTGTGGGCAGGTTGTGTTGGAGCTGGTTCTTCCATGTGTACAAGGTTTTGAGGCTTTTCTCTTGCTCTTGTTCAGTTGTTTGTTCTTAGTAATTTCTTCACTATTTATTTGTATTTTCAGATAGGTCCTGGGTTGAGTTAGTGTGACTTCCACTCCCTCCTTCACCTTCTTCTGTTCTTATCTTTTGGTGTTTCCTTTGTTGGTGGGTTTCCTTTTCCAGGAGGTATCCTGGTGTTCCCGGCTTATACCCACTCTTTTTTGTGGTAGGCCTGCTCTGGGCTATGAGTGTGCGCACAGAGCCTTCCTTGATTCACACTCTGCTTGGTGCCTGTGGTCTCAGTTCCCTCCTAGATGAGGTGTGAACACTCCCCTGTTGATGTGCACACTTCCTGGTCTATGTGCACAGACCCTGGGCTTAAGAGAGACTCTTAAAAGCAAGAAAAAAGAAGTTAGTTACTGGGAGGTTGACAGATGGGGGGGGAGTGCAAGAATGGGTGAAAAGGTGAGGGCATTAAGATTTACAAATAGGTAGTTGCAGAATAGCCATGGGGATGTAAAGTACAGTATAGGAAATGGATTAGCCAAGGAACCATGTATATGCATGACTCAAGACCGTGAACAATGGTTGGGGGATTGCCTGAGGGAGTAAGGGACACAGGGTGGAAGGGGGCAAAGGAGTAAAACTCAGGACAATTGTAATAGTATAATCAATAAAATATAATTTAAAAAATGATACATAATAAAGAAAGCATTCCAAACTGAGAAAAGGGGTAGATTTTTCAATAAAAAGTATTCAGTATTTGGCTATTGAATAATAAGTTAGATTTTTCAAAATTCTGTCAAAATTTAATAAAATAAATTAAAATAAATGTAGTCCCCTAATACCTAATCAAAATTATGCAAATATCAATTTAATCTTGGGTTAAGAAAATGCTTTTAAACTGACAAGAAATAAGAGGAACCACAAAGTAAAAAGAATCAGATTATATAAAAATGAAACAAACTGGCACTATATTTACAATTTATATATCAAAACTTAAATGTCCTTAAGTAGTTTAAAAAACACATTTTAAAATCAATAAATACACCAAAATATAAAAATTGAGGGAAAACTGTGAGCACTTTTTAAAAGAAAATATTCAAATGACCAAGGAATATGAAGAAAAAATTCCAATTCATTAACTTTTAAGTTAGTTACATACAACAGAAGTATACTGTTGCTTTATCAATAATTATTTTTAAATATATCAAAATACATTATATGAGATAAACACTGGAAGTCAAAGAATTATTTGGTGCAGGAGGGAGCAAGGTGTTATGCAAAAAAGAATACAATTTGAATAGATTTGTATATCTCCCCTCTTTTCTAATATTTTTAATTTTACATTAAAATCTTATATATCTAGTATTTTTGAGGACTGAGAAGTTCATCATGAATTAATTTTACCCATAGTTAAAGGTCTTTACTTTAAATATTGAAACATATTTTTCCTAAAAACAAAAATGTATTTACTTTTTTTCATTTTAAAAATAATACACAGCTATCACAATGGATTCCAATAATGTGAAGGAATAATAAGAAAACAATACACATCATTAATAATATTATTATCCAGAGAAATCCACCATTAACATTTTGAACATATCCTTAAAATGAGGTTGCACTGAAACTTTTGCTTGTTAAAAAGCAATGGTTGCTTCCATTATGTTGCAGGGATTAGAGCCATAAGACTACATTTTTCAGTTCTCAGGCCCCTCCCACTTCTCTTTTTCACATCCTCTCCCCCTCCCATTACACCACTTGTCTCATTTTCCACTAAGCACCTTTCACATATTAACCCAATTTAAGCCTTCAGACAATGCTGCTGGGTCAGTATCACTATTCACATGTTAATGGAGAAAACTGAGTCAGGATTGTGTTTTGCAGTTTAGTGGTTTATTTTTAGGGTAGAGCTTAAGGTCAAGGAAGGCCACCTGTCAGATCCCAAAACCCTTGCCCTCCTCTCTGTACTGTGCTAATTGTGGCATTGCAAACTTCCATTTAGCATTTGAAATGAAATCAGATTGAATTGAATGTTACTTATAGTATACTTTTAAAAATAATGTGCACAGTATAGATTGTTACTCTAAAATAAAAGGATATAGAGAAAGTGAAGAGACTAAAATAAAAGAGATGAATGTCATATCTGTCATATCTGTAGAGGAAAGACTAAATAGGTTTGACTTGTTTAACTTAGAGAAGAAATTGAAATATTGAATATATTTTAAGGTTATAGTTTTAATACATGTCTTCTATCATAAATAGGGGAAGATAAATTAAAATTAAACCAGAATAAAAGAATGATATTTTCATTGTCAGGATACCTTCAAGAGAAGCTCTAGGGTCTCCTCCTATAGAGATGTTTGTGTAAAGAACAGATCTCCATCTATCTTAAACAATTTACTCAATCACATACTGGTCAGCATTTGACTTCATCAATTAACTAATCCATTAAACAAATATTTATTGAGGACCTACTATGTGCCGAACAGTATGTGGAGTGGTATGAACAAGCTGACTTAGACTATTTAATTTGTTAAAGTGTATTCTAATCTAATGCCATTACAAAAGTTCTACAACATGTTTTATGCAAGTGATTTTGTTTGTTCACTTCTACTAACTCTACTCCTTATCAACTACATTTATATTCTTGACTTGCTTAGTTTGTACAGGTCTACAATTCCTTATCCAAAGTCCATGGGATATACATTTTAAAATTCAGAATTCTTTGGATTAAAAAATGGGATCGGGTAAATATTCTGGATATTATGTAACAGTCCCTGCAGTGTCGAGGCAGTAGCTTATATTCAATCACAGTAACATATCTCCAGTAAAATATATGCATACAAAAATTAATATACATATATGGGATTTCATAGTTCACTAATTAAAATGTGTACCGGTGTTCTTTACAGTATTCATACTTTTTATAAGTTAACAATCTTTGTATATCTACAAGAGACCCAAATTATTATTATTATTATTGTTATTATTATTTTACCATGGAACCTATAAATTTCAAACTATACTGGAAAAGTTGTGTTCTGTGGAATTCTTTGAGGAATGCCATGAAAGGGATTATGAGGAGATCATGGTTTACTCTTACTCTTATGTCATGTTTTTCAGATTTTTTAATCCATGGTTGATTAAATTATGTATGACCTCATGAAATGCAGGTATAAATCCCTTGAGAATAATGGTGAATGTGACAAAATGACAAGGAAAGTATCTGCTTTTTAAGAAAAGAGCTTCATAGGAGAGAGCCCTCTCCAGAGCCTCTCATTATATAGCTGTTTTAGTCCATTCAACTGTTACAAAAGAAATACAGTAAACTGTGTAGCTTATAACTAACAGAAATACTATTTGTAACTGTTCTGGAAGCTTGTAAGCCTGAGGTCAAGGCGCTCACAAATTTGGTGTCTGATGAGGTCTTACTTCCTCAGTAAGGTACTTCTTCTAACTTTAACCTCATATACCTGGAGGGCTGAGGGGACATTTTGGGGTCTCTTTAATAAGGAAACTAATCCCATAATGAGGACTCTGCCTTCATGACCTAATCACTTCCCAAAGACCCCACCTCTAAACACTACCTATAATATTGGGGGTTAGGATTTCAATATATGAAATCTATTTTGGGGGTGAAGCACAAATATTTGAAGTTTGCAGGGGAATTTCCTTGGGACCAAAATACTTCTTATTAGCTAATATAATCTATTAGTCAGCAACTTATTCTTTGTGTTAAGAAGGAGCATCTTTTCTCTGCTTTCCAGTATGGGCATTCATTTGCCCTGGAGGGCAGTATAAATTTACTAGTACTATATGCGACTTTATGAATGGTGTTACCATTTATACAAAGAGTAAACAACACAGGTGATGCCCTGACAGGTGTGACTCAGTGGGTTGGGCATTGTCCTGCAAGCAAAAGATCTCTGGTTCAGTTCCTGATGAAGGCGTCTGCGTGGATTGTGAGTTCCATCCCCTGTTGGTGAGCAGAGGCAAGCCAACCAATTGATGTCTCTCTCATACATGTTTCTGTACCTGTTTTTCTCCCTCCATTCCCTTCTATCTAAAAGTAAATAAAATCTTTTTAAGAAAAGAATAAAGAGCATAGGTGAGGGTGAAATTTAGTTGAGTAGAGGAAAGGAGTAATTAATGGAGAGAGGAGTACTGATACCAAATGATTATTACTATTTTTACAGTTGTGTCAAGACTTCGTTTACCCAGAGAAATGCCACTGTTCTGAAAATGTAAGTAAGAATTTGGAAATAACAGTTGAGCAAAGAAAAACTACAAGGTTTTAGAGAATTCTAAGTCAAAAGTTATAAACTAAGGGAAATGTCCTACTTTTTAAAAAATATGTGAAATAAATGTTCAGTAAGTTCTAAGTGGCTATACAATACTTTGGTAAGGATCATTAGATTGGTTTTGGAAGTAGTGTTTTCTTAGAAATGAAGCACATCAATTGCTCAGTGAAGAAAATGAATATACACATTTAAAAATCAAAATCACCTTTTTAAAATTAAAATTTTATCTGTTGTATAATAGGTAAACCACTGTAAAATGTCATTGCCTGTTTAACTTTATATATGCTTTGATTTGGGCAGTTTAGTTCATTCAAATAAAATTTGTGAAATTAGGCACTTTCAAGAAAAGGACTAGGAGAACCTAATTTAACCTAGAGTGTCTCTTTTATTCTTCGGTTATTCATTTGAAGTGCCCTATCAGCTTGAAATGACCAACTTCAGTCATTTTTACCCTTTAATTTTTTTCTCTAATGTAAACTTAAATTCCCTGCTGTTCATGGTATTTTAGTGTTTAGCATCATTTAATGAGCAGGTATCATTAAATTTAAAAGGTTATTTTCCATGTGTCTCTGATTAGTTAGTGAAGAACCAAAGAATTTCTCTTAATACATATGATATTGCCCCATTTTACATATACGTGTGTCGGGAACCACCAAATATAAAATAGTAATTTTGGTTAAAGTAGGATGGATCCTGTCAAGTGAATATGTGGCCTTCTGTTATGTTGTAGAATATATATTGTTTATATAAGTGTCTCTATATATTTTCCCTTGTAGATTTATGTGTATGTTTTTACAAATAACTTATTTTACTTTTAACTCATTTTTCTGAAAAAGTAGATATATAGGTAATTTAAAAATAGATGCTTTAATATCAAGGTCCATGTAAACCTTGATATAAAAGCAATAGTTTAGTGAATATATAATTTCAGAAATGAAGTCTTTAATACTAAGCTTGTTAAATCAAATAATTTCATACTATACTTAATAACAGTTTCTTCTGATTCACAATAGGGAATAAACTATTAGCCAGTAAAGAAGTAGCAGCATTCATTAATTATATACTTCCTGACATTGCTTATATTTTATTAATAGTTTTGCTCTTGTTTTTAGGAAGAGAAGAATATCTGCAAGATAAATAGCATGAAGCCTAAATAATGAGGCAAAAATACAATCAAATGTTAGATAATGTGTAATAAGTTACAGATAGCTTGTGTGACATTAACATTGGTAATAGGTAATATATGTAACAGTGCTACCTACTGGTAAGAAGTAGTAATGTTTAAAGGGTAAGTGAAACTAGATGTAGTTATACAAAGTGTTAAGTGATATACATCATTACGAAGGATCACTATTATTGATACCTGTGGCACACAATATTCTTTTTATTAGCATTAACAAAGTTTTGTGATAGTAAAATTTCTGGTATGAGACTCCTGTTTTTGTATATTTGTAGCATGTTTTTAGTGTACTTACTCTCTCTTTGTAATAATTGGGTGCTATACCATTTTTCTTGTGAGTGGCCCTTCCTTGATAACCTTGACTTTATTTTTTACAGTCAGCATTTCCAAAAAATGTTTAGTTAAAAAGTAAGACCTGTCCTATGAAAGACGACTGACAGTTTTAGTAATAGCTGGATATTTAGATATATATGCAGCAATCAACATATGATAAGTCTAATTAGGAAAGTAAAATCAGGCTGCTTTAAAGTACCAGTGTCAAAGTTTTAAAAATTAAAAATCAAGTGTACCTATATGCAGGGTTTATTTTTCCCTGTTCCACTTAAAATAAGCTCAGAGTTCTCTGTGGTAGAAATAAACATTTGTACTAGATTTACCTTGGCATATGTATTAGTTTATTATTTAATAAGCTAATTTTGTTTATAATCTTGAAAAGTAATTAAAGTTACTTTTAACATTAACTCAACTGAAAGTAAAACTTTAATATTCTAACTATGGTTAGTTTAATGTTTGTTGTGCAATGTTTGTATGGGCATGACATGATACACTTAATTAAATGTGATGATTTTATTATTCTGATTTGAATCCTTCTTGCACCTATTTTAGCTTTATTTAGATACCTGTTATATAACTTATTAATCCACCTTGTACAGTAAAAATAGTTGTTACAAAATCAGGAAACTGCTCTTTCATTATGGATAACTTTATCACTTATATAATGCTGTTTCAACCCTGAAAAAATAATAGAATAAAAACTAAGTAACAAAGAAAGAAAAAAGAAGGAAAAAGAAGGGAAAAAAAGGAAGAGAAGAGGAAAAAGAAAATGATTTTAAATATCCTAAATGTGCCTTTGGTTTGTAGAGGGAAAAAATACAGATCATATTGCCTTCTTTCAAGGCATAAATAAGCTCTTTACACCTTGATTCTCCTTCTTTTCTTGTTTCCTCACTCCTTTTTCCTCTCCCTCCTCCCATGTCTATATTTTTGTCTTTAACTATGTCTATGCAATATCTTTTCTTATGTTACTTTAGGCAAACATTGCCATTAAATTTTGGCCAAGTATAATTGGAAGGATTTAAGTTTGTGGTTTTGGGGGAGAATTTTATTTCTGCTTGTTATTATCTTGTACAGAGAGAACGAGAGAGAGAGAAGGGAAGAAGGAAGGAGAGGAAGGAAAATGAGAGAAAGAATAAAGACAGTAAGAGAGAAAAAGTAGAGCTAATGGCAAGTTAAATGGAAGTAAATCAGATAACATTGTAAGCAAATTTTGTGTATCAGAGGAAAGTTTAAAGTGTGAAAACTGCCTAAATGTGTGAGAAACTGGTATTCCCATTCTTTAAATAATTTTCACAATTTGCAAAATAAACTAATGGTAAATAAAATATTCATGGAAGGTTTAGTGATATCTAAAATATAAATAGTTTGAATTACAATTTAACTTGCTTTACTAATAGAACAATCAAGTGTCACACCACCAAGAAGGTATTTTAATAGCATAGAAAATAGCAGTTCAACTCCTGTTTTGAAATAAAAATGTTTCTTCTGTGTGAAAGTTTCTGCTAGCTTCATAACATATCTTAACAGTGTCAAAACCTGGTGCTAACAGTAGTCTGCACTGTGGCCTTTATCGTCTTCTGTTTTTCACCTAAAACTGCTAGAAATAGTTTTCAGAAAAGTGACAAGAAAAATGCTATACATAATGAGAAATGCTAGTGCAAATATTATATCATTCTTTTTAACAATATGAATAAGCATACTTAATACTTTTCCCTCAGCAGTCAACAAGAAAAAAGAATTACATTTATGGACAAACAGTGTTTTTCTACATTATAAGTTCTTCTCTGTTTCTGTGTGAATATTTAACAGTATTTTTTGTCTTTTGTATGTACTTATGGTACTTTACAAATAATATATGCATGTTTAGTTGTGAAACATTTTGAAAAAATTCCTTAAAAGGATAAGTAAAATGTTTTAATTCTCAAATATTATTAAACAAATTTTGTTTTATTCTTTATAAAAATGTAAAGCTAAATTTTCAGTAATGTTTTATTTGTAAAATTAAATCATAATGGTAATTAAAATGCTTAATTTACATTTTTATTTTATTTATGAACTCTGATAATCATATTTGGCATCAAATTATATCTTTGTCATAGAAAAGGCATCAAAAACATAAACATATCAAAACAGATTGATTAGCAGATTGGGTTACAACAATTTACAGTAAAGTTTTAACCCTTAGTTTTTGTCCTTGATTATTTTTAAGTCAAAATTAATATAGGAATAATTTCCTGATATAATTTCTGAAAATCTTTAAGTGTAAAACAATTTTCAGTTCTTAGCTTTCACATTAATAGGTACCAGTGTTCATGTCTACAACCCCATACTAAGTAATATAATGAATGTGTATCTTATCTTTCCATTTCATTGATGATTTCATATTTAAGGAAAGGAACTTGTTCATTACAAATGTAAAGTGGCTAGAAGACAGCAAACCTTCACTTTTGCATGGTCTCTCTCCTTCAGTACTTGTTACTTTCTCTTCACTGTGTTATTGGTACCCTTTGGTGTTTCTTTTGCTGTAATTCTAAAGAGCTCTATCATTTCTCATTAATGAAAGAGTATTAAATGTAAGAGTGAGCTCTTTATTTGATTAGAGGAAAGTTACCTGTTTGTTTAATTATCATTGATTTAGAACTTCTGATATCTTTTACTGGAATATTTTAACTATTATTTTGAAGTTTGAGTCAATAGTTTTTAGACTTTTTTGAAATAATATTTCCTTAAACAATTTAATAGCAATTAGATGATTAAAACTTGTTCAATAAATTAAAAAATTTATTAGAGATATATTTATTCTAATCTGGCTTTTTTCTCTTGAAATAATCATACAAATTGGATAGTACCTCTTTGCACACTCATGCTACTTTTTCTTACTTAAGTCAGAGCCAGAGATGAAGTGTATGAAATGCTAAATTTAGCTATAGATATATAAAAAGTTCATTGATGTATGATGATCTTTCTACATTTTCCATGACAAAAATAATTTTATATCATCTTTAAAGAATTTACCAAAAAAGTGAGTTTCTTTTAGTAAAAAATAAACTTGATACATTTTGATGAATATTTTATTGAGTCTTTAAACTTTTATCTTCATATGAATATTTTAACTGAATACTTAAATCTTCTTCTTTTTTTAAAACATACTAATTGTTAACTGCCTGTCACCCTGGCAAGTTACTTAACTATTTTCTGCCTAAGTTTTCCCTTTGTAAAATAAGGAAGATAATAGTGTTCACATCACAGAGTTCATAGTTTTTCTAATTGATTTTTCCTTTCTCCAGTTTCCACCACTTTTTAATTTTATTTAATACACAAGTCAAAGTTAACTTTCTTAAAATGCCTATAATCTTATTACTGTCCAGCTTTGATAAGAATTTTGATACTCTTATGCCTAAAGAATGCAATTCCGACTCCTCCTTCTGACATTCAAGTTCCTCTAATTTCGAATCTCACGTACCCTTGTGTATTCACTACTCACTGACTCATTGAGTAAGCTCCTGTCAATCTGAACCATATTCCAGTCTCAAGGTACAATTCATCATTATATTTTAGTTTTGAATCTTTTTGTCTGGAATATACTCAAATATATTTTCTTTTACAGAAATCCTGCTTATTCATTGGTACACCATTTCCAGTCCTGGGATTTCCATATAGGCTTCCATGATTTCCCAGGATAATCTTTCAGAGTTCAAAACTCATACCACATGGCCCTTGTACACTCTTAATGTACTTTTCATATTCTAACTTGTATTCTAGGTAGGCTAGATAAGATTCGTAACTTATCTATTTCACTTAATTGGAATTTTCTAAGGCAGAGCCTAGATTGTGTTTTATTATGAATTGCTCTCCTGCCTCTCTATAACACCTAACATAGTACTCTGTAAATAAAACACGGTCTGTGAAATAGTTGATTAAAGAGACATTGTGGCATAACAGAAAGAACAAGTATTTGAGTAAAAAAGACTTGGATTTGAAAACTAGATTAAATATTATTTGACCCTTAGCAACTTAAACTATATGAATCCCAGTTTCCTCACTTTGTAATAAGGGGAATGTTATTATCTACTTTTGAAGCTGGGTGCAAGGATTAGAAATAATGCATGTAAAACATTTATAATGTGTCTGGATATAGTAGATGCTGAATAAATATTTACATTTTTGCTTTATGTGATGAAACTCATTTTACGATTAGCCATGTAGACTGTGGGAGGGCAGATGAGGTTGGTAACTGCAAACATGCCAGTAGAGTTCACTTTTGAATAACAGGTAGCATGTGTTGTCTGTAGAAAAAAAAATACCACTGCCTTTGTAAAGATGTCCGCATTACATTATGGCTATAGATGAGTGGTTTCCTTGTTGGCATATGTCAACGATTTCCTCTCTGATAACTCCCTCTCAACAGTAGTGCTACAGTGTCATAGGTAGACAATAGATGAATGTAATAATATTCAAAAAAGAAGATGGTTGAATACCTTCATGTATTAAATATTTGATTTATTTATTCATCTATAAAGCACCAAGTTTTTGAAGGCTTTAGCTATGTGCAGATCATACTGGTAAGATAAAATATTGAACTAGAAACAGATCCCACTCTCAATGAATTTACAATTTGGGATAGGAAGAAGAAATGTAGAACATAAGTGGCTATGAAATAGAAGGGACTTGGTTAAAGTAGTAAGATTATAGTTGCAGTCTTGGAGCAAAACTCAAGTGGTGGCCACAAAAGAAAATTGTCTCAGTATTTCTCATCCCCAAAGGTGGACCATATTCTCTATCTGGCTTGGAATTTGAATTACTAAAGTAATGTAAAAATGTATTTAGACTGATGGAAAGGAAATTGTGATTATCGCCAAGCTTGTGTATTTATTAAAATGCTGATTAAAATACATAAATATAAATGAAATAATGTTTCCCACTGAAGTCCCTCACAATGAAAAAATACACCTGTAACTTAAATTGGCCACACACTTGAAACAGTATAGAATTTCCTCTGTAATTTATATTTTTATGTAAGCTTAAATAGAGGATAAGCATATCACTCAAAATAGAGATATCCATTTTTGAAAAAAAGAATTTCACAAACTGCTGTAGAACAATGCAGGCAGTTCTGCCAATTTTATGTTTACTAAAAATATCTATTTCAGCGTTTATCTATTTGAAATGGCTGCAATTTGGTAAATGCCACTGATTTAGTTTAGATGTTATTGTTACAGTTACAGTTTTTATAGCACTGGGCAATTCTTCCTGTTAGTTTGTTCTGCTGCTTTCAAGAATGGTATTTAATCAGTGTCCTAGCTCATTTGATGTGTCTTGCTTATAAATCCCTTTCCACCAGAAAGAACAACCAGGTCTTCTAAATGCTGACAGTTTTTCAGGAGATTCACAACTGATTATATCCAATTTGGAGGAATTTTGACCTTTCATACATTCTTTTGCATAATCATTTCTGAGGGAACAGCAAAATAGATTTTGATAGAGCCTAGTCCATGGCACATAGTAGGTACCCAGTATGTTAAGAAAGAGATTTAAATAAATAAAGCAAAATATTTGCTATGTTATTCCTTAAAGTGTGCTTACTTCAGATTATCTGTATCATAGTACAGTCACATTGCTAATGGGGTGTCTCGTATTTGAGAAACTAAAAGCTTTTTAAGGATTGCTATTAGAAAGAATAAATTACAATAAACACAAAGAAAACGCCATATTCTGGTTAGAAATCTATTTGTAAAATGAACTATTGTTTTGAAAGACAAAAGTTAGGATTTTTCACTTAGTTTCATCCCCCTGATCACATACTCTGCCATAGGGTTATTTTTGAAAAGAGTTTTATCATGTAATGTAACATAGTCTTTTATGCTAAGCAAAATTTGATTGTGAAAACTAATACACAGAGTGTAACATTTTATTTAATAGCCTGGGGTTATTCACAGGTAATACTGATGAGTAAGTAGTATGCTGGTAGTATAGGGTGTGGAAAACCCAGGAACAAATGACTTGACAAAATGGATATATACTTTTTCCTCCTAATACATTTTTGTTGTGAATGTTTGTATACATTGAGAAGTATTTGCATTACTTAATTATTTCTTTTCCTGATTTTTGTCACCTTTATATGTGCTTAGTGAAGCTTGCTATAAATTATTTAGGCCTGAACTGAAGGTTAATGTCATTGTATCCAGCCAAACTTGACGAACCCCGATACAGCTTTGTGCAGGAGGCACCTATGGTTTGATAGCTGTGTGAAACTGTTGCCTACAGAGATGGGCTCTTGACACTGTCTGCCAGCCTGAGGCTGTCTGCTTTGTGTCTGCTTTAATTGAAAATTAATAGTTAGGGGGTTGCTATGGAAATGATACCATTGCTTGCAGACAGCAAACCCAGCTTTTTGCAAAGAGACACTAGTGGTATTGTTTGTCCTTGTTGACCTCAGAAGTTCAAAAGCCTAGAGGAGGAAAGGAGATGCAAATATTTTACTTAAAAATGAATTTACATATTTATAACATTATTTTTTAATGTCAGAGATACCAAGTTTTTTTTAAACTTTTGTTGGTAAAATGAGTACAAGCTTTTAAATTTTATGTTAATTTCTACTACACTGCTTTCTAGGTTGATAAGGCACTTTGCTGAAGAGCATTATGTTATCATTTTAGTGAATGTAAACAGATTTGTGTGAAACTGTTATTTCACTGATATGGTAATGGAAACTATCCTTTATTTCCCCTGGAGTACATAGAGTCATTTTTGTCATTCTATACATTATTCACAGTTTCTTTGAAATGTGGAAGCACTGTAAAACTGTGAAGACTTGGGAGAAAAATCTTTAAATGAATAAAGCAGACTTAAAAATGCATTCCTGACTATACTGTACTTGAATATTCACAATTATTTAATTCCCTTCACATAGAACTTAGTATAGCTCATGTAATAATTTCATTTGCTTTGTTATATGATAAAAAGAATTTAAAAATAAATATTTGTAAATACTTGCCTATTTCATGAGAGTTTCTAGCATTTAAATTTTGCTTTGAAAAAGAACCAATACAAATAAGCCTTTAATGAGTAAATTATTTAACTACAAAGTGAAAAAATTGCTAACAGAATTTTAAATTGTTCTATATTGCAGAGCTAAAGAATAAGTGCTTTCAGTTCCTTTCAGAGGAGGTGGAGAAATGGTGTAGCCTTAGGGGTTGAAGGTGAAATGTGAAATTTGCTGTAATTACTTACCCAAAATGTCTGTATTAAAGGCTATTAAAAGCAGTTATTTTAAGTACTCCTTTATACATTTTTCACTCTTCTGTTTAGTATTTAAATATGCAGCAAAGTAGAGGCAAATGTTACTCACCTGAAGGTACTAAAACAATACGGAACAAGTCAGTGGCAGGAGTGGTGGCCGGTTACAGATCTTTCGATGTGCATTGTTCAGTAACTGCTATTTTATCTAGCATTAAGTTGTAGGTAGAATGCTGTTCAAGCTTGTCCACTCGTGCTAGTATTCATCCCAGACCTGTGAGTTCAAGTTGTCTTTGCCCAGAGTTAAAGGCCATAAAACTAAGAGTGTCGTGCCTGTCTTGGGTGTGACTCCTCAAACACTAGCCAGTTCTTGTAATGTGAGGGAAAATTATTTCAAGTAAACCTTTGATTTACCAGTTTCAGTGAGTTGTTCATTCCGTCTGTGTAGCTGTAGTTTTTACCCTAACACTTTGAGGTTACCATTTGCCCTCCTTTCATTCTGATGGGGTTTCACACAAA